>NC_090405.1:33167212-33467212 GCF_036365525.1 Heterodontus francisci | reverse complement strand
AAATTCAACCTCTTGACCTCCATAAACCTTGACATGTGGCTTCTCTGTAAACATCATCTCCAGGTCACCAAGGTTTCTGTTGTTTACTGCACTTAAAGCACATGACTTCCAGCACAGGTTGTTTTCAAACAACATCTCAGTGTCCTTTCGGTGAGTTGTCAACAACAAATCAAAGTCCAGCATTGATGAAATCTTCAGCCTTCCAATGAATCCATCTCCACACTTTAAATATGAGTCCTCAAAAAAAGTAACAAAAAATATAGAAGCATCTTCATAACAATAACATTAATCTGAATTCAAGTGAGAACCAGGCCAAATATAATAAGTTGAGAGTTGCAGTGAAGAGGAAAATAAGACTGACAGAGAATATGAGAATGGCAGTTAACATAAAAGGGAACCCCAAAATCTTCTACTGGCATGTAAATAGTAAGCGGAAAGTAAGAGGTGGAATAGGGCCTATTAGGGACAAAGACAGGGCAAGGCTAGAATACATAATGATAATTTGTATTGGTGTTTACTGTGGAAGAGGAATCTGACAAAATATCGACAGAAGCAGATAGAATAGAGGCAATGGATAAGATAAAAATTGAGGCAGGAGGTACTGGAAAGGCTGGCTATGCTTAGAGTAGATAAGTCACCTGGTCTGGATTGCTTGCATCCCAGGTTGCTGAAGGAAGTTGGGGTCGAAATAGCGAAAAGGTTTACCATAATCTTCCAATCTTCCCTAGATATGGAGGAGGTGCCAGAGGATTGGAGAGTGGCAAATGTGACACCCTTATTCAAGAAAGGGTGTAAAGGCAGTCCAAGCAACTACAGGCCAGTTAGTTTAACATTAGTGGTGGGTAAGGTTTTAGAAACAATAATTAGGGAAGAAATCAACAGGCACTTGGAGAGGTTTGAGTTAATTAAGTATAGTTAGCACCGATTTGTAAAAGGCAGGTCGTATTTGAATAAACTAATTAAATTTATTTAGAGATACAGCACTGAAACAGGCCCTTCAGCCCTCCGAGTCTGTGCTGACCATCAAGAGGGTTGATGAAGGGAATATGATGGATGTTGTCTATATGGATTTTAAGAAAGCGTTGATAAAGTACCACAGAAAAGGCTGGTTAACAAAATTGAGGCTCATGGAATAGGAGGGTAAGTATCCAATTGGATAAAAAAAATTGGCTTAAGGACAGAAAACAGCAAGTTGTAGTAAACGGTTGCTTTTCAGACTGGAGGATGGTAGACAGTGGTGTTCCCCAAGGGTCAGTGCTAGGACCACTGCTTTATTTGCAAGATATAAATGACTTGCATCTTGGAATACAGAGTAGAATTTCAAAATTTGCTGGTGATGCCAAACTTGGAGGAGTGGCAAACAGTGGGGATGATATCAATTGACTGCAACAGGACAGAGATAGGCTAGCAGAATGGGCAGACAAATGGCAGATGGAATAAAAACAAGAAATGCTGGAATCACTCAGCAGGTCTGGCAGCATCTGTGGAAAGAGAAGCAGAGTTAACGTTTCGGGTCAGTGACCCTTCTTCGGAACTAGCAAATATTAGGAATGTCAAAGGTTATAAGCAAGTGAGCTGGGGGTGGGGCAAGAGATAACAAAGGAGAAGGTGCAGATTGGTCAAGGCCACATAGCTGACCGAAAGGTCACGGAGCAAAGGCAAACAATATGTTAATGGTGTGTTGAAAGACAAAGCATTAGTACAGAAAAGGTGATAACGGACTGAAGATTGAACAGCAGAAAGTACAAACATGAAAAAAAACAATGGGTAAGCAAACTGAACAAACTACAATGAAATGAAATAAACAAAAGAAAATAAATTGTAAAAAATGTAAAAAAGAAAAAATAACTAAAAATAAAAGTAAAATGGGGGGCCCGTTATGCACTGAAATTATTGAACTCAATGTTCAGTCCGGCAGGCTGTAGTGTGCCTAATTGGAAAATGAGATGCTGTTCCTCGAGCTTGCGTTGATGTTCAGTGGAACACTTCAGCAAGCCCAGGATAGAGATGTGAGCATGAGAGCAGGGGGAGGGGGAGTGTTGAAATGGCAAGCAACCGGATGCTCAGGGTCCTGCTTGCGGACTGAGCGGAGGTGTTCCGCAAAGTAGTCACCCATTCTGCGTTTGGTCTCCCAAATGTAGAGGAGACCACATTGTGAGCAGCGAATACAGTATACTACATTGAAAGAAGTACAAGTAAATCGCTGCTTCACCTGAAAGGAGTATTTGGGCCTGGGATAGTGAGGAGAGAGGATGTAAATGGGCAGGTATTACACCTCCTGCAATTGCAGGGGAAGGTGCCATGGGACGGGGACGAGGTGGTGGGGGTAATGGAGGAGTAGACCAGGGTGTCGCGGAGGGAATGATCCCTTTGGAATGCTGACAGGGGAAGGGAGGGGAAGATGCGTTTTGTAGCGGCATCACGCTGGAGGTGGCGGAAATGGCGGAGGATGATCCTTTGGATATGGAGGCTGATGGGGTGGAAAGTGAGGACAAGGGGAACCCTGTCACGGTTCTGGGAGGGAGGGGAAGGGGTGAGGGTAGAGGTGCGGGAAATGGGCCGGACAGGGCCCATTTTTTTTTCATGTTTGTACTTGCTGCTGTTCAATCTTCAGTTTGTTAATACCCTATCTGTACTAATGCTTTGTCTTTCAACACACCATTAACATATTGTTTGCCTTTGCTCCGTGACCTCTTGGTCAGCTATGTGGCCTTGTCCAATCGACACCTTCTCCTTTGTTATCTCTAGCCCCACCCCCGGCTCACTTGCTTATAACCTTTGACATTTCTAATATTTGCTAGTTCCGAAGGAGGGTCACAGACCCGAAACGTTAACTCTGCTTCTCTTTCCACAGATGCTGCCAGACCTGCTGAGTGTTTCCAGCATTTCTTGTTTTTATTTCAGATTTCCAGCATCCGCAGTAAGTGGCAGACGGAATTTAATACAGACAAGTGTGAGGTGATGCATTTTGACAGGAGGGATAGGGTGAGGCAATATAAACTTAATGGTGCAGTTTTAAAGAGTGTGCAGGGACAGAGAGACCTTGGGGTGCATGGGCATCGATCTTTGAAGGTGGCAGGACATATTGAGAGAGTGGTTAGTAAAGCAAATGGGATCTTGGGCTTCATAAATAGAGGCACAGTACAAAAGCAGGGAAGTTATGCTGAACCTTTATAAAGCTTTGGTTAGACTCAAACTAGAGCATTGTATCCAGTTCTGGTCACCACACTTTCGTGAGGACGTGAGGGTCCTTGAGAGGACGCAGAGGAGATTTATCAGAATGGTTCCAGGGATGAGGGATTTTAGCTACAAGGTTAGGTTGGAAAAGCTGGGGTTGTTTTCCTGGGAACAGAAGAGATCGAGGGGAGATTTGAAAGAGATGTACAAAATTATGACAGATAAGTTAGACAAGGAAATCCTGTTCCCATTAACTGATGGTACAAGGAGTAGGGGACACAGATTGAGGATTTTGGGCAAGAGTTGCAAGGTGAAAGTGAGGAAGCACTTTTTTATGTAGCGAGTGGCAATGACCTGGAACCTGCTGCCCACGAGGGTGGTGGAAGCGGAGATAATGATTTCAAAAGGAAATTGGACAGGCACTTGAAGGAAATAAACTTGCAGGGCTATGGGGATCAAGTGGGGGAGTGGGACTGACTGGATTGCTCAGTGGAGAGCCAGCAAGGATTTGATGGGCCGAATAGCCTCCTGCTTTGCCATAAATGTCTCTATGACTCTATAATCTAACTGTATATTGATCAATATTTTAAACTGAACCAGAAGTTCAAAGTCAAGTTTATTTTTAAATGGCCTGGTTCAATCCATTAACCAACAAACCAGCTCAGAATCGTAGATGAAAATACTTCATTTATCATTTGTATTTACTCGCGAAACATCGGCTTGATGCTCGGAGGCTGAGGAACAGACAAAATATTGCTTAATCAAACAAATAATGATACTTTCTACACTGAGGCAGGGTGAATCACAGCAATAACCTCGCTGATATATTCTGTGTAACAATTAGTTGTGAAGAGCACTTGGATAATTTTAATAAAATTGTCTTTGTCTCCAGTGAAACAGTATACAAAAATGGGTAGTGGGGGGTTGGTTACCCGGGAGAAATCGCTTTAGAGTTTCGGCAAACCTTGAGGATTATAAATCATCAGATTCTGGGGTGAGAATTCCCATTTCATCCCATGCATGTTATTTTATCCAATGCAGTTACCAAGTGTAGTTTTATGTTGTGCAGCAGGTGTCATGATCGATATTGGTCACCTGTTGATCCATGATCTTCCTTACTGAAGGATTCAGACACAGTTAAGAACAGAGTTATTGTGATCTAAAGCACATTACCAAAAAAAATCTATTTTTTGTTATAAAAGCAGTTCAGCAATTTAACCTATACTTTGCTATTGGAAAATGTTCCATAATCCAGTTGCCTGTGCACATAATGTTTAACTTGCGCTGCATAGTATACCTCCCACTGGCAGTAAGAACTACAAAAGGTTATGTTGAGCAAGAATTAGGCATCATGACAGGTGATTTTCTTTTTATTATTCATTTATGGGGATGTGGGTGTTGCAGGCTCGGCCGACATTTATTGCCCATCCCTATTTGCCCTTGAGAAGGTGGTGGTGAGCTGCCTTCTTGAACCGCTGTAGTCCATGTGGGATAGGTACACCCACAGTGCTGTTAGGGAGCGAGTTCCAGGATTTTGACGCAGCGACAGTGAAGGAACAGCAATAGAGTTCCAAGTCAGGATGGTGTGTGGCTTGGAAGGGAACTTGCAGGTGGTGGTGTTCCCATGCATTTGCTGCTCTTGTCCTTCTAGTTGGTAGAGGTCGCGGGTTTGGAAGGGGCTGCCGAAGGAGCCTTGGTGCGTTGCTGCAGTGCATCTTTTGGATGGTACACACTGCTGCCACTGTGCGTCAGTGGTGGATGGAGTGAATGTTTGTGGATGGGGTGCCAATCAAGCGGGCTGCTTTGTCCTGGAGGATGTCGAGCTTCTTGAGTGTTGTTGGAGCTGCACTCATCCAGGCAAGTGGAGAGTATTCCATCACACTTCTGACTTATGCCTTGTGGATGGTGGACAGGCTTTGGGGAGTCAGGAGGTGAATTTCCCGCCGCAGGATTCCTAGCCTCTGACCTGCTCTTGTAGCCACGGATATTTATATGGTTACTCCAGTTCAGTTTCAGGTCAAGGGGAGATGGTTAGATTCTCTCTTGTTGGAGATGGTCATTGCCTGGCACTTGTGTGGCACAAATGTTACTTGCCACTTATCAGCCCAAGCCTGGATATTGTTCAGGTCTTGCTGCATTTCTACACGGACTGCTTCAGAATCTGAGGAATTGCGAATGGTGCTGAACATTGTGCAATCTTCAGCGAACATCCCCACTTCTAACCTTAAGATTGAAGGAAGGGCATTGATGAAGTAGCTGAAGATGTTTGGGCCTAGGACACTACCCTGAGGAACCCCTGCAGCGATGTCCTGGAGCTGAGATGATTGACCTCCAACAACCACAACCATCTTCCTTTGTGCTAGGTATGACTCCAACCAGCGGAGAGCTTTCCCCCTGATTCCCATTGACTCCGGTTTTGCTAGGGCTCCTTGATGCCATACTCAGTCAAATGCTGCCTTGGTGTCAAGGGCAGTCACTGTCACCTGGAAAGAGATATCACACTCAACCCTCAATTATTTGCTAAACTAGATTTTTTCAACGTTAGATTTTAATTCATTGGAGGCTTTAGATATGAACTGTGAAACTACAAGCCAAATATATTCCATTGCCATTATTAAGCTCTTAGTTGTAGCTCTATCTTTTGAGAGCACCAGTTCTCCCCAATATCTTGGCAAATATTTATCCCTCAACCGATCAACACTGAGAATAGATGATCCTATTATTATCACATTGCTGTTTTTGGGACCTTGCTGTGTGCAGATTGATTCCCTTGTTTAATACATTGCAACAACGACAATACTTAAAGCAAAATCCTGCAGATGCTGAAAATCTGAATCGAAAACAGAAAACGCTGGAAATACTCAGTGTTGTGACTTCAAGTACTTAATTGACTATGAAGTGCTTTGGGAAGTCCTGAGGTCATGAAAGGTTTTTAAAAGTCAACTGAAAGGAATTCTGACTTCACTCCATTTTATGGTGGGATTCAATTGAATGAAGCTCTGAATTTAGGTAAGTGGGCTGAGTGTGCACTCTATATTGGACAGCTCTGTGTGAATTTAACATAGAACAGTACAGCACAGTACAGGCCCTTCGGCGCATGATGTTGTGCCGAACCTTTAACCTACTCTAAGATCAAACTACCTACATACCCTTCATACTACTATCATCCATGTACCTATCCAAGAGTCGCTTAAATGTCCCTAATGTATCTGCTGCTACTACCACTGCTGGCAGTGCATTCCACGCACCCACCACTCTCTCTGTAAAGAACCTACCTCTGACATCTCCCCGAAACCTTCCTCCAATCACCTTAAAATTATGCCCCCTGGTGATAGCCCTTTCAATAGTTTCTCAATAGTTTTTGTTTAAAAATTACTGAGCATGGTGATGTGTTTCTATGGGTCAGATAGCTTGCTGGGCAAAAAAAGCTTGCACATTATGTGTGATGTTACTGCTGTAATCAGTGACTACTGGGTAGTTCAGTGTTTAATAGAGACTGCTGACTGACCACAATTGTGCCTGGTGCAACACTGTTTTAGCCACAGACACAAATATTAGTGGAAAACACCTTTTACACATTGCAGGTAAATGTTTTAGTTTTTAGTTTTAGTTTTAGAGATACAGCACTGAAACAGGCTCTTCGGCCCACTGAGTCTGTGCCGACCATCACCACCCATTTATACTAATCCTATACTAATCCCATATTCCTACCACATCCCCACCTGTCCCTATATTTCCCTACCACCTACCTATACTAGGGTCAATTTATAATGGCCAATTTACCTACCAACCTGCAAGTCTTTTGGCTGTGGGAGGAAACTGGAGCACCCGGGGAAAACCCACGCAGACACAGGGAGAACTTGCAAACTCCACACAGGCAGTACCCAGAATTGAACCCGGGTCACTGGAGCTGTGAGGCTGCGGTGCTAACCACTGCGCCACTGTGCTGCCAGTGTGTCTCATGTATATTTACTAAAACAGGAAGTAAAGCACCCACAAGAATCAAAAAACATTCAAACACAGCTTTTCGTCTTACCATTTTGCCAACAAACTCTCAAAAATGTTCACCACGCATACACTGTGCAAATGAGTATTGAGATCACATTCCCAACAATGCAGTCTATTATTCAGTATTTACTAGTCAAATGCAATTAGTCACATCTGGATTTCCAATTAGCCACATGTGGCTACTGCATACTGTATCAGACAACACTGGTCTAGCTGTCCTGTGTGGGTCATGGGGGAAAATGTGATGTTCCTTACAAAAATACATTGACAAAAACAGTGGTGGTGGGCGATTTACAAGAGTGGAACTTTTCACCCAATCAATGGGGGTGGTGATACAGGGGAAAGAAAAGAGAATTTAAGATGTAATGTTACAAAACTCAAAGTCCAAACTTTTGGCTGGCGGAATGTTTTAAGAACCCTCTGAAATATTCTCCAGATTATTTTCTAAAACAAAGTTTGCCTGATCTACATTTAATCATTGTAGCCAATAATTTGCCAAACAGTGCAAGAATAATCAAGAAATTCGAAGAAAATTCTAAAATGTTGGTAATACTTTTGTATTTTCGATCACTAATTCGTAGATTTACCACAAAATTAGTAATTAGTGCTGTGCCAATATAGTTTTAATATTAAGCAGTGATTCTGCGGCAGGAAGTCGATGACCTTCTACACATTCTTCCGTGCCAGACTTCCTAGGTTCTGTTCTTTCGGCAACCTTCATTTCATAAACCTATCTACCCTGCACTTCACAATTGCTCCTTCTTGCAGTGTGCTTGCACTGGACTCCCATGTGCTTTCAGAAACTGTCCATCATTTAAGAGGAACGTACTACTCATCCCTTCAGCTATTCACCAGGCACCGTGAGGTGCCGTTTAAAACAGCCTGTCCACTTCCAACACTGTTCATTTCTTTCCAGTTATGGAGTTGGATTTATCCTCCATCAGCGAAGGCCCAGGTTACATTTTCACACTTTAAACCTCTCCGAGGGCCATTCCCACTGTACAACTAGAGTACGTCACATTCCAGGGGCAGGAGAATCAACTGGGGACACTGACCATTTAGAAATAATTTCATCAAGTGACTTTTGCTCTTTTTGACTGTATAAAATTCTGATACCCCTTAGTCACATTGCCTGTTTATCTGGAAAAGTCATACCCATAGAGTAATTGGAGGATACAGAGCAGGGGCAGGACATTGAAATTTACCCCTTAAATGCACACCTGACTGTGTATACGATGTAAGTGATTAATGAAGCTATGCTCACAAGTGGAGCTACCAGGGACCGTTTGGATTGCAAACGTTGATTGGTTTACTGCATTTTACACTGTTTCAACAAAGAGGAACAGTCTTTCCCTTGTCACTGTATCAAACACTTCATAATTTCAAAGATGAGGACAGTTTAAAGCAAAGTCCACTTCCTTACTCTGCCTCCTGATGTGTTCATGTTTTCTCACATAGAAATGCCACTAGAGGGGGCAGTTTCAAAGATTTAGTACCGACAGAGACAATTTTGTTAACAAACCCCGTATTCTAGACACAGCAGTATGGAAATAAAACAACAGTCTATTACTGCTATAATAATAGCATTTGTACAGTGACCAAAGTCTTGATCAGTTTCACATTCAATCTATATATAATTGAGTCATTAAACTAATGCCTCATTCTGACCTATGACTCATTGGAGCAATGCTATTTTGGGCCAAGGCTGCCTCATAAGTTAATTCATCGTTGCCAAAGGGGGTGTTCAAAGTAGTTTTCAGTAGGGGTGTGGGGGGTGAAGTGAAGTGAGGAGAGGAGGCAATGAACATTCACAATCTGAATCAATTGATGATCATATGGAAATCTATTCAATGGAAAACAATTACAAAACATTGTTGGAGTTAAACTGTTATAGAAACGTAGAAAATAGGAGCAGGAGTAGGCCATTCGGCCCTTCGAGCCTGCTCTGCCATTCATTATGATCATGGCTGATCATCCAACTCAGTAACCTGTTTCCGCTTTCGCCCCATACCCTTTGATCCCTTTAGACTCAAGAGCTATATCTAACTCCTTCTTGAAAACATACAATGTTTTGGCCTCAACTGCTTTCTGTGGTTGCGAATTCCACAGGCTCATCACTCTCTGGGTGAAGAAATTTCTCCTCATTTCAGTCCTGAAAGGTTTACCCCGTATCCTTAGACTATGACCCCTGGTTCTGGACTCCCCCACCATCGGGAACATCCTTCCTGCATCTACCCTGTCAAGTCCTGTTAGAATTTTATAGGTTTCGATGAGATCCCCCCTCACTCTTCTGAACTCCAGCGAATATAATCCCAACCGACTCAATCTCTCCTCACACGTCAGTCCTGCCATCCTTGGAATCAGTCTGGTAAACCTTCGCTGCACTCCCTCTATATCAAGAACATCCTTCCTCATATAAGGAGACCAAAACTGCACACAACATTCCAGGTGTGGCCTCACCAAGGCCCTGTATAATTGCAGCAAAACATCCCTGCTCTTGTACTCGAATCCTCTCGCTATGAAGGCCAACATACCACTTGCTTTTTTTTACTGCCTGTTGCACCTGCATGCTTACCTTCAGCGAGTGGTGTACGAGAACACCTAGGTCTCGCTGCATATTCCCCTCTCTCAGTTTATAGCCATTCAGATAATAATCTGCCTTCCTGCTTTTGCTGCCAAAGTGGATAACCTCACATTTATCCACATTATACTGCATCTGCCATGCATTAGCCCACTCACTCAACTTGTCCAAATCACCCTGAAGCCTCTCTGCATCCTCCTCACAACTCACCCTCCCACACCATTTTGTGTCATCTGCAAATTTGGAGATATTACATTTAGTTCCCTCATCTAAATCATTAATATATATTGTGAATAGCTGGGGTCCTAGCATCGATCCCTGCGGTACCCCACTAGTCACTGCCTGCCTTTCGGAAAAAGACCCATTTATCCCTACTCTTTGTTTCCTTCTGCCAACCAATTTTCTATCCATCACAATACACTACCCCCAATCCCATACGCTTTAATTTTACATGCTAATCTCTTATGTGGGACTTTGTCGAAACCCTTCTGAAAGTCTAAATAAACCACATCCACTGGCTCCTCCTCAACAACTCTACTAGTTACATCCTCGAAGAATTCTAGTAGATTTGTCAAGCATGATTTCCCTTTCGTAAATCCATGCTGACTCTGCCCAATTCTATCACTGTTCTCCAAGTGCTCTGCTATAAAATCTTTGATAATGGACTCTAGAATTTTCCCCACTACTGACGTCAGGCTGACTGGTCTATAATTCCCTGCTTTCTCTCTACCTCCCTTTTTAAATAGTGGGGTTACATTAGCTACCCTCCAATCTGTAGGAACTGTTCCAGAGTCTATAGAATCTTGGAAGATGACCACCAATGCATCCACTATTTCTAGGGTCACTTCCTTAAGTACTCTGGGATGCATACCATCAGGCCCTGGGGATTTATCGGCCTTCAATCCCATCAATTTCCCCAACACCATTTCTCTACTAATACTGATTTCCTTCAGTTCCTCTCTCTCACTAAGCCCTGTGCTCCCCAACATTTCTGGTATGATATTTGTGTCCTCCTTTGTGAAGACAGAACCAAAGTATGCATTTAGTTGGTCAGCCATTTCTTTGTTCCCCATAATAAATTCCCCTGTTTCTGACTGTAAGGGACCTACATTTGTCTTCACCAATCTTTTTCTCTTCACATACCTATAGAAACTTTTACAGTCAGTTCTTATGTTCCCCGCAAGCTTGCTCTCGTACTCTATTTTCTCACTTCTTAATCAATCCCTTGGTCCTCCTTTGTTGAATTCTAAACTGCTCCCAATCCTCAGGTCTGTTATTTTATCTGGCAAATTTATATGCCTCTTCCTTGGATCTAATGCTATCTCTAATTTCCCTTCTCAGCCATGGTTTGGCTACCTTTCTCGTTTTACTTTTGCAGCAGACAGGGATAAACAATTGTTGTAGTTCATCCATGCGCTCTTTAAATGTTTGCCATTGCCTATCCACCGTCATCCCTTTAAGTTACGTTTCCCAGTCCATCATAGCCAACTCGCACCTCGTATCTTTGTAGTTTCCTTTACTAAGATTCAGGAGCCTAGTCTCAGAATCAACTACGTCACTGTCCATCTTGATGAAGAATTCTATCATATTATGGTCGCTCAGCCCCAAGGGGTCTCACACCACTAGATTGTCAATTATTCCTCTCTCATTACACAATACCCAGTCTAGGTTGGCCTGTTCTCTAGTTGGTTCCTCAACGTATTGGTCCAGAAAACCATCCCCTATACACTCCAAGAATTCCTCCTCTAGGGTATTGTGACTAATTTGATTTGCCCAAACTATATGCAGATTAGAGTCACCCATAATTACAGATGTTCCTTTATCGCATGCATCTCTAATTTCCTGTTTAATGCCATTCCCAACATCACCACTACAGTTTGGGGTCTATATACAACCCCCACTAACGGTTTTTGCCCCTTAGTGTTTCTCAGCTCTACCCATACAGATTCCACATCATCAGAGCTAATATCCTTCCTCACTATTGCGTTAATTTCCTCTTTGTCCAGCAATGCAACTCCACCACCTTTTGCTTTTTGTCTGTCCTTCCTAAATACTGAATACCCCTGGATGTTCATTTCCCATCCCTGGTCACCTTGCAGCCATGTCTCCGTAATCCCGACTATATCATACCCGTTTACAAATATTTGAGCGATTAATTCATCCACTTTATTGCGAATGCTTTGCACGTTAAGGCACAAAGCCTTAAGGCTTGTCTTTTTAACATTACTTGTCCCCTTCCCACTATTTTTCACTGTGGCCCTGTTTGATTCTGGCCCTTGATTTCTCTGCCTATCACTTTTCTTATTCCCCTTACTGTGTTGTTCTCGTCTTTGATCCCCCCCCTCCTCTGACTCCTTGCAAAGGTTCCCATCCCCCTGCCAATTTAGTTTAAACCCTCCCCAACCACTCTAGCAAATACTCCCCTTAGGACATCAGTCCCGGTCCTGCCCAGGTGTAACCCATCCAGTTTGTCCTGGTCCCACCTCCCCCAGAACCGGTCCCAATCTCCCAGGAATCTAAAACCCTCCCCCTCACACCATCTCTTCAGTGTTGTATTCATCCGATATATCCTGCTATTTCTACTCTGACTAGCACGTGGCACTGGTAGTAATCCTGAGATCACTACCTTTGAGGTCCTACTTTTCAACTTACTTCCTAGCTCCCTATATTCTGCTTTTAGGACCTCATCCTCTTTTTTTTTTACTTATGTTGTTTGTACCAATGTGTACCAGGACCACTGGCTGTTCACCCTCTCCCACACTTTTTACTCCTCCCCTGTGCAGTAGAGTCGACCGTGGTGCAACGAATTGGGCTGTTGCTGTTTTCCCCTGAGAGGCCATTCCCCCCAACAGTACCCAAAGCAGTATATCTGTTTTGCAGGGGAATAGTCACAGGAGATTCCTGAACTGTCTGCCTCGTCCTCTTGCTCTGACTAGTGGTCACCCATTTCCTTCCTGTCTGTGGAATCTGAGCCTGCGGTGTGACCACCTCTCTATACGTGCTATCAGCGATACTCTTCGCCTCATGGATGCTCCGCAGTGTCCACAGTTGCCACTCCAGCTCCGAAACCCGAGCTTCCAGGAGCTGCAGCTGGAGACACTTCCTGCACACATGCCGGTCCCGGGCACTGGAAATGTTCCCGGCTTCCGACATGCAGCACGAGGAGCACACCACGGCTTTGAGCTCTCCTGCCATGACTTAACACTTTAAATTAACCTTTTGGAAGATCTTAATGTCAAATAATATCAGTTACTCTAGGGCCCTTCTTCCCTGGTCCTCATTCCTACAGAACCCCCTAAAAAAAACACTTACTATATATGAAATAAACTGTAAACCTTTCTTACCTTAAATACTTACCCAGCTATTCAGAGCTATTCCCTAACAGCAGTGACTCACCAACCAATCACCTTGCAGCTTTCCTGTGACGTCACTGTTGGCTTTTGTTTTTCAAAACTTTGGCACGCTGGAAGAGGGTCAACTGCTCTCAAAAAGATATTTGTAATTATGGAGTTTTAAAAATTCATTGACATATCGTGGGTGTTGCCTGCAAGGCCAACATTTATTGTCCATCCCTAATTGCCCTTGAGAAGGTGGTGGTGAGCTGTCTTCTTGAACCACTGCAGTCCATGTGGAGTAGGTACACCCACAGTGCTGTTAGGAAGGCAGTTCCAGGTTTTTGACCTAGTGACAGTGAAGGAACGGTGATATAGTTCCAAGTCAGGATGGTGTG
Source organism: Heterodontus francisci (assembly GCF_036365525.1). Lineage (NCBI taxonomy): Eukaryota > Metazoa > Chordata > Chondrichthyes > Heterodontiformes > Heterodontidae > Heterodontus > Heterodontus francisci. The sequence continues at coordinate 33,453,716 of NC_090405.1, read as the reverse complement.
TGGCTTGGAGGGGAACTTGCAGGTGGTGGTGTTCCCATGCATCTGCTGCCCTTGTCCTTCTAGGTGGTGGAGGTCGTGGGTTTGGAAGGTGCAGTCGAAGGAGTCTTGGTGAGTTGCTGCAGTGCATCTTGTAGATGGTACACACTGCTGCCACTGTGTGTCGGTGGTGGAGGGAGTGAACGTTAAAGGTGGTGGATGGGGTGCCAAACAAGCGGGCTGCTTTGTCTTGGATGGTGTCGAGCTTCTTGAGTGTTGCTGGAGCTGCACCCATCCAGGCAAGTGGAGAGTATTTCATCACAATCCTGACTTGTGCCTTGTAGATGGTAGACAGGCTTTGGGGAGTAAGGAGGTGAGTTACTCGCCTCAGAATTTCCAGCCTCTGAACTGCTCTTGTAGCCACAGCATTTATGTAGCTGGTCCAGTTTAGTTTTCGATCAATGGTGACCCCTAGGATGTTGATAGTGGGGGGATTTAGTGATCGTAATGCCATTAAATGTCAAGGGGAGATAGTTAGATTTTCTCTTGTTTGAGATAGTTATTGCCTGGCACCTGTGTGGTGCAAATGTTACTTGCCACTTATCAGCCCAAGCCTAGATATTGTCCAGGTCTTGCTGCATTTCTATACGGATTGCTTCAGTATCTGAGGAGTCACGAATGGTGCTGAACATTGTGCAATCATCAGCGAACATCCCCACTTCTGACCTTATGCTTAATGAAGGTCATCGATGAAGCAGCTGAAGATAGTTGGGCCTAGGACACTACCCTGAGGAACTCTTGCAGTGATGTCCTGGAGCTCAGATGATTGACCTCCAACAATCACAACCACTCCCCTACTCTTCATCAAATTAGTACCATAGGATCTTTTATGCCCACCTGAGTTTAATGTCTCATCTGAAAGACGACACCTCTGGCAATGCAGTGCTTCCTCAGTACTGTGTGTCAGTCTGGATTATTCTCAAGTCTCGAGTCGAACTTGAACCCACAGCCTTCTGAGTAAGAGGTGAGTGCTATCCACTGAGCTAAGGCCGGCACTGTCACCATAATGAGAAGCCATTTTTATACTATCTATAGTATATTAAAATTCACATCTGTACCTACAAAATTTTATTTGCTTCTATATTTGAGTCAATATTTTCTATTATAATCTCAACATTTTTAATACAAACTGTCTCTGTGAACTGGTCATGCTGTAATTACACCCACTCACCAGTGGCGGCAATGTGGTACCTCAGTTTTGCATCTCCCAGTACTTTAATCTGTTTGATGGAGAAATCCCATTATTCCAACCAGCTCGACATCGCTATTTCCAACCTGGCTGCCGGTTTTAGTTTAGTTTAGTTTAGTTTAGAGATACAGCACTGAAACAGGCCCTTCGGCCCACCGAGTCTGTGCCGACCATCAACCACCCATTTATACTAATCCTACACTAATCCCATATTCCTACCACATCCCCACCTGTCCCTGTATTTCCCTACCACCTACCTATACTAGGGACAATTTATAATGGCCAATTTACCTACCAACCTGCAAGTCTTTTGGCTTGTGGGAGGAAACCGGAACACCTGGAGAAAACCCACACAGACACAGGGAGAACTTGCAAACTCCACACAGGCAGTACCCAGAATTGAACCCAGGTCGCTGGAGCTGTGAGGCTGCGGTGCTAACCACTGCGCCACTGTGCTATTTAACTAATAAATAATCTAAAATCACCTAAAAACTACACTTGAGCCTCACTCCTCACGTGCAATGCCACAAAAGACTGACCAGTACTATCAGTGATTCACCTTGAGGGCAGTTCACAGATGTTACTGTTGGCAGTACTGCTTCACTCACCCGGATCGATCCAGCAACATAGGACTGCTGCTCAACCTGGCTCATGAGCCGCCACACAAACGTGGTAGATATCCGCCTTTGGGAAATCATAAGGATTATTTCTGGAACGTTGAGACCAACACAGCTTGAGTGGCTTCCTGTGCTAGCACACATTGAATCTCCTGATGTCCGCAGTGAAAACATTCTCCTCAAAGAACACCACCGGGCTGACAGCTATCGAAGCACTCCCATTGATACAGGACCTCGAAAAAAAACCCACGCACTCGCCTGAAATCCCGTAGCCCTAACTGGGAACACACTCCACACCCTACAACCCGCGATAGCCTCACCTCTCGATGGTGCACCTCCTGGTTGACTGCTAACATCACTAACTGCAACCTGGTAACTGTCCCGAGCAGTGAAGTCCCGGGTTTCAACCTCCCATGGAAAATCTGGACAACCCTCAACTGCTCGAGGATGGGCCATGGAAGATGGTGGCACTTGCTCCAGAAGTGGAACATGAGGACCAGCTCAAATTGTGACTGTGGCCATCGAAGTCAGATCATGGCTCACATATTGCCCTGAGAGATTCATTCTTGGTGGCATCACAACCATTCACACTGCATCAGCTGAAGCCATTGAATGGATTGTTAAGCTTGACATTGAACTATAACTGCTTTCCCAGCCATACGAATACATCTATATATATATATATATATATATATATATATATAAATAAATATAGGTGACAGTGCTGTTCAATCTGATTGGAGGTCATTATTTTGTCAGTTATTTTAACAGGGGTGTTAACCAGTGTGAAAATAGCAGGGAAGAATGATCTGATAAGTGTTCCCAATGTTACTAACAATAATTTCTGGACTCAGAAAAGTAGTGATGCAGCAGGAAAGTGCAGTCAGAAATGGAACAGATCTAAATTTTCTGGTTGTTGCATCCCTCAACAGGTAATGTAGCGTGTCCCCTTCCAAATGCCACCACACCACTGACCTTCCCAAATTCCAGATCTGTCCAAGTCCTCAGCCATGCAGCACCTCGGTTACTGAAAAGCAATAATATATAATAAATGTAGTCGTAAGTAGATGTTGTTGGTAGGTGCTGGTCCTTCCACAGCAATGTGGAACTGGTTCTGTATGTCTGGGATAATAGTGAGGGATGGGTTGTCAAGGGTTATTCCAAATCCCAGAGATCCAACCCACCTGCATTGCCTCGAAGTTTGATAGTCTTTTACCCGCCATATTCAAGGCCTGATAGCATGTGCACCAACATACCCGAAGGATGCAGTTGGACTACGGTTGCCAACTCTGGTGGCACATATTCCTGGAGGTTTCATCACGTGACCTCCCCCACCCTCCATTGGTCACCCGACTCGTCCATCCTCACCGCGCGCCAATTGGAAGGCAAGAAGACTCTTTATTACCCAATTGGATGATTCCCGACTGCCAACGAACCAGCCTGTTCGCCATCCCCCTCTCTCCAATATATACAACAACAAAATATTTTAACGTCCCTGTGATTCTACTCCCTGGTGCTGCACCGTCCAGGAAATTAATCCTCAATTCAATGGAAACTCCAGGGCAACTCGGGAGTATTGGCAACCCCAGGTTGGGGCCGGGGTTCAGTCTGAAGATACTTCCCACTCAGGGCAACTTTGTTACTGTTTCCACTCTTGCGGCTACAATTGTATCGAGGGGCGGGGCGGGCGGTGGGAAAATAGGGTGGTCACGTGTGCCTGCAGCGGCTTTAAAGCGCCTGGCAGCGAGGGGGCGGGGCCGCGCAGGCGCGCTTCTGGCACGCGCTCCCTTTCGTTCCTCGGCGTGGAGGGGCCGGATTTGGTGCGCGCGCTCCCCGGGCTCCTCTTATAGTCCCGCAGCATGGGAGCCTCCCGCTAGTGGCAGCCCGGTCAGCAGTGGGGAGTGGGTAAGTAAAGGGCTCTTGTACAGGTGCCGCTCCTTTTCAATCTCCTTAAGTAATGTTAATAATTTAAATTGTCTTAGCACTAACTTTTTACTGTTGCTAATTAATTACTGATAGGACCAAAGTGACAGGAATCCCCGCCTTCCCTGTCTCACCGAACAGTTGTGATGAAAGTCTGAGGGTGATCCCAATACCTGTTGTCTCTGACTGAACTTGTCGGATTTTGCAACTGAAATGTACTTTTATTATTAGCTGGGTACTGGTGTTTGCACAAAGTCATGTGTCAACCAGCTATCATTATTTTAAATTACTTATTAAAAATTGTTATTCTTGACTTGTGGATAAAATATGCCAAGCCATGTACTTTTTCTTGTCTTATTCTGTCTCGAACGCTTTTGAACTTAATTTCAGGTTTTTTTCTCTCTGTTTTGAACAAAAAAGCTTTTTAATTTATCCTGGTAGTCTATTCCGGTAGAGTATAAACTTGCATACTCCATAGGCTTTGAAACTGGGGTCATGGACCCATGGGAATCGAGTGGTCAGATTGCTGTATGCTTTAGTATTTCATGACTTACTACCATGTTATCTGATGCCATATACTCATAAAATTCTGCAGTGAAGACAGTTTTCTTTTGAGTAGTTGATACTGCCTATTGGCATCTACGATAAGGATCAGGACACTACGTTGTCTTAGGTGTTGACTTGTATGTCCTTTGTGACACTGAGAGATTTGGTTCAGAAATGGGAATTGATGATCGCAAGTTTTCCCCAGCTGCGGCGAGGTGTCATAGGTCTTTTTCTTGTCTGTTCTGAAGTTCAGACGAGAGTTTGAATTATTTCCTGGGGACGTGTCTAATACCAGGAACTGCATGGGGTTGTGTTTCATTCTACATGGTCTTGGCACATCACTTTGTGCGCTTTTAGTGATAAATAAACGATTAAAAACAACCAGTATGATCCTTTTGGGTGAGGGAAGAGGGGCGGTGTCCCTTAGATGAGGGGAGGAGGTGGAGGTGTCCCTTGGATGAGGTGGGAGGGCGAGGTGCCTCTCAGGTGAGGAGGGAAAATGGGGGAGATGTCCCTCGGGACGGCAGAGTAGCTACGTGGTTCTCCTATTTAGTATACGTCTCTGTGAAGGCAGGTGAGTTGCTCCTCACCTTCTCCCACTGTGGGCTCCATCCATTAGCCCTGTTCACCTGGTAAATCCAAATTTTTCTAGAATGTTCCAGTTACAGAACCTTACTCTGCAGGCATCCCACAGTTCACCCATGAGCACCGACGTTAAACATCCAATTCCACAATGACAGCTACAGGAGAGAGAGGAATTTTTTTGGATGGGATGGGGGGGGGGGGGGGAAACCCCAAAGAATTTTTGACTAGGTACAGAAATAGAACGGAAAATGTACAAAAGCTTCCCATTGTTGAGTGACTCATCGTCAAGTTCCAAACAAGCTCCAGTGGAAAGTGCGTTCTGTAAACATAAATTGGATAAGGCTACAACTAGCAAAGGTGATGACAAAATACACACTTCTGCCGATCCTAACCCACCTGCTTGATGTATCCAGGTGTAATCTCTGGGCCCAGTTTGGGGGCGGGTGATGATCACTTGTATTATTTGAGCATTTACAGTTAGAATTTTCAAAAACGATGTCATGATTTCAATGGCTTAGAGTGAAGGAGCTTGTTTTCCCCCATTTAAAAAAAAAAATCATTACTTAACTATGAAAGTGTTCAAGTCTTACACTTTGGTGTGTTTAGTGGTTCCTCAGACTACTTAAAAAAAAAATGCTATCATTGGCAGAAATTCACTTCCCAAAAACTTAGATTTCTAAATAAAAAGACAAATAGAACATGCAGTGTCTTCCTACGGTGCACGCTATTGAAAACCATTATAGTGGAACGTCTAAGGCACTGAATGACTGCTCCTGTGGCCTGTGGTTTTGGGGAGTAATGCAATCTTGAAATTAACATATCTAGAGGGATTATCTCCTTTTGAAAAGTTGTAGCGAGATCATTAGTACATTATTTCTAAGCACACCTCACCCATGCTGCTGAGTTTCTCATTCATGCTTTAGTTACCTGGTCACCCTCCCATCCTTCGTATTCCATAAACATTGCTGCCCATATCTTAACTTGCTACAAGTCCCATTCACCCATCACTCCTGTCCTCTGACCTGGATGCTTCTAATTTAAACTTCTCATGCCCTGTGTTTAAGTCCCTCCCTATCTCTGAGACCTTCTCTAGCTCTACAACTCTGCTGAACTGTCTGTTTCTCTGACTCTGGCTTCCTGTGCTTCCCAGTACCTTTATCCCATCATCGCCAGCAATGCCTTCAGCTGTCTAAAATCCCTTGTTCTGGAATTCCATCCATAAAGCCTCCTCCCCACCCCACCACCTCCCTCTCCTCCTTTTAAATTCCTCTTTCAAACCTCCCTCCTCTGTCAAGCTTTTGGTCAGCCCTCCTGATATCTCCATCTGTTGACTTAGCATTTATTACTTCTTTGAACCTCTGTGAAGCACGTTGGGGTGTTTTTCCTGCTTTAAAGTTGCTATATAAATGCAGGTTGTTACTGTTGTTGAATGCAAATTGTTATTGATATGAAGGCATTCTTTATTATTATTATGATTAGACCTGCTACTACAGTGAGTACTTGAGGTAAATACTATAGCTGTTCTACTCAGAACTTGGTCGTGGCAGGAGACTTGCAGGAGGACAGTGGAAACGCTTTAGAGATATCCTGAAAACATTCCTGAAGAGATCAAACATCCCCATCGACTCGGGGGAGTCCCTGGCTCGTGACCATCCTAGACGGAGATTCGGAAAGGCATCGTATAACCTCAAGGGACTTGGTTGGGAACATGCGGAGGCAAAGTCGAGGCGCTGGAGGGAGCGCACAAACCTCCAAACTACACAGCTACCTGATTCTTCACGCACCACCTGCCCTCGTGTGACAAAGTCTGCAGATCACACATTGGATTTATCAGCCATCTCAGAACCCATTGAACTGGAGTGGAAGCTAGTCATCGTCTATCCCGAGGGGCTGCCTACGGAGAAGAAAGCATAGATGCATTTAAGGGGAGGCTAGATAAACGCACAAGGGAGAAGGGAATAGAGCATTATGCTGATAGTTAGTTGAGAAGGGTGGGAGGACACTCGAGTGGAGCAAAAGTGCTGGCATAGCGTGGTTGGGCCAGTTGGCCTGTTTCTGCTGTAACATGTAAGATAATTCCTGTCCGAGAATGTCATTCGTCACTCTTGTCACATCACCATGACTTGGAAGAATCAGCGAAGTTTACAGCCCAGAACAAGGCCACGCATCTCATTGTGGTTACATTAGCACTTTGCAAAAGAAATCCATGACTATTGCCACCACCCTGCTTTCTCTCCTTCGCTCTGTATCGTCCACTGATTCACGTGGCACTTTGAGTTTTACCTCCCCCAATGCAGTAACTCTTGAATGTGTTTGGTCCTATTAGCCAGGACTGTGAAGTACCTCATAAATTCTTAATAGCAATGCCCTGGAATGAGAAGTGAGGTTTGCAGCAACTAAATTAAGACCATGGAGCAGGTGGTGATGGGCATCAGTACAGAGGTTGCAGCCAAATACACGGAACATTTTGTAAGCCATGAATTTCTGTTCCTCAGCGTCGATGCTCTTTTGGATGTGTCTATTTTTGCTGCTTTACAAGGTATAAAGGAGGGGAATTTGGCACTTTAACTGTTCAAATCTAGCAGTCCCATTTACAAACTGCACAACAGCAGCTACTGGCAGATTTTATGTTGCTCCTGACCCCAATGCAGTTGTCTCTTTTTATAGCACTTTGTGTGTTTTACAGCATAGAAGAGGCTAATCGGCCCGTCGAACCTATGCTGGCTCTCTGAAAGGACTATCCAATTTGTCCTACCACTGCCCCCCTCTCCCCCACCCACCGCGCGCATTTAAATTTATTCTTGCTTCCCTTTTGAAAGCTATTATGGATTCTGTTTCCACCACACGTCCTGACAGGGCAGTCCATGGGCTAAATTTTACAGGCCCTCCGACATCGGGGGTCATGCGGAGGAGCCCGGAAAATTCTTTCGGGAGAGGCCTGCCACGACCCCCCCCCCCCCCCCCCCCCCCCCCCCCCATTGCTGGGAAGGCTCCGCCGTATTTTTGCTGGCAGCAGCGAGGCCTTGGGGTGGCTCCCCCCCACCTCCCACGGTGATATTCCAGCCGGTGGCTGGAAGTCCCATGCCTTTGGAACCCCCGTTTGGGGAACCAAGGCGAGACACTGGTGGGGAGGAGTGTAATTCTCAAGCCGGCGGGGGGAGCGGGGAGAATTATTGGTTGTGGGATGATGGGGAGGGGTTGAGGATCATAGGTGCTGAAGTCAGGGGGGAAGTTCAAGGTGTTGAAAAGGTGTTTTTTTTGGGGGGGGGGGGATATGTCAAATTTTTTAATGAAGACTCTGGTGGGAGAGGGGAATCATGGTAAAATTAAAAGTATTCTGCAGTTTACTTTGAAATGGGACCCTTAAAAAAAAAAAATAAAAAAATTTAAATGAGACTGAAGGGCCTGAAGCCCTTTAAAAATAGTGCCCGACGCCATTGCCAGGGACGGAGTGACCACCCTCTCTACGTCATCGGGGGCGGCCGTTCCACCCCCTCCATTTAAATGAGCCCCCGCGCAAAATATCCCGGGAGCTCAGCGACGACTCATCTGCACCCAGAGACCGCCGAGATCAGAGTGCACCGCCATGATTTGCGGCATGCTGATAAATTTCAGCCCCATGTCCTAAAAATCCTTAACAAATATATATTTCTCTCCTCTCCATCCATTCTTTGGTTAATAATCTTAAACCAATGCTGTTTAGTCACTGGCTCACAGACCAGTGAAAATAATTGTTTTTGATGTACTTAATCATGACCTCCTGTAATTTTCAACATCTGGACAGCACTGGAGCGTAGCTTCGGCCTTGGTCATGATTTCCTCTGACCCCAGATTGACAATATTCACAATCTGCGCTGAGACTTAAAGGCCTGTATTTTAATGGGCTGGTGGGGTATGGTGAATGTGAGCCCCGAAGGGGGTGCTGAACCTGCGGAGTATGGGGATCCAGAGCCTTGGACTGTTTTACGGCCGGACCTCCTTTTGAATAGATTTCCTCCGCTAACCTACCCCTCACATTCCTGGCTGCGTCCACCCCCTGACAGGCGGGTTGGAGTTTGGAGGGTGGGAGGCCACAGTCAGAGACCTGTGCAAAGACTCCCGGCAGTCTGGTCATGTGGGGGAGGGCCCTGGAGGTGATCAGGGAGTGTAGGGGGAGAGGAATCTCAGCGTAAGGGAGGCACAAAGTTTCCTTGCGAGGACTTCTACCCATTTATTAATACGCAACAAAATCTATAAACTCCAGCAGGGCCTCTTCTGATCCATAACCCTTGGTTTTGGCCTGGCGGAAAGGAGGAGAGAAGCTAATACTGCCCTCTTCTCAGTTCTCAGTGCCCAGTTCTGAAGCGTCACTGACCTGAAACGATAACTCTGCTTCTCTCTCCACAGATGCTGCCAGACCTGCTGAGTATTTACAGCATTTCTTGTTTTTATTACTGCCCTCTTCTCGCTCCCCTATGGCCACATTAAATATTTGTATGTTTTAACAGCATCCCACTTCCTTTCTAGGGTGTCCCACCCGAAAGAGCAGTAAAGATCAGGACATGGCAGGAAGCAAATGAAATGTTGTCATTTATTGCAAGGGGAATAGAGTATAAAAGTAGGAAAGTTTTTTTCCTCCTGAGGGTTGTTAGTCTGTGGAATTCTCTTTTCCCAGAGAGCAGTGGAGGCAGGTTCATTGAATATTTTTAAGGCTGAGTTAAATAGATTCTTGATCGACAAGGGAGTCAAGGGTTATCGAAGGTAGACAGGAAAGTAGAGTTGAGGCCACAATCAGATCAGCCATAATCTTATCAAATGACAGAGCCGGCTCAAGGGGCCGAATGGCTCCTAATTTGTATGTTTGTATGAAGGCAGCGGGATCAGAGGAGTAAGTGACTAGCCTCATTTTAACTGCCCCCTCCCCCTATTTTTCACTTAGTCTGGTGGGAGAGGGGTTTGAATAGAAGCCAGTGAGCCATTCCATGATCAAATCTGAACCACCTCCTAAAAAGAGTCACCAACTTCAGGGGAGGGGAGAAACTTGGGGGAATAAAGCAGTAAGCCCATTTTACTACCCAGTCCCAGTAACTAACCCTGAGCTCCCTGTCAATCCCCTAAACAAGGTTGTCACTGAAGTAATCCGATCTAGTTAACTCCATGTTGACTGGAATCATGCTGTTTGGGCAGGAAAGTTGCATGTAACTTTTTTTTTGTGCAGGACGCAAAGGAATTTTTAAAAAAGGTTGAATGTTAGCCTTTAGAGCGATAATTAAACAACCAGTGCACTTTGACCATAAACCCCCACACATCAACTCCAAGTTTTCTTTTCTTAGCCCACATTCTGCCTGATTATTTTTCTCCTTTCAAGCTTGATTTCTAAAGCTCTATCGGGTTGCTCTCATTAGGGTGGCTAGGGCAGGTCACAGCAGATGCACACATTCCAACATGGGAAGAATTTGCTGCAAATGGTCTTGATAGGCCAGTGTTTTCTGGTGCAAAATAACCATTTAATAATAACAAGCTGTCCTTTCTTGCTATGTAGCAAAATGGTGCCATAGTAACAATGTATTTTAAGCTGCTTAATTTTTGCCAGAAACAAGTTTAACACTAAACCAATAATTTTGGCTTAAAAAGGTGAGTCCACATCTGCAATTCTCACTGCCAAAGGATGTATGGTCATGTTTGTACTTGTGAAACTTGGAAGTTTTTGAATATAGTTTTCTTTTTTATTTGTTCATGGGATCTAGGCCATTCTGGACCTGGTATTGGGGAATGAGCCCGGCCATGTGGTCGAAGTTTAAGTGGGGGAGCATTTCGGGAGCAGTGACCATAATTCCATAAGTTTTAAGGTACTTGTGGATAAGGATAAGAGTAGTCCTCGGGTGAAGGTGCTAAATTGGGGGAAAGGCTAATTATAACAATATTAGGCAGGAACTGAAGAATTTAGATTGGGGGTGGCTGTTTGAGGGTGGGAGTCTTTCAAACGTCAGCTGATTAGAATCCAGGACCAGCATGTTCCTGTGAGGAAGAAAGACAAGTTTGGATAACGCGGGATATTGTGAGCCTAGTCAAAAAGAAAAAGGAAGCATTTGTAAGGGCTGGAAGGCTAGGAACAGACGAATCCCTTGAGGAATATAAAGACAGTAGGAAGGAACTTAAGCAAGGAGTTAGGAGGGTTAAAAGGGGTCATGAAAAGTCATTGGCAAACTGGATTAAGGAAAATCCCAAGGCTTTTTATACGTATGTAAAGAGCAAGAGGGTAACCAGGGAAAGGGTTGGCCCACTCGAGGACAGAGATGGGAATCTATGTGTGGAGCCAGAGGAAATGGGCGAGGTGCTAAATGAGTACTTTGCATCAGTATTCACCAAAGAGAAGGACGGTGGATGATGAGCCTAGGGAAGGGAGTGCAGATAGTCTCCGTCATCTCATTATCAAAAAGAAGGAGGTGTTGGGTGTCTTGCAAAGCATTAAGGTAGATAAGTCCCCTGGGCCTGATGGGATCTATCCTAGAATACTGAGGGAGGCAAGGGAAGAAATTGCTGGGGCCTTGACAGAAATCTTTGCATCCTCATTGGCTACAGGTGAGGTCCCAGAGGACTGGAGAATAGCCAATGTTGTTCCTTTTGTTTAAGAAGGGTGGCAAGGATAATCCAGGAAATTATAGGCCAGTGAGCCTTACGTCAGTGGTAGGGAAATTATTAGAGAGGATTATTCGGGACAGGATTTACTCCCATTTGGAAACAAATGAACTTATTAGCGAGAGACAGCATGGTTTTGTGAAGAGGAGGTCGTGTCTTACTAATTTGATTGAGTTTTTTGAGGAAGTGACGAAGATGATTGATGAAGGAAGGGCAGTGGATGTTATCTATATGGACTTCAGTAAAGCCTTTGACAAGGTCCCGCATGGCTGACTGGTACAAAAGGTGAAGTCACATGGGATCAGAGGTGAGCTGGCAAGATGGATACAGAACTGGCTCGGTCATAGAAGACAGAGGGTATCAGTGGATGGGTGTTTCTGAATGGAGGGATGTGACTAGTGGTGTTCCGCAGGGATCAGTGCTGGGACCTTTGCTGTTTGTAGTATATATAAATGATTTGGAGGAAAATGTAGCTGGTCTGATTAGTAAGTTCGCGGACGACACAAACGGCTCCTCGGCCACAACTTCAAAGCGCCCGCGGGAGATGTGCGGCTCGTAGTGCATCTGCAGCGCAATGTTGGCGAATTCCTGCTGGTACTGGAGCCCGAGGCTGTCGCCCACCTCCAGGAGGACACGGATGAGCTTTCCCGGCATCGATGGTGGGAGCTGATGAAATGTTTTATTACCTGAACCCCCTTTTTCCGCTCCCCCCTCGCACCCCCTCCTCCCACTGGCATCTACCTATCCCTGAGCAGGGGCCCTAACAATCCCACTGCCTTGTGGGCGTCTCAAGGCAGAGTCCATGGCCAAGAGAGTAAACGCTAACAGAAAATCCGGAGCGGAACCCTGTAGGCGGTCATGTGTTACCTTTGGCATGTTTCTGGCAGTTCCTGCAGCCATACCAGTGCCAAACGTCGTGCTCTGCACTCCTTTGGACCCCACCAGAAAGGCCGAGAGGGGGGTTTTGACGCTTGGTCAACTCACAACCCCCATACATTCGCCCAGGCATGCGCATTGGGAGGTCACTCCATAGTCGCCTCACAGCGACTGAAACAACACGGAAGGCAGCAGTTACGGGTTATAAGTCCAACTCAATTGACGTAGAGATATGGCGCCACGGGTTGCCTTTGTCGGTGGGAGAGGTCATCGCACCTCACTGGACAGCTACTGCCCGCCTCAAACCGGGCAGCCCCTGGTCAGTAAGGTTCTGTCCCGCCACAGTCCACCTTCTTCAATGGGTGCTTGGAGCTCAGGGTCATTGCTCATCATGATAGAGCCACCTTCAAATGGCTGAGAACGCATACTGTCCATCTGACTGCTCACCGCCTCTGGTACAGTACACCTACTCAGCATCTATGCTCCAACACTCTGCTCCCCACATGGACTGTAACACCGCACCAAACAGCACGAAAAAAGGAAAGAAGGTACCAGCCCTTCGTTTTGCAAACTGGAACGTCAGAACTATGTGTCCTGGCCTGTCGGAAGACCTTACACAAATCAACGATTCTCGGAAGACCGCCATCATTAACAACGAGCTCAGTAGACTCAATGTGGACATTGCAGCACTTCAGGAGACATGCCTCCCTGCGAGTGGATCTCTAACAGAGCAAGACTACACCACCTTCTGGCAGGGTAGGGATCCTGAAGAACCAAGACAGCATGGAGTGGGCTTCGCCATCAGAAACTCTTTGCTCATCATGATAGAGCCACCTTCAAATGGCTCAGAACGCATACTGTCCATCCGACTGTTCACTGCCTCTGGTACAGTACACCTACTCAGCATCTATGCTCCAACACTCTGCTCCCCACCTGGATAAAGACCAGTTCTATGAGGAACTCCATAATATCATTAGTAGCATCCCCAATACCGAACATCTGTTCCTGCTGGGGGACTTTAATGCCAGGGTTGGGGCCGACCATGACTCATGACCCTCCTGCCTTGGGCGCTATGGCATTGGAAGGATGAATGAGAATGGACAGAGACTGCTTGAGTTGTGTACCTATCATAACCTCTGCATCACTAACTTGTTCTTTCACACTAAACCCTATAACCAGGTTTCTTGGAGGCACCCAAGATCACGTCATTGGCACCAGCTGGACTTCATCACCACAAGGCGAGCCTCCTTAAACTGTTCAAATCACACGCAGCTTCCACAGTGTGGACTGCGACACCGACCACTCCCTGGTGTGCAGCAAGGTTACTCAAACCAAAGAAGCTGCATCACTCCAAGCAGAAGGGCCACCCGCGCATCAACACGAGCAGAATTTCTTATCCGCAGCTGTTACAAAAATTTCTAAATTCACTTGAAAAAGCCCTTCAAAACATTCCCACAGGGGATGCAGAGACCAAGTGGGCCCACATCAGAGACGCCATCTATGAGTCAGCCATGACCACCAATGGCAAACGTGTGAAGCGGAATGCAGACTGGTTTCAATCTCATTTTGAAGAGCTGGAACCTGTCATAGCCACTAAGCGCATTGCACTGCTGAACTACAAAAAAGCCCCCAGCGAGTTAACATCCATAGCACTTAAAACAGCCAGAAGCGCTGCACAAAGAACAGCCAGGCCCTGCGCAAATGACTACTGGCAACACCTATGCAGTCGTATTCAGCTGGCCTCAGACACCGGAAACATCAGAGGAATGTATGATGGCATGAAGAGAGCTCTTGGGCCAACCATCAAGAAGATCGCCCCCCTCAAATCTAAATCAGGGGACACGATCACTGACCAACGCAAGCAAATGGACCACTGGGTTGAGCACTACCTAGAACTGTACTCCAGGGAGAATGTTGTCACTGAGACCGCCCTCAATGCAACCCAGTCTCTGCCAACATGGATGAGCTGGACGTACAGCCAACAAAATCGGAACTCCGTGATGCCATTGATTCTCTAGCCAGCGGAAAAGCCCCTGGGAAGGACGGCATTACCCCTGAAATAATCAAGAGTGCTAAGCCTGCCATACTCTCAGCACTCTACGAACTGCTTTGCCTGTGCTAGGACGAGGGAGCAGAACCACAGGACATGTGCAATGCCAATATTATCACCCTCTATAAAAACAAAGGTGACCGCGGTGACTGCAACAACTACCGTGGAATCTCCCTGCTCAGCATAGTGGGGAAAGTCTTCTCTCGAGTCACTTTAAACAGGCTCCAGAAGCTGGCCGAGCGCGTCTACCCTGAGGCACAGTGTGGCTTACGAGCAGAGAGATCGACCATTGACATGCTGTTCTCCCTTCATCAGCTACAGGAGAAATGCCGCGAATAACAGATGCCCCTCTACATTGCTTTCATCTCACCAAAGCCTTTGACCTCGTCAGCAGACGTGGTCTCTTCAGACTACTAGAAAAGATTGGATGCCCACCAAAGCTACTAAGTATCATCACCTCATTCCATGACCATATGAAAGGCACAATTCAGCATAGCGGTGCCTCATCAGACCCCTTTCACAACCTGAGTGGCGTGAAACAGGGCTGTGTTCTCTCACCTACACTGTTTGGGATTTTCTTCTCCCTGCTGCTCTCACACGCGTTCAAGTCTTTAGAAGAAGGAATTTTCCTCTACACCAGATCAGGTGGCAGGTTGTTCAACCTTGCCCGCCTAAGAGCAAAGACCAAAGTACGGAAAGTTCTCATCAGGGAACTCCTCTTTGCTGACGATGCTGCATTAACATCTCACACAGAACAGTGTCTGCAGAGTCTCGTTGACAGATTTGCGGCTGCCTGCAATGAATTTGGCCTAACCATCAGCCTCAAGAAAACAAACATCATGGGACAGGACGTCAGAAATGCTCCATCCATCAATATCGGCGACCACGCTCTGGAACCGGTTCAAGAGTGGCTGATGGTCGGCACAGACTCGGTGGGCCGAAGGGCCTGTTTCAGTGCTGTATCACTAAACTAAAACTAAACTACCTAGGCTCAACTATCACCAGTAACCTGTCTCTAGATGCAGAAATCAACAAGCGCATGGGAAAGGCTTCCACTGCTATGTCCAGACTGGCCAAGAGAGTGTGGGAAAATGGCGCACTGACAGGGAACACAAAAGTCTGAGTGTATCAAGCCTGTGTCCTCAGTACCTTGCCCTACGGCAGCGAGGCCTGGACAACATATGCCAGCCAAGAGCAACGTCTCAATTCATTCCATCTTCGCTGCCTCCGGAGAATCCTTGGCATCAGGTGGCAGGACCGCATCTCCAACACAGAAGTCCTCGAGGCGGCCAACATCCCCAGCTTATACACCCTACTGAGTCAGCGGCGCTTGAGATGGCTTGGCCATGTGAGCCGCATGGAAGATGGCAGGATCCCCAAAGACACATTGTACAGCGAGCTCGCCACTGGTATCAGACCCACCGGCCGTCCATGTCTCCGCTTTAAAGACATCTGCAAACGCGACATGAAGTCCTGTAACATTGATCACAAGTCGTGGGAATCAGTTGCCAGCGATTGCCAGAGCTGGCGGGCAGCCACAAAGGCGGGGCTAAAGTGTGGCGAGTAGAAGAGACTTAGCAGTTGGCAGGAAAAAAGACAGAAGCGCAAGGGGAGAGCCAACTGTGTATCAGCCCCGACAACCAATTTTTTCTGCAGCACCTGTGGAAGAGTCTGTCACTCTAGTATTGGCCTTTATAGCCACTCCAGGCGCTGCTCCACAAACCACTGACCACCTCCAGGCGCTTACCCATTGTCTCTTGAGACAAGGAGGCCAAAGAAGATAAATTGTTGCTCCGTTTTGAAATTTGGCATCCTTGTATCTGTCCTGATTAGTGGAAGATGAGAAATTTCGACAGCATGTCTTTTTTGTTCAGCACAAGGTGAAATGTTGGAAATTTGGATTGAATGATGTATGATGAAAGATGGCGATTATGTTGAAGCCTTGAAATCACTGTTTTACTAAAACTGAGTTATGCTTTCATATGCCATTTACAGTTTGCATCTATCATGTTCACATCCAAAGTTATTAAATTATAAAGTTGCACAAAAACTTTATAATGAAAAACTAACCTCCTAAGTAGGTCAGTATTGCTCCTTCCCATGCACCAGACATACTGAATGTGAATGAGTATACATGCAAACCAATGCACATACACACACCTATTTTCTTTGTTTGAAATGCACGCAATTTAATGCAGTAATTGAGATCTTAATCTTATTAATGTTGGTAAATGTGCAACTTTATATTCCTTGAAGTGTCATTTTGGTAACATTTCTGCTTTCAACCGAAATGTAAAATGTTTGTACTTTCTGATGACCTGATGTATTTGTTTTTTTCCTGTAATTTTGCTACGTTGCTGCCTCTTAAAATAAACACTGCTGCTGTCCAGGTTCGGGCAGATTTGAGTGGTGCCCTGCTGCGGACTGGTACTACCGGCAATGATGTACTCTCCCCTGGCTGGGCCTTTTCCAGGCCATACTTCATCCCTTCCACCCAAAATTCTAACCAAGGCTTGCAAACTCCAACCCCAAATATCTGACATTCGATCCTTGAGATTAAACGGTTTAACATTGTGACTATTAGACTCCTATTGGAGTTTGTTTTGTTTTATTTGAAACATGCTTCACAATATGTCAGTTGAGTGATTTGTTACATCTTTAATTTACAGCAATGGAAAGAAATGGAAATATTTTTCATGTCAGTTTGACACCACAACCATTCTAATATAAAATGCAGAGAGGACAGATTTAACAATTACTAAAGAACTGTTTCACTACTCAAATGTTACCTTTTATTAAGTTTATGTAGACAACACAATGGTCAGAATTTGTTGAAAAACTACAGTGTGTGAATGACTCACGCCATTATTAATGTACAAATCAGCTAGAACTCTTAGCAAGGAAGAGATAATCCCGTAATTACGGCATTTTACCCTTAACTTCCTCATGATTTTCATTTAAATTACTGGATTGCACATTGATTATCCATCAAATTTGCCCAAGAGTCAAGTCTAGTAATTAATAGCGTAAGTATCTTTATAACGAGGTGATAATTGAGTATTGCTGAAAATAGACATTTTGTTAAAGATTTTCTTCCACTCATCAGGACAATTTGCAAGAATACCGATGTAAGGGAAAGCATCAAATTTATGCTGTATGAGAAGAGAGTGCTGAGTGGTAGAGGCATTGCCATGGAGAGTGCACCAGTTTATGGTGACTGACAGTTAACTGCAAAACTTTGTTTGAAATTTAACCCAGGCAGCTTGACTCTGGTCAAGGCATTGCCCTGAGGAATGAACCAGTGAATGGCTGTCACTTATTTTGTTTAGCTGAAACAGGCACAATGTGTGTACGTGTTCTTTCTGTCTGCCCTATGAATTGATACATGTAGCTTCCAGTACACACAAATACGCCACACTGCGAGCCTGACTGACAATCTTAAATTGGTTGTCAGCATAATTCCTAGCACACTGAGGATTATTTAGCAAATGTTGCCCAATCGCGGAATCTCATCTAATGTTGGACACTGTGTTTTGAGTTTTGCAAGCACGGGCTGGTTCGGTATGGCCTGTACCTTGCCCATTGTGAACAGCAGAAGGGACATGTTGGATATAATCCGCCAGTCTTTGGGACATACGGCATGTATACCTAGCATCACGCTGGCATTGAAATTCATATATCACATTACTCATATTTGTGCGATAGGCAGAACGTGCTTGCAAAACTCAAAACACAGTGTCCAACATTAGATGTGATTCCACGATTGGACAACATTTGCTAAATAACCCTCAGTGTGCTAGGAATTACGCTGACAACCAATTTAAGATTGTCAGTCAGGCTCACAGTGTTGCGCATTTGCGCATACTGGAAGCTACATAAATTAATACACAGGGCCCTGTTCTTCGCAGACAGAAAGAACATGTACACACATTGCACCTGTTTCAGCTAAACAAAATAAGTGACAACCATTCGCAGGTTAATTGGTCAAGGCATTGCCCTGAGGAATCAGTCAAGCTGCCTGGCTTAAATTTCAAACGAAGCTTGGCAGTTAACTGTCAGTCACCATAAACTGGTGCATTGATAGAGGCGTTGCTTTGGAGAATCAGAGTTCACTTCCAACCAATCAGCACTCTCTTTTTTCATACAGTATAAAGTCGTTGTTTTCCCTTGCGTTGGTATTCTTGCGGATTGTCCTGATGAGTGCAAGACGAAAAGCTTTGACAAAATGTCTCTATTTTCAGCAATACTCAAGTTCTGTACTACCAAATGACTATTTGGAGGTGTTAATGTAAATAACTGCCAATCAACCACTCTGGCCCAGCAAGTGAGCAATAAAAAGTGAGTCTCAATCCATCAAGTTGTGAATTGTTGGAGATGTTAAAAATATCAAATTTTAACATCGTTTTCTTCCCATTTGTCTCTCTTTCTCACTTTCCTAATTCAATCTTTCTTTCCCTCTCTCTTTATTTGTCTTCCTGTACTTGATTTGATGCTAATTCACCTTCTCAGTCTTTTGCCTGTTTAAGAAGATTAATCAGATTGACATAGTTAAGAAGTTACACTGTTTGTCCCAGATGAACCCTGTTTCCCTCGCTGCACCAGTATCGGCTCACACTTCCTATCAACATCCTGGGGGGGTCACCATTGACTAGGAACATAAATACTGTGGCTACAAGAGCAGGTCAGAGGCTGGGAATTCTGCAGCGAGTAACTCTCCTCTGTCTCCCTAATCCCTGTCCACCATTTACAAGGCACATGTCAGGAGTGTGATGGAATACTCTCCACTTATCTGGATGGGTGCAACTCCAACAACATTCAAGAAGCTCAACACCATCCAGGACAAAGCAACCCGTCCACCACCTTAAACATTCACCTCCCTCCACCACTGACGCACAGTGGCAGCAGTGTGTACCATCTACAAGATGCACTGCAGCAACTCACCAAGTTGGTGAAGGCTCGTTAGACAGCACCTTCCAAACTTGCGACCTCTACCACCTAGAAGGACAAGGCAGCACCTACAAGTCCCCCTCCAAGCCACACACCATCCTGACTTGGAACTATATCGCCATTCCATCACTGTCGCTGGGTCAAAATTCTGGAAGTCCCTTCCTAACGGCACTGTTGGTGTACCTACACCCCAAGGACTGCAGTGATTCAAGAAGGCAGCTCACCACCACCTCAAGAGCAATTAGGGATGGGCAATAAATGCTGGCCTAGCCAGCGACACCTAGGTCCCATGAACAAATATATAAAAAAAACTTCCAGTGACTTTGTGAGCACAACATTTTTGAGTTGAAGGGTGCAAGCCTAATGGGACGTGCTTTGAGATGCTCTGCTGCGGCAAATTCTGGGTCAATATAATATCAATGCTTGCAGTTGGGTTTTATTGCTTTTAACATTAAATATTCTGCTTATGGTCATAAAGATAGTAAATGATTGTGAAGATGGGGATGCAGTCTGTGGCTATTGATGTTATAATGACATGTATATGTAGAATGGAGGAATTCTTTATTACTCCATCAATTTGTATTTCATAAATATTGCAGTTTTTTTAATAAATGATTTTTCGAAACTTTTGTTTTATAATTACTTAATCTGCTGTCAGCACAACTAGCATTTTTATATCCAGCATTTTGTGTTTGATGTTTTGCCTGAGTTGTATTCTCTGCCATTGTCACCCTACTTTAGATGGATACCATCAGTGAACATGTAAGTCTAAGCTGAATGTCAGTGGTGGTTTTTAAAAATTCATTCCTGGGGTGTGGGCATTTATTTCTTGTCTCTAGTTGCCCTTGAATAAGTATTGGGAAGCCATCTTCTTGTCTCTCTGCAGTCTTTGACCTGGAGGGAATCTTGGAAGTGGTGGCATTCCCATGCACCTGCTGCCCTTGTTCTTCTAGGTGGTAGTGGTCACAAGTTTGGAAGGTGCTGTTGAAGGAGGCTTGGCAAGTTGCTGCTGTGCATCTTGTAGATGGTACTCACTGCTGCCACTGTGCATCAATGGTGGTGGAGTGCATGTTTAAGGTAGTGGATGGGCTGCTTTGTCTTGAAAGGTCTTGAGCTTCTTGAGTATTATTGGAGCTGCGCTCATACAGGCAAGTGGCGAGCATTCCATCACACTCCTGACTTGTACGTTGCACAGAGGTTTAGAGGAGTCAGTGGATGAGCCACTTGCATCAGAATGCCCAACCTTTGACCTGTTCTAGTCGTCATGGCATCGTTGAATCTGGTCCAGTTGAGTTTCTGGTCAATGGCGAGACCCCAGGATATTGATGGGAGAATAGCTGATGGTAATGCAATTGAATGTCAAGAGGAAGTGGTTAGGTTGTCGCATCTTGATAATTATTGCAGACATTTGTGTGATGTGAATGTTACATTCCACTTACCAGCCCAAGTCTGGATGTTATCCAAATCTTGCTGCATACGGGTTTGCGAAGACTTATGACTGGGAACTGAACATGGTACCATCAGCAGCGAACAAACCCCCCCACTTCTGATCTTATGATGGAAGGAAGGTGATTGATGAAGCAGCTGAAGATAGTTGGGCCTAGGATACCACCTGGAGGATTTCCTGCAGTGATGTTCTGGGGCTGAGATAACTGGCTTCTAATAATCAAAACCTCTATCCTTAAGTGCCAACCATTGGAGAGTCCGCCCACAAGCCCCATTGACTTCAGATTTATGAGGACACTTTTTGATGCCATGCTGAGTCGAGTGCAATGCTGCCTTGATGTTGAGGGCAGTCACTTTTCCCTCACCTCTGGAATTCAGCTCATGTCCAGAGTTGCTGAGGTCTGGGAGTGAGTGGTCCTGACAGAACCCAACTGAGCATCGGTGAGCAGGTTACTGGTGAGTAAGCGTAAGTTGAAGGAAAGACTTACACTTTTTCTATAATATTTTATAACTCTTCGAAGACCTCTCAAAATGCTTCCTATACCTGGCGTGCAGAGGCTGCTGTTAGACAGACAAAAGCAGTAGTAACCTTTTTGAGCACAAAATGGTTAGTGAGACTTTCCACAGCCCTGCACCAACACTGGAACCATTGGCTTGTTGGAGAATGGTGGGTGTGATTTTTCTGCCAAAAACAGCGGGCAGTTCTTTGCCGATTTTCTGATAAGCCACCTGCTGGTCGTGCTGGCCTCAGATTACCGACCCAATCAATTTTCCGGCATGGAGCTTGAGAGCAGAATGCTGACCTGGATACTGGAGGAATTCCCTGATCATCTTCCAGTAGATTACATGCTCAAATCCTGGAGTGGGTCTTAAACCTATTGACCCATACAGGAGATGGCTAGCTGAGTTGAGCCGGTGTGTTCTAATGCATAAAACAGTCAAAACCACTGAGGATAGAGCTTTGATGTGGATGAGATTATTTCACTTCTTCTTGTTCTGTAATAGTCAATGTTGTCTCAATGTTACTTTTGATGCATCAAAGTCATTTTTAAAAACTTGAAAATGCTTTAAAACTTTGAATTATCCAGTAATCTAAATTAAGCGTCATACAGAATACATTAGTCATAATTTAG
Source organism: Heterodontus francisci (assembly GCF_036365525.1). Taxonomy (NCBI): domain Eukaryota; kingdom Metazoa; phylum Chordata; class Chondrichthyes; order Heterodontiformes; family Heterodontidae; genus Heterodontus; species Heterodontus francisci. The sequence continues at coordinate 33,431,750 of NC_090405.1, read as the reverse complement.
TGCTAAAAATTAATTGTCAGAATTTTGAATCAAATTATGATATTTATAAAAAATCATTAGAAAATGGTATAGTGTCAGGTGACTGGAGGACAGCTAATGTAATTCCTATATTTAAAAATGGAGAGAGAACAAGTCTAATGAACTATAGACCAGTTGGCTGAACATCTGTGGTAGGAAAAATAATGGAATGCTTACTCAAAGATTGAATAGAAAAACATCTAGAAACTGAAAATATACTGAAGAATAGTCAGCATGTTTTTCAAAATGACATACTTGACCAAACTTAAACTCATTTGAAGAAGTAGCATAGCATGTGGAGTCGGGAGACGAGCAGCAGATTGCACAAGGATCGATGCTGGGACCACTATTTACATAAATGATTTGGACTCGGGAATTGGAAGTACGATTTCAAAATTTGTGGATGACTCCAAATTGAGGGCTGCAGTTAATAAAGAGGACTACAACCAAAGTACAGGGACATTAATTAACTTTAGAATGAGCATGTATTGACATGTAACTTCGATAGATATTGTAGTGTGTCACGCCACACAATTCGAACTTATGAGCTATAAAATGAACTTGTGAAATAAACCCGAAACTGAAATTTTTCTTGTAAACAAAAATGGAGTAAGAGGTCAGGTGACCTTTCCTGCCAATACACATAGAGCTACAAGAACCCTGAGCTAATTTTCATGTCTGAACAAGTCTTGGAGAAATCATTAAAATGTAAATAACCCTTTCTTGGTAATGGCTGCTTCTCTGCAACTGATTGGGTTAACAATACTGTCGTAGACTTTTTTGACTCCAAACTCAGTTTCATAAGAATGGATGTGAAAAGCCCTACTTTATCAAGGTGAGATGAGGATGAATGACATCTGGACCCCATTGTCTAATAGTTGCCTCACCATCCGAAACCATTTATGAGGACAATGGAAAGAGAAACTATATTCACATGACAGAAACTAGGTTTCTGGTAAGGAGCTTTTAGTAAAGGTATATTCTGGGCAGACAAAGGAGATCCAGCGATGCCATCAAAGAGAAAGGACCCTGCCTAGGATTACCAGTTTTGAGCTACATGTAGACAGAGACTGGAGTTGGTTGTGAACTCCCTACCTGAGAAATCATACCAGGACTTCACCACTGACCTTTGGTTGGAATATAACAGGATGCAACAGTGCATCCATCTTCCTGAACCTCCCAAGTCTTTCTTCAGTGAACAAGGGAAAAGATTACAGGCCTGCACCGTTTCAAGTCTTCACCCTGGGGAAAAGCAAGTTTAACAGAGAGCTCTTTACAAATCATTACACCTAATGCATGTTATCTTTATAATCTCTATCTTTTCTTGAGAGTATGTGTATGTATGTATGTATGTATCTATAGGAGTGTAAGAGCGGGTGTTGTATAATGTATAATTAATCTTCCTTTTTAAACTTGGAGAAAACCTGTTATTTGTTTGTTTTTGATAATTAAAGCACATGGGTTTTTAAAAAAAAACCCTTTTTAAAAATCAACGGCTTTCTTCGGTCAGTCAAGAGGTGGAGGAACCATCCCTATCATCTCTCATCTGTCCATAACAGCTGCGCAGCATTACATTTTTGCTGGGAAGAATAAAGAGGTCACATACTCCTTGGAGAATAAGTGTCTAAATGGGGTGGAGGAGCAGAAAGATCTCTCCATACAGATACACGAATCACTAACAGTAGCAACTCTGGTTAATAAGCCCATAAAAAGTGAAAACTAAACACTTTTTTTTATTTCTAGAGAAACAGAACAGTTCTGATAGGTTCTCTTGAATTCCCTATTTACCTGGAGAGAGGTTAGAGTGTGAAACTTGCTACCACATGGAGCTATTGAGGCAAATAGTATAGATACATTCATGGAGCAGATAGATAAACATGAAAGAGAAAGGAAGAGAGGAAATGTTGATGGTTGTAGATGAAGAAGGGTGAGAGGAGACTCGTGTGGAGAATAAACACCGACTTGGACCATTGGGCCAAATAGCTGTTTCTCTGCTGTTAATACTATGTAAATTCTATGTAATTGACTGAATTAAAAGTATGATCTTGAGTTGATAAAAATGTCCTTCATTAACATGATCCCGACTAATGTATCCCACTTCTCCAGTATACCCATCATCCATTTATGCAGTGATGAGCTTGTAGAGTTTCTAATGTTTTCTAAGTTATACTTTCATAGTTAAATTTAAATAAGCATTAATTGTGGGGAGGGCTGGAATTTGAATACTTTGCCCTCCGTAACTACAACGTTTTCTAAGAAGTTTTTTGTTTTATAGGTGCCTGATGCCGTGTAATGGAAATGGATTGTGAATGTCTTCCTTGAATTATATAGTTTGTTGAATCATCTATGAATGAGGATATCGGGTATGGCTTTATTTAAGCAGCAGAGGGTGGAGGAGTTTTATGAAATTGGAGAAGAACTGGGAAGGTAGGAATGCTATAATTTGACATTGCATATTTTGTTCAACTAAGCTGCATGTCAATGCATGGAATCTGAAGGTAAATCTATATTAATCCTCGGACTTTGTGATCTTCAGTGTGTAAATTACATTGAACCTTTGTACTGGTCAACAATTTTCCACCCCATTCTTTTTGCCCCTTCCCATTTTTAAACATTGTTTTCTTTGCTCATTTTTTGAGGCTGTCTCCATTGAGGGAGCTGGAAGGCCACCCCAGCCGGTTGTTCCTGAGCCTCTGCCAGCCAGTCACTAAAGTAATCATGTGCAAGTGGTCTGCTGCACCATGTTGTGTGGTGGGGTCTGTCCTCCCTGATTGCTTGCCCCTCTTCCATGGTTACGTTCGCGCCCAGGTGTCCCTGGAGAAGGAGCATGCGGTGTCTGTCGGCGCACTTGAGGCCTTCCGCGACTGGTGGGCACCGCAGGGACTGGAGTGCATAATTGACGCTGAGAATGGCATTTTAATTTGAGTTTTTGTTTTATTTATCTGTTTTTAATAGTTATTTTAAAATGTTTAAATGGAGAATAAAGGCCCCTTAACATGAAATATATAAAAGGGGCCTGGGGTATAAAGGCCACCTTGAGAAAAAAAAAATGGGGTAAGATACAGAGTAAAGTTCCCTCTACACTGTCCCCCCCCCCCCCCCCAAAAAAAAAACATCATGTGTGACCTGTACTGTTTGTGTTTGAATTAAAATGTCATTGTTACTGTGCTGTTTTTGAATTAATGTTTCACCATTACCTAGCAGTTTTTGAATTAATATTTCAATGTTCTTGTGCAGTTGAATTACATTTTGTATTATCTTAATTTGGAAAGCATCGCTCTTTTAAAATCTCTACTGTTTTGCTGCAGTCGGTGTTTTGTTTTCATTCTTTTACGTGATGTGGTTGTCACTGGCAATGCCAGCATTTATTGCCTATCCCTAATTGCCCTTGAGAGGTGGTGGTCTTTAGATCAGAACTGTGGAGCTACTTCCCTCCTGAAGCACTCCATCTCATTGTTAAAGAGCAGTTTTAGCAATTGGTATTGAGCTACTGACACAGCTTAGCCACTGCCATAGTATAACGAAGTCGGGATTGATTTTTGGGAACCCATGGCCGGGATGGGGGCGCTGGGCGCCGGAAGATTGCTGAGGCAGCGTCCCACCACGGAGGCCAATGCTGGGATTGCTGGGCCTGATCTTCCCGGTGGCAGCGAGGCTCTGTGTGGGGGGGCCCCCCTGCCGCTTGGCAACAGGACCCAACTTTACACATGCAGACAGCCTCTCTGCATCCATTATTATACATCCCGGTGCGATTCAACCATCAGTTTAGGATCTTCAGCTGGACGTGCAGCACTCGCGCGCCTTCAGGTTCACGCCCCGGAGGCCAGCGTCCTCCGAGCTTGTGAAGGTCGGAAAGTACTGACCTGTTCTTTGCGAAGCCGAGTTAATTCGCCTGGTGGGGGTCTGGACTCTGCATCCATTTGATTCATTAAACGAAGAGGGGGAGAATCCTTGATCCGTAAAGGGGGCCACCCTGCGCCCGTGAATGGCTGAGGAGGAGTGGTGAGGGGGCACATCCTGCATTTGGGCAATGATGGTTGGGGGTGGGGTGGGGTGGGGAAACAATGGAAGTGGATGAGCCCTTTATGTGGGGTGAAGAGCACAAATGTAAAACATTGTAACCTCATGTTGCCAGTGCTCCAATGCAGGCAACATGGAATGATATTACGGTGGTCAGGCTGGTTCGCTCTTATTTAAAGCTAAGACGGGCAGTATCATGCCATACCTTACAGCTAATGCTGAAACACAGCTGAAGTTCGAATTTACATAACTCTCTGCCCAGATAGGTGCCATTGACCTTGTGAAGGAACAGAGTTGAGCTCGATCATGGAGATGGGGATGGTGCACCCTGTCTTTCTGGATACTAGTGTCGTGATGAGGCATATCCGCCAGAGGCGGAATCAAGAGGCAGGCACAGCCGATGTGGAAGCTCCCAGATGCGAGCAGCAGCAGCCACCAAGGTTTATTGTAGCTCAAATTCACCAGCGGATCTATAGGACCCGGGTGAATGTACCTGCTGATGTCCGAGTACCAGTGTCGGAGACTTCTGCGGATGTCCAGAGAGGCGGTGACACATCTCTGCGCGCTGCTTAATAATGACCTGCAGCCACTGGGCTTTGGCGGTCACCCTATGCCTTTGGCCCTCAAAGTGACTGTGGCTCTAAACTTCTACCCCTCTGCATCTTTCCAGGGATCCACCGGCGACTTGTGTGGGGTTTCGAAGTACATCACTGTATCGGGGAGGTCACTGATGCCTTGAACAGGAGGGCTGGCGACAATGTGCACTTCAGCACAGACCCTGAGAATCGGGCCGAGAGGGTTATTGGATTTGGGGCCATTGCAGGATTCCCACAGATGCAAAGGGTCATCGACTGCATGCATGTGGCCATCAAGGCTCCAATGGAACAACCAGCCTCGCACCTCAATAGAAAGGACTTCTACTCGTTCAATGTGCAGCTAGTATGTGACCACAGGAGGCACTTCCTGCAAGTGTGTACCCGCTTCCCAGGCAGCTGCCATGACTCCTTCATCCTGCGTCAGTCCCAGGTGCCGCTGCTGTTCACTCCCCCCGCTCACCTTCAGGGGTATATTCTTGGGGATAAGGGATACCCATTGTTGACGTGGCTTCTGACGCCAGTGAGGAATCCCAGCAGCGATGCAGGAGAGCATTAAAACGCCTGACTGCTCCACCCGAGCTACCATTGAGCAGGTCATCTGCATGCTGAACATGCGTTTTCGCTGCCTCAATTAGATCGGGTGGAGCCCTATGGTATGCACCTGACAGAGTTGGGCATATCTTAGTTGTATGCTGTGTTTTGCACAACATTGCAATACAGGATGAAGAAGCATGGGAGCAGGAGACATCACGGATGATGAGGACACAGAGGGAAATCAGCAGCAGCCGTGCTTGGGAGCATGGACAGCATTGATGGAGGGCAGACATGGTGAGCTAGGGATGTTGGACAGATCAGTGAGCGCTTCCACAGTCCCTGAAGTGCCACATATGCTCCTCACACCACGCACCACTGTCCTGCATCTCGATTTAAGTCTTCTGCCTCTTTAACATCTGTGTCTCCAACATGAATGGCAGCAGCAGACTGAGCCATTGCCCTTGCAGTGCCACACCATGCATATTGGAATGGCAATGATATTACTTACAGTGACAATACTGTCAGGCTACAGGTGTAATGGGAGGACACATAATCAGTATATGGGCACATGCATTCTTCACAGAGGAAAGGCTACACTTGTCCAAAAAGCACATTTACTGATATTGCATATTACATAGCCGTTTCACCCCTGAATACCCATTGTGTCAAGGTGTCTTTTTAAAACATTTGTGGGCACTCAGTCACGGTGTGACCTCTGTGCTAGCAGCTGGATTGGAGGCAGGCTGCTGAGCAGGACGCTCCTTGGTCTGGGATGACATCGGCGGTCATTTTCTGCGCGCCTGAGGCCTGGAGGACCCTGGCTACCTGAGGTCTCCTGAACCAGGGCTGTCATTGTGCATCGTGGCTGCTGAAGCTGGACTCCCTCAGCTTCCCTCCGCTGGGAGCCGGTGTCCACATTGGAATCACCCTGAGGGGGGGGGGGCCCCAGGCTCCCCTCCTCCCTCTCAAGGCTCGTAGGAACCTTGCTCCTCTCCGGAGAAGGACCAAGAGCTGAGGCACTCTCCAGGCCCCTGGTCCCCTCTCGCCTAGCCACTGCTGCGTCAAGCTTGTGGCCAAGGCAAGGGTTGGAATCTGGCTCTCCGTGAGGGTCACCAACCTCTCCATGGATGAAGCCACGTGCTCACATGCCTGGGACATGGCAGCTGTCATGGCCTGGGTGGACTCCCCCATCATCCCCTCAAGGCTGCGCATGATCTCCGGCATCTCTGCCAGATGTTGCTTTACCTCTTCATGCACCTCCCAGCATTCCCAGTGCTGCCGATACCAGAGGCTCATCATTAGCTTGGGGCTCAGCATGGGCCGGGACACCCACAGTCATCCGACCGTCGGAGGCCTTGGCTGTTTCAGCCTAAGCCAGCTATTCGGGCGTGTGGTGCTGTCACCAGCTTGTGACCCAGAATCTAATACCGATTGATTACCCACCTCGGTGGTTGTATCTGCGCTGGTGGAAGCTGTAAGAGCGTCATGGGATGGTGCATCCTCTGAGATTGTCTCTTCCTCAGAGGTGTGCGATGTCTGCAGGGCCTCCAAGGCTGACTCGGAGCATTGCTCTGCAAGATACATTGTGAAGAACAGCCATTTAGGTATTAAGGGACGAATGTCGCCATGTTGACCGCATAGTATTCACATATGAAAGGCAATTAGGAATCATTTGGCAATAATTACTCCGTTAACCCGGGACCCCAATCTCCGCATCCGAAACAGCACGGGCTCCCTGGCTCCCGGCTAGCTCCCAGTGCCTCTTCTCCGGATTGCCAATCATCAGCATATGGGTTGTAACAACATGGGTGCTTCAACATTGGCTAGGGGATGCTTTGTCTGGTATACGGACTCGCCCTGTCGTGGGTGTGACATGCTCTGAGGTACAAACGAGGTGATTTGATGCACATATGCAGCTTGCCACCTCCCTGTCTTTGACATGGCAGTGGCACTCATGTGCCATACTGTGTAGGGGCACCCAGGTCAAACAGAAGTTTTGCAACGTGCCACTTACCTTTGCTGAGCGCATGAGATTGTTGACTCTCTTCCTTCACTGGACCCAGTCTCGTCTGATGACCCCACGACAGCTTACCTCCCTGCGATCTCCGTCCAGGCTTGGTCAGGGTGGGAGGACCTCTTGTCATCGCTGGGGAAAAAGATCTTGCGCCATGCCCTTGCAGCCTGGAGGAGAGTGAGCAGGGCGGCATCGCTAAACCGTGGGGCCACCCGTCCTCGGACGTCTGTCATTGGCACAGGGGCTCCCAAGGGTGCTGCTTGAAGGTTGGTGCGGTGTTGCAGACACACCTGACCTTTTCTGCTCCAGCCTTTTAATTTATGAATCAGCCGACATCATTCACTGTGTCGCTGAGGCTGCCCCTGCCACATGATTGGCGCGTTCAAATGAGCTGTGAGTGGCCTGCAATGCGGGCTGCCATTTTTTTGGGGGGCGGGAAAATAAAATCCAGCCCAAAATGTGCCATGCGCCATTCCTGCAGCATTGTGGGTAGACATCTCTAATCACCTTTCACACCCACCAACTGTTCATTTTGTGTTTATCTACTTTCTTTCATGAAATATTTCACTTTTTATGTTGTTTTCCTTGCTATATCTATTTATTCATCTCCAACTTTAACTGATTATTTACTCTATTCTCTGTTGCATTTCTGTTGAGTCTGTACAATAGGTTTCTCCAGTCAAAATGCATCACTGGGAGACTGTAAATTAGGTTCCATCAGCCATACTATATCATTCCTCTGCCATGTTTCAAAAACATTTCGTGCAGGTAAAGAATTTGTAAGGGCGACATTGTCATTCTAGATTGTCTTGTGCACGTTTTTTCAGCCGGCGCGGACACGATGGGCTGAATGGCCTCTTTCTGTGCCGTAACTTTTTTCTCTGGTTCGATGGTTCTAATACATGTGATCTTGGGAGTAATTGTACAATTGGTATCTCTTTTGGAGGTTCACTTAAGATGAATACAGCTGAGGAAGGATACCAGGTCCATTTTTAGTTTTACTAGATAGTGCCTCCTATTGCGCTGTTCAACTGTTTGTAACTGTCTTCAAAGTTTTTGTCTCCATTATCCTGCATGAAAGTCTACTCCGAGAGCTCATCACTGTTAGTGTAAAGAACCTCTGGATGTTGGTCCTATAGTTGACTTTCTTCGCTTTTGAAGCTTTGTCTCTTGTTCTACTTTCTTGCCATACTTGAGGTAACACTTTGGATTTATCTTTACTGTGCTGTTTATCATTTTATTTACCTTCTATAAAGTCCATTTGCTATCTCTGCTCAAGAGTGAAGAACCTAAGTTTTTCCACTTTTTCCGAAGACATCACTCTTCTGCTGCCCTGGGTCAGCCACACGACTTCTCTCTGCATCACCTCCAGACTTTATAATAGCTCCATTATGTCTCAGTGACCCAAAACTGGATGCAGTGGGTGATTTCAGTATAATAACTTGAGTTGCACTCTACTGATTTTAGCAATGTAGTTCACTTTATTTGCCTTGCCTTCTGGCCCGCAGTAAGAGCAGATCTAACACCCAGAGACTCCCATTCACTGCCACCCTTGGGCTAATTTTACACCATTCATGGAGTTGCAAATGCCTCCTATTACTTTTATTTCAATGTCCAATACCTTGCTCTTATCAACATTGAATTTCATTTGATGTCAGTTTACTTTGCTCCTTTTGTAGATCATTGTGCTGCCCCTTTTCTCGATCCTTTTTTTCTCAACTAGTATCTGTGAATCGGACAATTTGCATTGAGCTTCCGAATCTAAATCATTGTTGCAAATTAGAAAGCGTAGGGGTCCCCATCAGGAATCGTCAGGGCAACAGGGCATTCCGATCAGAACTGTTCACTCTCTTGGTACTTCACAGTCACTCGACCTTTTGAAGTGCAAATGGTGCTTTTCCTTCAGCCAATTTTTAAAAATCCTGTTTTCAGTTTTTAACTTTGTCAAAGGAGACCACATCGTAATATTTTTCACTTTACTTTTGACTCAAAGAAGATCAGGCGGATTGTCCTCCCTTTTGAATTCATGGTGGCTGTTTTGTTCGGTTATTCATCAAATTTGTTCTGATTATTTTCAGGAACTACAACTTCTGGTTTCTTGTATACACAGCTGTGAAATTGCAGAGTAGAAAATATTGACAAAAAATTCTAATTCTAATTGGGCTGAAGCCTGCAGGACTATAGGGTAGAGTATGGAACTGGATATGAAATTGGCTTAGGATAAGAAACAGACATTAATATTTTGGATTGGGAATTGCTGAGTAGAATTCCCAGGCTTTTCATGACCTTACCTATCTGTACTTTCACTTCACAGGAGCTATGCATATGTACCTTCGGCATCTTTTCATTGAGTATAATATTCCATTCTTCTTTTCCCTCCCAAAATGTATCAATAACATTTTGGGTTATATAGACTACAAGAATGAAGAAGTTATGACAAGTTTAAACAAAGCAATTGTTAGTTCACTGCTTTGGGCATCCCAATATAGAAAGTATATTCAAGCCATGGAGACGGTACAGCGTAAATTGGATAGAAATATAGAAATCACACAGAAATGAGCCATTCAGCCCAACTGATCTATGCTAGTGTTTTATGGTGTATATGAGCTTCCTCCCGCTCATTACCTGTTCCCACCCTGTATCCCATATTCCTCTGTTCCCTTTTCCCTCAGGCCTCCCTTTCAATATATTAATGATCTCTGCTTCAGCCACTCCATAGGGTAGAGAGTTCCACATTTTGTTATCACCAGAATGATGCCAGGGATGAGAAACTATATAGTCACGAGGAGAGACCTGCGATACATGGACTAATTCCACTGAAGCAGAGAAGGCTAAGAGAAGATGCAATAGATGGTTTTAAAATTATGAAGCGTTTTGATGGGGTGAATAGGGAACGGTTATTTCCTCCGATTCAGGGAGTCATTAATGTGAGTATGTTAATTTGAGATTGTCACTAGGAGAGTCAATATGTTAAATTAGAAGCAATTTCTTTACTCCGATTTGTTGGAGCATTGAGTGCTTTTCCAACAGGGCGTGTTGAATCTATTGAACAATTGCCAGTGCAGACATAATGGCTGGGATTTTATCCGGGCGTTGGGGTTCTCGGCAACTGTTAAAAGCGACGCCAAGAACCCCACATTGCCTGTTCAGTGGGGGGCCCGCCAAATCTAGTGCTTTCCATAAGATCAAGGACCCTGGCGACAGAAGTCCTGCCCTCTGAGTGCTGCCAGCCAGTTAGAGGCTGGTGGATCTTTAACTGCGTAGCGCCACCATGGAGGCCCAGGAGTGCCGCTGGACCCAGGTAACAGTTAGGTGAGGGTGGGTGGGTGTGGGGGGGGAGGGTGGTCTCGCAGGGTCGCAGGGGAGGGGTGTGTAGGAGTGTCGTTAGCAAGGGTGGAGGGGGTGGGGGGGATGGCTCTCAGCGGGTTCCCAGTTCAGACACTAAGTGCCTTTTACCGAGGGAAACACTTCCCTACCCGCCACCCACCTCCGGAGCCGGCAAGCAGCTTGTGCAGATTTTTCCTGCCATGCTTCCTGTGCGGCAACAGGGCCAGCTGTCGCACGGCTACTTGCAACAGCAGCATCAGGCCCTTATTTGCCCATTGAGGGGCTCAATTGGTAGCAGGGTGGGAAGGGCCGTTCACAGGCCTTCCATTCCCTGACTTAATTTTGGCAGAGGCGGGAAGATGGTAGGGGTTCACACAACCACCCACCACCCCCACCCCCCTCCCCAAACGCCACCATCCCACCCAAATATATGCTCTCCCCGCCCCCCAAACCTGCCAGGGGTGCAGAGGGTGTGGGAAGAGCATAAAATTCCCCCGATGAGCCAATTTGACCTCTGTCTACGCTGCATCCTCTATGCCATTGATTGGCATGTTCCTTACATGCTCTCCTATGATTGGCTCAAATGTAATCATAAAATAGCATCATAATCAGCTGCCAGAAACAGGATGTGGTACCAAAGGTTAACAAACACGTATTAAGCAAGCCAGTTTTAATGTTGAATAATTTAATACATTATTTTGCCATGATTATACAATTTAGTGTGCGACACAGAACAACCACTTGACTGCCGATTTAAGTACTTTTGAAGTATAGTCACTGTTGTTTTGTGAAAATAAATGCTAGGCGGTGAGGCTTGGAATCGTATAAGCCCCAGCTGCAGTTTGCCAAAGGGTCTTTTATCATTTTTATAACCTTAAACCTGAATGTTTTCACAGACTTTCTGACGCATGAGAATGAGATTTATTTGTGGACAAATCCCATTGAATAGATAAGGTGCTCCCTGTACAATGCTGATGAACATCATTTGTACATTCCACTCAATTCACATATTCTGACTGCTTTCTCTTTCAATCTTAGCACAGATGCGCAGAGTAACCTCAGTCTCAAGTCTCTTCAGATTTCAATTTTAAAACTATACAACAACTGAGTTCTTCTGGTGATGGGTGTATCTACCCTGATGGTGTGCTGAAACAGGGATGTTTTTCAAGGATGCTTATCAATCTGTAATCCATAAAATTAATAAGTAACACCATGAATAGTTTTCCATTTAAGTATTAGCCCTTTGTCCCTGAGCTGTATTATTTGATTGATTTCCAGTTAATACACTAGGGTTTTTTTTTTAACAGTATAAGTAATGGCAGAATTGGAATCAAAATGGGTTTCAGTGGCTTTGAGATGATGAATCACTCAGATAGGTATTGCGCTGTGTAACAGCCCCTGCAGTTATTAATGAAAATGATAAACTTAATGAAACAAAGCCGCTTCTACATAAACTACCAGTTTTAATGGCTTTTAAAAATGTACCCACAACAGATATTGCTCTGATTTAATGTACCATCTTATTGATGAATGTCTGGGTCGTTACTTGTGCTTTTAAGAATCTGGGGAGGGGAGGCAAGAAAGATCAGAAGACAGACTAAGGTTTAATTTTCACTGACATAATCATGTGGCGATCCTTTTTTAACCTAATGGGGAATGACTGTGCAGTTGGCCTATGACATAAAGCACTTTAGTCCCTTATTTCTGCCCTATCAATTCTTTCAAAATGTCTGTCATCAGCTTTGAAGAATCTGTGGAGGGAACAGCTGGCTCACAGCCACCTGTGAAAATGTATCTTGTTTCAAGGTCATTGCAATGATATAGGAGTGTCATCAGATTTTGATTTTTCATATACATTATAAATTCATCCTAAAATGAGAATTGCAAAGTTGTGTTTTCATATTTGAAGATCTACAGTGACTGATATTTTAAATTGGTTCACCTAAAATTCTAAATTAAACACAAAGATACCTAATTCATCTCAAATGTAGAACACAGGATGTGTTTGGGCTAAAAACCACCAATCACATTTATTGGAAGTACAAATTAAACAAGCAGACAATCAATATAACAAATTCCAGATTACAGAACTATTAATTTGCTCTTCCTAGGGTACAAAAATAGAGAATGCTGGCTTGCTATCTCTCCTAAGGATACCAAGGCAGTATATTGAAAAGTAATAGACAAGTTCTAATCAGTGGGTCAATAACCAGAGGCAACAGATTTAAAACCGTTCACAAAAAACCTAGAGTAGGTGAGGAGAAATATTTTCAGAGTTGTCGTGATCCAGAATGTTCTACCTGTAAACTTTTATAAATTCCTGTGTTCACATTTATAATGGGGACAGCCTATTTAAACTTCTCATGCCCTAATTGCACCCTCCCTCCAGTGAAAGAGCAGTCACAGGGAGAAAGGTTTACTTACAATGTGGCAAGTTCTAATATAAATCTGGACATGGGAAATTGTGATGGAAATATAAAAGTAAGGACTTTTAAAATTGGGGACTGAGTTATCCTCTGCCCTCTAATCCTCTTTCATCAGAATGATACAGGGGCTAAAAGGATTAAATTATGAGGCAAGGTTGCATAGACGAGGCTTGTATTTCCTTGAATAAAGATTAATGGGTGATTAAATTGAAGTGTTTAAGATGATTAAAGGACTTGATAGGGTAGAAAGATAGAAACAATTTGCTCTGGTGGGGGAGTCCAAGAGGGCATGACCTTTAAAGTTAGAGCTAGGCCATTCAGGAAGCAATGTCAGGAAGCACTTCGTCACACAAAGGGTAGTGCAAAATCTGGAACTCTTTTCCCCCCCAAAAAGCTGTTGAGGCTAGTGGGGATGGGGGTTGGTTGGGTGCAATTAAAAATCACAAAACAGAGATTGCTCGTTTTTTTTTTCTAGGCAAGGGTATTAAGGGTTATGGAATCAAGGTGGGTAGATAGAGTTAATATACAAATCAGCCATAATCTAATTAAATGGGGGAATAGGTTTGAGGAGGTGAATAGCCACCTCCTGTTCCTATGTTGCTAAATAATTATGGTGAACAGCCTTTCTATTTCGCTCCGCTTATTTCTGCTAACTGTGAGGTCCCCCCTCCACCCCAATGAGGTTCTTTCTCCCTTTTTTCACACCATTGACTTCTTCTGGGTAACATTCCTAGGAACCCTCTGGTGCTGCACCCAAATGGTCATTAATGTGTAAATCTGAACATTAGCATTCAACCAGGGTGGGTATTGCAGATGGTCCTAACCCTGCCTTCATGCCATACTCGTGCATTTTCAGAAAGGGTCACTTAGCAACATTTGGGGAAATGAGAGCCCTGGTCTCCTTTTCTCTTTCTACAGCAGAGGATGGTGAGGCCAATTTTTATGGTGTTCCTTCCACCCTGGTTGAGATCCCTGAACTGTGCACTAATCTGGCGTTGCAATGTAACACGTCCTGGTGAGCAATATCATCGTGTTCGCCATCTGTACCATCAGGAAAACAGAATGCAAATGTAAATCATGGTTCTTCATAAGCATTTGACTTTGAAACACATCCTATGGTAAACTGGATTTAAAACTGTTCCAGTCTATATATTCACCCCTTTTCCACTGCTAACATGAAAGAGTGTAATTGACCCTCAACTTTCTTTAAACTGCATTAAAAACCTTGCCTGTATTTTTTTTTAAAAATTCTTAAAATGTTCTAAAATTGAGAGTCAGATTAATTAATTGTGCTGGAAAGAAGGAAAATTGTAGAGACCTGTTTTTTTTTTAAAAAAACAACCTGAAGAGAAACATTTTGGTCTCCAAAGTAAAATTTATAATTCTGTTCCTTTTTCACGTTCAAGTTAAAAATTGTTTTGGCAGAACTGGCTGCAAACAGGACTTCCTGTTACACCACCAATTCTGAGACTTGCTACAGCTTGTTCAGGTCTTGGGCTGCGTGTGCTCTACACTCACTGCTGAGTTAGATAAACACAGTGCTCAAGTGTGGTTAGTTTTATCGTCCACCTCACCAGTGGCTATAGTTAAAGCTACTGTCTTATTTCATGTTTTGTTTCCTTTGCTGGTCTTCTGTCTTATTCACTGGCTCAAGTCTGAGAAGTACTGTACTTGTATAATAAACCTTACTTGGTAAACCTGGTAGTTATTACTCACCTAAGTCCTGCAGATACTTGGAGCAGTTGTACAGAATGTACTGTGTTCCTGCAGTATGATAACATAGCTATTGCAGAAACATGGCTTAAGGGGAGACAAGAATGGCAGCTTAATGTTCCTACAGGGTTTTCAGATGCGATCTGAAGGGGGAGTGTAAGAAAGGAGGGGAAGTGGCAATTTTGATCAGAGGAACAATTACAGCTGTGGGGAGGGATGATATGTTCGAAGATTCATCAAGTGAGGCAATATGGATTGAGCTAAAGAACAAAAAAGGGGTAATCTCACAGCTGGGAGTGTACTTATAGACCCCCAAACAGTCAGAGGAAGATAGAAGAGCAGACATGTAGGCAAATCTCGTTTTTTGACAGGGTCCCACATGGCAGACTGGTTTAAAAAAAACCTAAAATCCAATGGGAACAGGGAAATGCAGCAAGATGGATACTAGATTGTCTCAGTGGCAGGAATCAAAGGGTAATTGTTGACAGGTGTTTTTGCAACTGGAGGGCTGTTTCCACTGGCGTTCTGCAGAGCTCAGTACTGGGTCCCCTACATTTTGTGGTATATATTAATGATTTGGATGTAAATGTTGGGCATGATCAAGAAGTTTGCAGACAACACAAAGATTGGCTGTGTGGTAGATAGCGAGGAGAATAGCTGTAGGCTGCAGGAAGATATTGATTGGTCTGGTCAGATGGGCAGAAAAGTGACAAATGGAATTCAACTCAGAAGTGTGAGGTGATTCATTTTGGGAGGTCAAACAAGGCAAAGGAATGCCCGATTAAAGGGAAAAGTACCGAGAGGTGAGGGGCCTTGGAGTGAATGTCCTCGGGTCCCTGAAGGTAGCGGAACAGGTCAATAAGATGGTTAAGAAAGCATATAGAATCCTTTCCTTTATTAGCTGAGGTATAGAATATAAGAGCAATGAAGTTATGCTGGAACTGTATAAATCATTGGTTAGGCCACAACTTGAGTACTGTGTGCAGTTCTGGTCACCTCATTATAGAAAGGATGTAGTTGCACTAGAGAGGATGCAGAGGAGATTTACAAGGATGTTGCCGGGACTGGAAAAATGCAGCTATGAGGAAAGATTGGATAGGCTGGGGTTGTTCTCCTTGGAACAGAGAAGGCTGAGGGGAGATCTGATTGAAATGTACAAAATTTTGAGGGGCCTGGATAGAGTGGAGGTGAAGGGCCTATTTATCTTAGCAGAGAGGTCCGTGACTACGGGGCATAGATTTAAAGTGATTGGTAGAAAGATTAGAGGGAAGATGAGGGAAAAATGTTTTCACCCAGAGGGTGGTGGGGGTCTGGAACTCACTGCCTGAAAGGGTAGTTGAGACAGAAACCCTCAACTCATTCAAAAGGAGTCTGGATATGCACCTCAAGTGCCATAATCTGCAGGGCTACGGGCCAAATGCTGGAAGGTGGGATTAGAATAGGTGGATCATTTTTCGGCTGGCAGAGATACGATGGGCTAATTGGCCTCCTTCTGTGCTGTAAATTCTCTATGATTTCTA
Organism: Heterodontus francisci; assembly: GCF_036365525.1. Lineage (NCBI taxonomy): Eukaryota > Metazoa > Chordata > Chondrichthyes > Heterodontiformes > Heterodontidae > Heterodontus > Heterodontus francisci. The sequence goes on along the minus strand of NC_090405.1, from coordinate 33,415,582 downwards.
TGAGTTTTTGCATGTCTATGTTTAGAACTTGGGGACTTTGGGGTAGATTTTCAACTTGGCATTATAGACAAGTTGGCCATTGTAGAAACCACCCAATTTTCCATTTCCATCTTTGAAAATTTACGCCGTTGTTACCGGGTGTCAACTACAACAGAAGCAGGTGAGAAAATGCCTTAAAAGGTCAAGTGCTCTGTATTCTTTTTAGCTGGCTTGAGGTGCTGGTGATTTTTTTTGGTGTACAAAGCAACATCATCACAGCAGGGTGCTGGGAGCACTGATCTTACCATATGCATAAATGATCTGGATTTAATTTGGACGTATGGGTGTCGAAATTTGCCGATGATACCAAATTAGAGCATAGAGCTAATGATCTGGAGGACTGTGCTAAAATACAGGATGCCATAGACATAGTTGTAGAGTGGACAGATCAATAGCAATTGAAATGCATTCTAACAAATCATAAAATAGATTCATTTTGGTTGGAGGAATGGGGAAAGTAAATGGTATAGAGGAGGAAAGAGATCTGGAAATACAGATGCTTAAATCAGTAAAAGCAACAATTGAAAAGGGCATAAAGGATGGTCATGAAGTGCCAGCAGTGTGGGCAGCCAATGTAGTTAATGGATGTTCGCATTGAAGGGAAACTCTACTTAAATTTCCCATTTCCTTTCCATGTGCCGGAGGGAGGTTGATGCATGCTGACTTGTATCTTTCAGTTACACCTTACTGCCATGTCAGGACAGTCTGGAAGCATCTATTTTGGGTCTAGCTCCTCATTTCTGCAGTTTCCTTATGACCTCAGTGGGCTAATGAACCATGTGTGTTACTGCACTACACAAGTTAGGAAGATCCTAGCTGCAGCTGATCTTAACTTTGGAAATTGTGCAGCCGTGGGTAAGGAGCGTCTAAATGTGGGGGAGGACAGATTCAGGCTCGGAGCTAATGTCTTGTTGTACAATAGCCCTACAACAATATCCTTGTATTGATGAAGGAATACCAGTTAGACAAGATACTGGAGGGTGCCAATGGGTGTGGGACTGTATCACATCATGATTCATTGCCTTAAAAGATAATTGATGGGAACAGAAAGTTACTCCTTGTGACATTGTTCATGGACAATGTTCAGTCTGTTAATTATCTTGGCACATGAATAGAAAGTCGTATTCCCTGAGGACATTTTCTGCAGGAAAGGTCTGCTCCCAAGTCATCAATTCTAAGCTATCTGAGGACAACTGGGGCATTTGTACTGTGCATTGCCTTTATATAACATCTGGGTTTATGAGTACTTTCAACAGAACATAGATTTGGGAAACAAACATCTGTAGCTTGGCACATCCTGCAAAACAAACTCCTTAGCAAACTCATATAATTTATTTTTAGTAGTGCAATTTCAGTAGTATCCCCACTTTTGGACATATTGGTCAGGTAGAGGTCTCAAATAACCCTGATGGATCTCAAAGTGTGATGTTTTGTAAAGTACACTACATGTAGATCACAGCTGTAGCGGGTACTCCATTAAGTGGCTGTGTGGCCCAATATGACTGCTTATTCTGAATGTACCTAGAATACATTGCCAGCTGGTGTGATGGGGACTGATTCTCTGCCTGTCTTCTAGAGGGAGCAGGATCTGTTCCTGAATGGGGCATCATGGAGCAACTGAGTGTCTTTACGGTTAACCCTCGGACAATGTAATCTCCTGGGCTGGTTTTGATCACCTGTAGAGCTAAGAGAGGAATTTTATAAATACTTTTTTCTCTTATTGGCCTGAGGTTTTTCTTTTTTAATTTCCCCTCTCTCTGGCTGGATGGGGTCAGGTTGGGAGTGAGGTGGAAAGTGTCCAGTTATGATGCTCTAACCATCATGGGCGGCACAGTGGCGCAGTGGTTAGCACTGCAGCCTCACAGCTCCAGGGACCCGGGTTTGATTCTGGGCACTGCCTGTGTGGAGTTTGCAAGTTCTCCCTGTGTCTGCGTGGGTTTTCTCCGGGTGCTCCGGTTTCCTCCCACAAGACTTGCAGGTTGGTAGGTAAATTGGCCATTATAAATTGTCACTAGTATAGGTAGGTGGTAGGGAAATATAGGGACAGATGGGGATGTTTGGTAGGAATGTGGGATTAGTGTAGGATTAGTATAAATGGGTGGTTGCTGGTCGGCACAGACTCGGTGGGCCGAAGGGCCTGTTTCAGTGCTGTATCTCTAATCTAATCTAATCAAAAAAAAAAAAATGGCTATGGGGCAGGCTTGGTGGCACAGTTGGTCTTTTTCCTGCCCAATAATTGTGTATGCTCATCCCAATTTGTGTTGTACTGAGCCATTTGGATCTGGTGGTTCTCTGATCACGTCCCTGCTCTGTATTGTGTTGATGTGAATATTTCCACCCTCCCTAGCCTTGTGGCACAGCAATCCATTGTAATAATCAACCCCTGTAACTATCTAGCAGAGTCTGTTGATAAGTTGTGATAATGTGGACAGTGGGGGAATAGCCAAAATGTATCCGTGCTTCTTCTTGCTTTGATCGCCTTATTTTATCTGAGTCCATGAGAACAACAAGAAGCTAGAGGTTCATAATGTAACTGGAAATGTTTTAGTTTAACATCTGCCAACTTCCTGTATGAAAGGTTTGTGATAAATGGCCTTGTATGCTGTCCCCGACTTGTACTGGAAGAAATAATCAGAGCACAAAATGGTGGGTTTTTAGCGCTGTACAAACGTGAGAGGTTTCTTTCGCTCGAGAGGAAATTTCTTGAGATCGTAAAGTCTTAAATTATCAGTAAAAATTATTCTACAGTGCCATTATTTAAAATAATACATTAAGATAAAACATTCTGCAAACTCATCAGGGGAACCAAATCCTGATAGTTCTTTTTTTTTTGACTTTTTTTTTTAAAGAGTGTAAGCCATGGTTTAATGGTTAGCACTCTCTCACCTCTGAGCACATATAATCCAGGTTGACAGGCCCAGTGCAGCGCTGAGCGAATGCTACATTGTTGAAGGTGCCCTCTTTTGAATGGGACATTAAACTGGGACCCGATCTGCCCCCTCGGGTGGGTGTAAAAGATCCCACGCGGCTATTCATAGACGAGTAGGAGAGTTAGTTATCCTTGTTGTCCTGGCCAATATTTGTCCCTCAACCAACATCACTAAAACAAATTATCTGGTCATTATCACATTGCTGTTCGTGGGAGCTTGCTGTGTGCAAATTGGCTGCCGTGTTTCTTACATTACAACACCTGATTACACTTCAAAAATAAAGATTTAACCTCTTAAGTCAGTATATACAAGTTGTTGTTGTTTGCTGATTTTATGAGAAATGGTGACTATGGGAAATCTCCGCTGGATATTGCCCACAAGCTGTAGTTGGAGAGAATCATGTTGAAACCCACCCATAGCCATGTGCAGCTGGGTTCTCTGCATAGCAACTAGAAATTGGATTCCTGATTGAATTATTTCCATCGCTGGAATGTGGAGGCAAAAATTTTCTCCGCCCTGACTTCCATCCCTAAATCACAGCCTTGCAATCAGAACAGCATCGTTGATAATTACCTACAACCTGCTGCATTAGAAACTTCCATTTCTCACTGCAGGTGCTAGCAATGTGACACAAAGAGTTTTTGTCACCAAAGCTCAAGCAGATCAATAGAATGCACATCGCCCTAAGCGCTCAGCTGCACTGTGCAAAGAAAAACTTGCATTTACATCGTGCCTTTCGTAGGGCTTTATAGCCAATGAAGTCCTTTTGAAGTGTCGTCACTGTCACAATGTAGGAAACGCGCCAGCCAGTTTGTGCACAGCAAGCTCCCACAAACAGCAATGGGATAATGACCAGATCATCTACCTTAGTGATATTGGTTGAGGGATAAATATTGGCCAGGACACTGGGAGGAAGTCCTGTGTCCTCATTTTAAATAGTGCGATTGAGATCTTTTACATCCATCTGAGAGAGCAGACGGCGCCTCAGTGTGACGGCAGTTTTGATTTAGTGCCACGCTCCTTCAGTACTGCACTGGAGTGTCAGCTTAGATTTTGTGCTTAACTGTCTGGAATGGTGCTTGAACCCCAAGTGTAATGACAGAGGCGGGAATGCTGCACAGTGAGACATGCTGGCACTGGGTTAAATGTCTGGTAGGAGTATAATTGCCTTCCATTTTAAAAGAGAAAGTACTTTGAGTCCTTCTATTTTACTTTCCATGGTGCATTAATAACTTTATTACCACTCTTTAAAACCTGTTGAATCCTTAGATTTTCTGGTTCCTGTTGTACCTGTTTGCTTTTTTTGTTGTCAGGTGTTTTGCTCTTTTTCTCCTCTGCCGTGATGTCTGTTTATGCATTTTCTTTTTATAAATGTAAAGGATGCTGAGCAAAGTTTTTGACAGACCCCTATGGAAAAACAGCTGCAGGCTGCTGAGGGATGGTTCGCTGCACAGAGGGGTAGGGAGATTCTGCATTCACTGAAAAGTATGTGCTGCCCACACATTTGGGAGGCGGTGAAGTCCATAGAAATATTTCTCATTCAATTCAGACAGATTTGGCCAATGTTTTCACTTCACAAATTGCTACTGTACTCTGTGCAATGTGCAGCAACTGATCTCAGACCCCTCTTTTGCAACAAAGTGTTTGCTTTCTCCATGTACCCTACTATCTACATTAAATGTTCAAAATCCATACTGGCATAAGCCCTCAGCAGCAGATCTTATGCTGGTACTGATTCATTTGTGTACTGGTATAAATTTTACAAAGGCTCGCATCTGTATAGCATCTTTCACATCCTCTGGATGTTCCAAGCACTTTACAGCCAATGAGGTACTTTTGAAGTGTAGTCACTGTTGTGATGTAGGCAATAGCAACATCCCCATGACATACTGGATGGCACACTCCTCCTCTCCCATCTCTTTTGTCATGACTTCAAATATTGTGTCTTATATGTACACAACGGTGAGTGACATAAAATGTAATTAAAACTCAAAAGAATATGCCCATGGTGTTGAGTAGTAGCATACATGGGGCAGTTATACCTCTTGTTGAGGTGCACTTGTTCAGTATCCCACCAGATCTTAACAAATAAATGTCAGTGACTGAAATATTTCCTTTTGAGTAGTTTTTGGGGCATCTTTATGATTGCGTGCTCTTCTTTGCACCTGGAGGGAACCAGTTGTGTTTATTGAGTATCATTTTCCTGTGAGGTTCTGCCATTGAAATTTGAATAGAATTCAGGTTTGTCTTGTAATATTTATATTTTGTTACAGATAACTCTTTCAACACACTTTTAACAAGCTCCAGCCTCCTACTTGGGAAAATAAACTGAATTACAACATCACCAATTACTACATCACCTTGGCAGGTTAAAATTTATAGGCTCTTATCTCAGACCCACTGTTATTATCTAATGTTATAATCAAACTGCGTGCTCTCGGAAATTTTCCAACAGGATGCACTTTCTGCAACTAATTTTGTTTTAATAAGCCTCTAAAATTTAATGTGCCTTAGCACCAATTGTACAACGTAACTTTTGTTTGAGCCCCAAGACCATTGTGGTGATCCTAGCAATACGTCTTGCGAGTAACCACATTTTTTTCCTGTCCAGTGTCTAGACAGCAAATAAGGTTTTATTGTTCATTATAATTGTGCTAAATAGCTAATTTAACTTATAATATTTAACATGTGCCTGTGCCTTTGTTGGTGTCAGCTCTTCAACTACCTACTCCAATCCAGTTTTCCAGTTCTTTGCCCATAACCTTTTTATTCTTCTTTTGCAAATAGTTATACTATTTTGTTTTTAAACTATACATTCTCTGCCGCATTGTAATAATGCATTCCATGTTCTGATAACCCTCTGTGTGACAATACTTCCTTTAACTTTCCTCTTGAATCCTCTTGCGATGATCTTGAATTTATGCTCCAATTCTTCAATCAGCAAAAGCAATCTATCACTATTTACCCTCGTAATGGCTTTCATAATTTTGAAAGACTCTATTGTACATCAACATCATCAGCAACATCAACCGTCCAGCGGAATAAGTGTAATCTAGTTTTTCAAGCCTCGGTTCTGGTAGCCTTTGTATGACCTGTTCAATTTGCATCTAACCTACAATGCCTCCAAACCCACCCTCCACCCACCCAAAATCTCTGTGTCTCCAGCCTAAGAATATAACCAGTCATGGTATAGCTCCTTGCACTGTTTTTCCAGCACCCACCCCCCCTCCCCCACCCCCAAAGGCAGTGCTTCACATTTCTGAGCATTGAACTGCATCTGCCACATATTTGCCCATCCATTACAATATTCCTCATAGTTTCCCATATCCTCACATCAAATCATTTTTTTCTGAATGGAAAACAAAGTCACAGCACAGACCACATCACTGCCCATTTCCCACCAATCTTAAAATCCTCCAGTTCCTCCTACTCGTTGTTAGTCTTTCCTAGTCATCATTCTATCTATGCAGCCCATTCCCTTTAATACCAGGTACCTTGATTTTCATAAGACATCTACGTTAGCAGTCTAAAGCTACACCTAAAATAAATTGTAGTGTAAATCTGGATTTAGGGCCAAACCTGACTGGAGCTAAGCTGAGGGAGACTCCCTCCTCCAGGAAGTCTTGCTCTGCTTGACCCCCAGAGTTGGGTGATGCCTTGACTCTATATTTAACAGACAACTTTAGCATTTGTGCAGTGTGAACCTGCCTCGCAGCAACATTACTGTTCTGGTACAAATGCAGCCTCAGACAGTTAAATGCACTACTTGCTTCAAATAAGCTAGGGTTTTTAGGGTTAATGTATGATAAAAGGTTTAGCGCAGCGCAGGCCACTCCAACCTCTGTCTTCGCGCTCCAGTACGCTTGTTGATGCATTCACGAAGGTGTATGAAAGAATGTGGAAGACAAACGTCCTCTCTCAGCCTGCTCCCACAGCGCAACACTGCCCCCCGACTATCAAGATCCACGTCGAACCACTAGACAATGTAGACCACTTCTCATACCTTGGGTGCCTCCTCTCAGCAAGGGCAGACATCGACGATGAGACTCATTATCGCCTCCAGTGTGCCAGCACAGCCTTTGGTCATCTGAGGAAAAGAGCGTTTAATGACAAAGTCCTCAGACCTGGCACCAAGCTCATGGTCTACAGGGTCACAGTGTTACCTGCCCTCCTGTATGCATCAGAAGCATGGACACTGTACAGTAGACATCTCAAAGTCCTGGACAGATATCACCAGTGGTGCCTCCACAAGATCTTGCAAATTCAATGGCAGGCACTCCAATATCAGTGTCCTTTCTTAGGCCAACATCCCCAGTATTGAGACACTGGTCATGGCTAGTCAGTTATGTTGGGCGGGCCACATCGTCCGCATGCCTGACACAAGACTCGCAAAACAAGCTTTTTACCCCGAGCTCCCTCACAGCAAGAGGCTACCAGGAGGGCAGAGGAAATACTATAAGGATGTCCTTAAAGCCTCCCTGAAAAAGTGTGATGTCGCCACCGATTCGTGGGAATCTCTTGCCCGAGACCACACAAAATGGAGAAGAACATCTGCGAAGGTGCCAGCCAGTCCGAACAACGTCGACATTCCCAGGCAGCAACAAAGTGTAACCCGGAGAAGCAGAATTTGGAAATTCCAGCATCCCATTCACTCACCTCACCAAACTCCACCTGCCCCACCTGTGGCCGAGTGTGCGGTTCCACAATTGGACTATTCAGTTACTTAAGGACCCACAACCCTGGAGTGGAAGAAAGTCATCCTCGTTCCCGAGGGACTGCCTAAGAAGGAGATGACAAAGGGTTAAAGGAATTCCTGTCTCCATTGCAAAGGGTTTAAAAATTCCAAAAATTCCAAAAAATGTGTCCTTTTCAACTGTTGTCACCATGAAGGAAGTCAGGCTTTTGTGCTTCACGTCTTGGGTTAATGACAGATTTCCTGTTCTATGTTTTTCATTTCCATTCCCATGGTTTACAGGCTATAACTTTATTCTAGCATTTTGAATAACAGTTTGACTTTGAAATTGCTTAAAAGAAAAATTTAATTCTGAAATGTAAAACTTGATGTGTAAAACAATATTGATTTTAAGTTGAACTTGCATCAGAGTTCCTTTTTGTTTTTACATACTGACATTTTATTTATTCAGCTTTCTAAATGAAATGTGTGTGAACCATCTTGCAAGGATTTAAACTCAACAAAACGTTGTATTGGGTGGGGGGAGAGGAGGAGGTGGTGGTGGTGGTGGTGGTGACCATCACTGTATCTGGGTGGCAGCGTGCTATATATGGGCATCTGTCCTTTTTTGCTTCCTCCCCATTTTCACAGCAGCCAAATGCAGGTTGGAATGCCCAGGATTAGCACCATCAATCCAAGTGTAATTTCTCATATGGTTAATATACAAATGTTTACTGCGGGCTGGATTTTCTTCTCCTGTCGGGAGCGGCAGCGGTAAAAATAAATGGCGGGCCGTGCCGCCGCAATCTTCCTCGCGGTGGCCCAGGATAATGAGCTGGTAGTAAAATCCCGGCCTATAATCCTAACGACACCTAACTTGTTTTAAATTTCAGCCAAAGTCTGTAATCACCTGTCTAAAGGATTGATCGTAATAAATCCCATCCTTTCCATTTGCAAGGGATGATAAAGTATCTTAAATGTTTGCACAAATCTTTGGGTCCTCATTTTAATTCTTTAATTGTCTCATAATTCTTTGCTTTGGTGCTTTATCACAAATCTAGATTTGTGAAATACCTTGGGATGTTTCTTTATGCCACAGGTGCTATAAAAATGCAATTTGTTGTAATTAACATTATGCACCTCCAAAATGGAATTATTTCATTCATGGTTCACAACTTTATGCTTTAGGTTTATCACCTTTCTTGCTGTTCCACTCTAAAAATCTTATCTTTGATAGTTTGAGGCTTGAGCCTGTGATCATCCTCTCACTAGCCTGCATTTTATTTTTAAACTCCCCTGTGAGAGAGGTACACAGAGTAGCACAATTCTCACTGTTGGTGCTGAGATACAGACGAGTTGTGAAGTACATACGGCTTGCGGATGTAACCAATAATTAAATGAGTTTAAAATACTGGAGGCTTTATATTGCCTCAGCAAAATACCCCTCTGGGTTTTGGTTTCCTATCCTGCTTGTCAGTTAGATGATCAACTTTTCAGTAAAGTGTTTTTCATAGCTCGCTTAACTTCAGCCAGGGGAATTATCACTTTGAGATTATCCTTCCAATCTCTACATGTTCATGTCGTGCAGTGTATTCATACAATGCTTGTGTTGACCGAGCATCCCAGCCTGCGTAATTGGAACAGAAATTAGTTGGCGTGGCTCCCCAAGAGGAAGGCACATTAAGTCTTACTGATTTCAAACCATTTTCCGACACTGCAAGGCTTTAGGGAGCTGCATTCCCTGGAGGGACAAGCCTTGTTCACAAAGCCTCTCATTGGACACCATCTTGTTGGCTCCAAATAAGATCAGTAACCGCCTGGAAACTCCTCATAGGTTCACTGATTCTGGTGTTCTGGAGGGTGGCTACCTGACACTGAAGATATGCTGAGGTATGGTGGCACTTTCCCCATAATGGAACAACACGAGTCTCTCAGGTGGTTACCCCGAGCAGTTTTGAGACATGGCACCAGGAGGGTAGTACTGAAATGGGTACAAGAATCAGAGCAGGACTTTCTAGCAACTTGACGTTCTTACACAATGTGATTTTCTTCTACTTCCAGACATGTCAGTCTTCAGGTCTTGCATGTTAATATCTGGTGCCCACTGACCTGGTTATAACGATCCTTCGGAGACACATCAATTCCTTTGCAGGCACATCTCCTCTTCTCCATACTGTTCTTGAGGCATTATCAAATGAGGCCTGTTCTACCCACTAATAAGCAAGGAACGGAGAAAGAATTCGAGACTAACCCTTGTAATCTCTAACTGCAGCAGAGTAACTTAGAGTTCTATATTGAGCATGCCTCACTCCAATTAAAACTCCACTAATTTCACCCTCCTTGATAAATAAATGAATGCTAGTGAAAAAGTAGCAAAGAAACTCTACATGTGCTAGTCATACATTTTGGTTGAAATTCTGAAGTCTTGATGTCGACCAACAGATCCAAGAAATGTGGAGAAAGCAGTTCTGATAAACGGTCACAGACCTGAAACATTAACTCTGTTTCTCTCTCCACAGATGCTGCCAGACCTGCTGTGTATTTCCAGTACATTTTCTGTTTTTATTACTTTGTTTATCCCAGTCTGAGTATTGTATGGGCTGAACTTGGAACTGAGTTTTAGGTGCCCATCTTCAGGATAATTCCATCCACCCATTATTCCTCCTTCCTATCCAATTCCCTATCCAAGCCATTGGATTGCCTCCAATTCCATGCACTCTCATTTTTGCTAAGTCTCTTATATGGAATCTTGTCAGATGTCTTCTGCAAGTCCATATAAATACCATCCATAGATTCCACACCCACCCACATCCCCTTTATCTACCAGGTTTATTAACTCCTCAAAAAATTCAATTAGTTTCATTAAACATGGCTTAACACTTACAAATCCACCTGGCTCTCTGATCTGTTCATATTTTGGTATGTACTCGAATTGTTTATCCCAGGGGTCTCTATTGGTACCTCAGCTTTTCATTGTATTTATTAATGACTTAGGTGAAGGAATAGAAAGCCACATATGCAAGTTTTCTGACAACACTGTACAGAGCACACGTCAGACCCCATCTGGAGTACTGGATTCATTTCACCTCAGGAAGAATATATTTATCTTGGAGAGGGTGCAGCACAGATTCATCAGAGTGATAATAGGGCTAAAAGGATTACATGATAAGGACAGGTTATAGAGACTAGGCTCATATTCCTGTGAATTAAGAAGATTAAGGGGGTGATCTAATTGATGTGTTTAAGATGATTAAAGGATTTGGTAGGGTAGATAGAAAGAAACGTTTTCTTTTCGTGGGGGGAGTCCAGAACAAGGGGGCATAACCTTAAAATTAGGGCTAGGCAGTTCAGGAGTGAAATAGGAATCACTTTTTCACCAAGGATAGTGAAAAACTGGAACACTCTACCCAAACGTTTATTGAGGCTAGGGAGCAAGTTAAAAGTTCAAAACACATTGATCCATCTTGCATCACCCTGCTTTCTTAGAAAGCAGAAGTTTGAATAGCAGATCTAGATGGACACTTTGAGTAGAGTCAGTTTTAATACTCAAATGGAGAATGTAATGCTAGATGATTATTGCTTGATTTTCCTGGAAAGAGGAAGCGACTAAGAGAGTTTGCAGAGCTTTTTCTCAGCCTATTTAGATGGGCTGGGTTGTGACGGTAATGCGGTGGAGCAAATTGTGCGGGTTTTGTTAAGGATGGGCAATTTACTCCACTCCACCAGATCACCAAGAAATCTATTCTGATCATCCTTCTCCATGTATACACCTCAGCATCCAGATGGAAGCAAACTAACGTTTAAATGTTGAATGTTTGATGTGGTAATTTATAACATGGCAACCAATGTACATTTATTAGCTGTGTGCTTATTTTCAGTTGATGTCTGAGCGTTGAGTGAGTTCCTAGAATCATACAGCACAGGAGGAGACCATTCAGCCCATCATACCTGTGTTGACTCTTTGGAATCCAATTGGTCTCACTCCTTTGACTCTCCCCATAGTCCTGCAAATTTTACATTTTTAAGTGTGTATGTATTTATTTTTTTATTTACTTTGGCCCACCGAGTCTGTGCCGACCATCAACCACCCATTTATACTAATCCTACATTAATCCCATATTCCTACCACATCCCCTCAATTCCCCTACCACCTACCTACACTAGGGGCAATTTACAATGGCCAATTTACCCATCAACCTGCAAGTCTTTGGCTGTGGGAGGAAACCGGAGCACCTGGCAGAAACCCATGCGGTCACAGGGAGAACTTGCAAACTCCACACAGGCCGTACCCAGAATCGAACCCGGGTCGCTGGAGCTGTGAGGCTACGGTGCTAACCACTGCGCCGCCCCACATGTATCCAATTTTCTTTTGAAGGTTACAAATGAATCTCCTTCCACCACCCTTTTCAGGCAGTGCATTCCAGATCATCTTAATTCACTGCGTAAAATTTTTAAAAATCGCTTCATCTCTCTTTTAGTTCTTTTGCCAATTACCTTAAATCCGCGTCCTCTAGTTACCAATCCTCTTGCCAGTGGAAACAGCTTCTTCTTATTTACTCTATCAAAACCCTTCATAATTTTGAACACTTCTATTAAATCTCCTCTTAATCTTCTTTGCTGTTAGGAGAACAATCTCAGCTTCCCTAGTGTCTCCAGTTAACAGGAGTCCCTCCACTCTAAAGAAAAGCAAATAATCAAATTATCTCTGCGGAATATTCTCTGCAAACGTCTTTGCAAATTTGCGTGCGACCAGACCCTCTCCCACAGCAGACGGTATTGGTTAAATTCCACTTTACTGCTGCAGTGATTGAAATGGATTAGTGTTACTGCAGATGGTGACACTAAAAGGAGAAACACATCTCTCTGCGCTAACTGTTTGCTTTTGAGACTGGAAAGTATTTGGACTGAAGCCAAAGACTAAGTGGGAGATTATTCATGCTTTCCATGATACAATTATGGACTTCATAATAGAAAGTTACTATAATGTTGCACACATGTGAAACATTTGACATTCGAACTGTACTATGGTGAATTCCAGATATGCAGCACCATCTTGCTATTCTGGGGGTCAGTCAACTACCATCCAGACTAAAACAGAAGTTGTTGACAAGCTTTTTTAATGGGTGCATGGGTACTTTTCCGGACATCAATAAATTAATTTGAGTTGATTGAATATAGTGCAAAAATTTTTTACAGAATTCTTTTTTACAAAACATCCCTTGCAAAAGTTTATGCTGCAGTGGATATTATCTTACATTTTGATATACACAGCATGCTTACTTTAAAATTCATCCTCTGGATGTGGGTGTCTGTAGTAAGGCCATCCTTAGTTTCCTTTGAGCAGGTAGTAATGACCTGCCTTACTGAACCGCTGCAGTCCGTGGGGTGAAGGTACTCCTACATTGCTGTTTGGTAGAGTGTTCCAGAATTTTGACTCTGACAATGAAGGAATGGAATTCGGTGTGGTGTCTGTGACCTGTGTGCAGCCAACAGCAAATATGAAGAACAGATGGGTCTATATCTCTTTGACTCTACGAGAAGTGTCTTTGATCTGCCTCTGGGCAGTTTGTTTATCCAGTTCACCTGACCAATGTAGCAATGTGCTTTTTAGCATGGATGTACAGTATAAATTATCCTTCAGCCTCAGGAAAGGGCTGCACCCAGTCACCAAACACAACTTTGTTCTAATCGAGCATGTTTAGTTATTCACAGTATAAAGTGAGGCAGAGTCTAACTGGTAGTAGCAATTCTATAATGTTTTCACATGCGTTCAAGTCTTCTGAAGAAGGGATTTTCCTCCACACAAGATCAGGGGGCAGGTTGTTCAACCTTGCCCGTCTAAGAGCGAAGTCCAAAGTACGAAAAGTCCTCATCAGGGAACTCCTCTTTGCTGACTATGCTGCTTTAACATCTCACACTGCAGAGTCTCATCGACAGGTTTGCGGCTGCCTGCATTGAATTTGGCCTAACCATCAGCCTCAAGAAAACGAACATCATGGGGCAGGACGTCAGAAATGCTCCATCCATCAATATTGGCGACCACGCTCTGGAAGTGGTTCAAGAGTTCACCTACCTAGGCTCAACTATCACCAGTAACCTGTCTCTAGATGCAGAAATCAACAAGCGCATGGGAAAGGCTTCCACTGCTATGTCCAGACTGGCCAAGAGAGTGTGGGAAAATGGCACACTGACACTGAACACAAAAGTCCGAGTGTATCAAGCCTGTGTCCTCAGTACCTTGCTCTATGGCAGCGAGGCCTGGACAACGTATGTCAGCCAAGAGCGACATCTCAATTCATTCCATCTTCGCTGCCTCCGGAGAATACTTGGCATCAGGTATCTCCAACACAGAAGTCCTCGAGGCGGCCAACATCCCCAGCTTATACACACTACTGAGTCAGCGGCGCTTGAGATGGCTTGGCCATGTGAGCCGCATGGAAGATGGCAGGATCCCCAAAGACACATTGTACAGCGAGCTTGCCACTGGTATCAGACCCACCGGCCATCCATGTCTCCGCTTTAAAGACGTCTGCAAACGCGACATGAAGTCCTGTGACATTGATCACAAGTCGTGGGAGTCAGTTGCCAGCGTTCGCCAGAGCTGGCGGGCAGCCATAAAGGCGGGGCTAAAGTGTGGCGAGTCGAAGAGACTTAGCAGTTGGCAGGAAAAAAGACAAAAGCGCAAGGGGAGAGCCAACTGTGTAACAGCCCCGACAAACAAATTTTTCTGCAGCACCTGTGGAAGAGTCTGTCGCTCTCTAGAATTGGCCTTTATAGCCAGTCCAGGCGCAGCTCCACACACCACTGACCACCTCCAGGCGCTTACCCATTGTCTCTCGAGATAAGGAAGCCAAAGAAGAATTACTAGAAATCTGTGTAGGTTTAGTGTTAATTCTATAGATGTATGATCTGTCACTAACCATGCAGGTGATTGGTTTTTTGGGATAGAGAAGATATGAAATTCAAGAATTATATGGCACTTGGATTTATAGCCAGCTGACCCTTTCAGTTCATTCTCATTGTGTTAAATGCTAAAACTTAAATTTGATCACTTCTGTCCCACTTGTACCAAGTTTGATGAATCTCTAGTGATTTCTCAGTGTTCTAAGTAGGAAACAGTTCCCTGTGCTACATCCTTGATAAAACTGGGGACAATGGAACTCCTCGGGATAGATTTTGACTGTTTGTCAGTGAGCCTGCTTTACATCTGCCCCAATTTTTTTTTTTTTATTTGCGTTGAAGTGAACAGAAGTAAAAATTGTGAGAGATGTAAATCTCTATTTGCTATCTGCTGATTCACTACCGTTCATTTTAGACTATGGTAAAAAGTTAAGATCTACCCACATGAGTAATGAGATTAAACATGCAGGGAGGAGTCCTGAATGCTGCTGAAATTTAAAAAGTTAGTACAACTTGATCTGATTAGAACACCAGCTCTCTTATACCATAAGAAACATAAGTGCTAGTAAAACTGAGAGGACTGGGGTCTTTCAGCACCAGCTGCAGTTATTCCACATTCCTACTAGTTCCAGACAAGGATTGTGCTGTTTTTAGAAATCTTCCTTATGCACCTGCTAGGCCATGAGTAAAGATAACTAAAGTTTCACTGAACTAGGAGCATTAATTGGAGAGTTAAATGCAGAACGGGTCGCCCAATGTTTGCAATTTGCAGCTGTTGGGAAGTAAAGCCCCTGAGATTGTACTTTGGAAATCCCAATCTATCTGATAATCATGTATGGCAGGATTTGCTTTCCTGGTTGAAATGATCCCTTTCATTCTGCTGTTGGAAACAGGTGTTGGCGAGCCACATTTAGCGTTTTATGTATTTTACCGTTCAGGAGACGAGCTTCAAAGCCCAGCAGAATACAAAACTGTCTTGTTCAACATGTTCTGCATTCAGCTGACCAAAAATTAATTTTAGTTCCTGGAGCAGAGTTGTGACCATTTTAGTGAATACAATATATATGTTTGTTTTAAAAATCCATTCCTGTATAATTTAGTTAATTGTGTGTTGCCATTGTTCTCATTAGCTGAGGGATGACTATGTTGAGATTTCCCAATGAATCTGTCGGAAAACACTGAGCATTTCGGGATGGTTTAGTAGTTCTTGTGCTGTCTTTGGGCAAGGGCTGGGCACTGCTCACAAAAGCTTTCACTTGGGCACCTAAAGCTATCAGAGTGCACAGAGTGATGAGAATATGGAGCTCGCTGCCACATGGAGTGGTTGAAGCAGATTGATGCATTTAAGGGGAGGCTTGATGCATACAGGGATTGAGAAGGGAATAAGGAGCCAGGGTAGGAAGAGGTAATTAGAGTGGGAGGAGGCTCTTGTGAAGTATAATCACCAGCATAGGCTAGTTGGGCCGAATGGCCTGTTACTTTGCTGTAAATTCTTTGAAATCTATGAGACTCATTCCATCTGTCTGGACGACATTCACATCCAGGTCTCTGAGGTGAAGAGGCCTGTGTTATAAACCACAGTTTCACCTACTTCCTTTTAATCAGCAGAAATTCTCAGTGGAAATGAAATCCTCCCAGTTAACATATAAAAAAAATTAGTGTTAATTTACTAAATGTCTGTTCCCAATAAATATTTCCAGGTTACCTAGCATCCACCGTTTTGGTTGCTTACTAGTCTATAGCCTGCCAATGTCAAGCAGCTCCAAATGTGTTCAGTGATACTGAGAAAATCCAAGAATAATTGTTACCTTAAAATTTGCAGAGAAACTGTGCAGTCTATATACCTATATGTCATGTATTTTATTAAGCGTAATGTACAAAGTAAGAAATATGTTTGAGAAAGGGTTCCCATTTGTACGATATTAATACAAAATAAACATAGGTTTTGCAAAAGAATTATTTATTTTTATTTAGAGATACAGCACTGAAACAGGCCCTTCGGCCCACCGAGTCTGTGCCGACCAACAACCACCCATTTATACTAACCCTACAGTAATCCCATATTCCCTATCACCTCCCTACACTAGAGGCAATTTACAACGGCCAATTTACCTATCACCTGCACGTCTTTGGATGTGGGAAGAAACCAGAGCACCCGGCGAAAACCCACGCAGACACAGGGAGAACTTGCAAACTCCACACAGGCAGTACCCAGAATCGAACCCGGGTCCCTGGAGCTGTGAGGCTGCCCAATTAGACAGACTTTAGTACTGAGATTTGATTGCAGTACTTTTTAAAATTCTTTCATGGGATGTGGGCATCACTGGCTAGGCCAGCATTTGTTGCCCATCCCTAATTGCCCTTGAGAAGGTGGTGGTGAGCTGCCTTCTTGAATGGCTGCAGTCCTTGGGGTGTAAGTACAACTATAGTGCTGTTAGGAAGGGAGTTCCAGGATTTTGACCCAGCGACAGTGAAGGAACGGCGATATAGTTCCAAGTCAGGATGGTGTGTGGCTCGGAGAAGAATTTGCAGGTGGTGATGTTCCCATGTGTCTGCTGTCCTCGTCCTTCTAGGTGGTAGAGGTCGTGGGTTTGGAAGGTGTTGTCGGAGAAGGCTTGGTGCGTTCCACTGTATAAGTAAATGCAACTTGGTTTGAACATACACTTGGACATATGACGATAGTTCTTCTATAGTTTATCATTTTTATTCATTCACAAGATGTGGATGTAGCGGCAAGTCCAGCATTTATTGCCCTCCCTAATTGCCTTTTGAGCAGGTGGTGGTGAGCTGCCTTCTTGAACTGCTGCAGTCCGTTAATTTGCTGTCGGGGTTTGATACAACTGAGTGGCTTGCTAGGCCTTTTCAGAGGGCAGTTAAGAGTCAACCACATTGCTGTGTGTCTGGAGTCAAGTATGGGCCAGACCAGGTAAGGATGGCAGATTTCCTTCCCGAAAGGGCACGAGTGAACCTGCTGGAACCAGTAGTTACATGGTCACTATTACTGATACTAGCTTTTTAGTTCCAGCTTTATTTAATTAATTGAATCTGAATTCCCCAGCTGCCGAGGCAGGATTTGAACTTGCGTCACCAGATTATTAGTTCAGCCCTCTGAATTAATTGTCTAGTAACATAACTACCACCCTACTGTTCCCACAAATTATTATCTGAGTAAAAGAATTAAATAAATATTAGTGAAATGACAGTTTCAAACTATGGATAGTGATTTTTTTTTTTATTAATTCATGGGATGTGAGTGTCACTGGCTATGCCAGCATTTATTGCCCATCCCTAATTGCCCTTGAGAAGGTGGTGGTGAGCTGCTTTCTTGAACCGCTGCAGTGCATGTGAGGTAGGTGCACCCACCGTGCTTTAGGAAGGGAGTTCCAGGATTTTGACCCAGCGACAGTGAAGGAACGGCGATATAGTTCCAAGTCAGGATTGTGTGTGATTTGGGTGGGAACTTGCAGGTGGTGGTGTTCCCATGCATCTGCTGCTCTTGTCCTTTGAGGTGGTGGACGTCGCGGGTTTGGAAGGTGCTGTCTAAGGAACCTTGGCGCGTTGCTGCAGTGCATCTTGTAGATGTTGCACATTGCTGCCACTGTGGTGGAGGGAGTGAATGTTTGTGCATGGTGTGCTAATCAATCGGGCTGCTTTGTCCTGGATGGTGTTGAGCTTCTTGAGTGTTGTTGGAGCTGCACCCATCCAGGCAAGTGGAGTGTATTCCATCACACTCCTGACTTGTAGATGGTGGACAGGCTTTGGGGAGTCAGGAGGTGAGTTACTTGCCTCAGGATTCCTAGCCTCTGACTTGCTCTTGTAGCCACGGTATTTATATGGCTACTGCAGTTCAGTTTCTGGTCAATGGTAGCCCCTAGGATGTTGATAGTGGGGGATTCAGCAATGGTAATGCCATTGAATGTCAAAGGGAGATGGTCATTTCCTGGCTCTTGTGTGGCGAGAATGTTACTTGCCACATATCAGCCCAAGCCTGGATATTGTCCAAGTCATGCTGCATTTCTACACGGACTGCTACAGTATTTGAGGAGTCGCGAATGGTGCTGAACATTGTGCAATCATCAGCGAACATCCCCACTTCTGACCTTATGATTGAAGGAAGGTCATTGATGAAGCAGCTGAAGATGGTTGGGCCTATGGATGAATGCTTGTGTTACATTGTTCAAACCTTTGAAACTGCCGGATTATATATTGAAGAAACAGGCATAGCTCCATGTTATAGTTGTTCAGCATCTCCAAACTTCCAGAGCACTCCTGGATTCTTCCCAGTTGAAAAATGAAGAAGGGAGAAAAATCATCTTGTTCTCTTGTAAATGCATTACAGATCCTTCAGGTTTGACATTACAGCCCTGGTGATTCATTGTTGGAAGTAAAGCCTGGTTTGGGTATAAGATTAAAACCCGACCCTGGCCCGACCCAACCACAGCCAACCCGAACCCAACCTGATCCCAAGCACTTTAATTTTTTTTTCACACCCGACCCGACACGAATCTCCTTCATCATCTGTTCTGGCAGCAGGCTATGCCTGCAGCTGGAGTTGTGGGGAATCATGGGTAAGCCTGATCCCGTGACTTCCCGGAAACAGTATCCGGCCTGGCCCGACCTGAGCCCAAATGCTGGACTCGGAATTTCGACCTGAACCCAACACATGTAGTCGCATCCAGTCGGGTTCGGGTCGGGTAGCTAGGCTTTAGTTGCAAGTCATTCATTTGCTTTTTTTTTAAGACCTACACCTTTTTCTTTTGTCAATTTATACCAACTACAAGCCACGGTGAAACTGATGTGATGTTTTCTTTGGAGACAACACAGCGTGTAGGAAAAGCAGCAGTTAACCATAGGATATTCAACTAAGATCAAATGCTGAAGTTGTGAATTTATGTTTTTGTACAAAAACCTCAAGGATTGAGCCAATTTTCTTCCAAAGGATGTCATGCCCTGAAATTGCATCAGATAAAGCGAATATTTTTGCTTTCCTTCAATAGCAGCACCAGAAGTTTGCAAGCCATCATTATTAAGAGCTCCTGATATTTATTGTTGCATGTGAGACAGTCATTTGTTAGGCAAAAAAGATTTTAGGTCCAAACTGTGCAGAAGAAATTTTTCAAAAAAACTGAAGAATAGTTTTAATCTGTAAGCTGACAATTGGGGAATACATAAATGATGAAAGATCGTCATTGCAGCCTTGAGAATGATATGAAATTAAACCACTGTATGTCTAAACACTGATTCAGCATATAAACGATTTTAAGTATATTGATAACCATTTGAGAAGGTTGACTTTATACTGCGTTTGTTTGTTTTTCTTTTGTTGTCAAATTAAAACATCACTGATTGGTGACCATCACTGATTTACTTGCATGTTTCGGTAGGAGATAGCTTAGTTTCTTAGATTATAATTTCACTTGGGCTTAACAAGGGGAGTTGGTGAGCAGAGAATGGGAGCTTTCCAGCCAGGAGGAAGAGAAAATTAGTCAAATCATTCTGCAGTTACACACCTTTCAATGACTGGCTGAATAGTGACTGGGATTTATGTGCTGGTTGTGTGACACTTTTTATTTCTGATAATGAGCTGGCAGTGGTTGCAGGGAGGGGAGAAGAAGAGAACCAAAAAAATTCTGTGTATTGCTGAAAATAAAGACATGTTGTCGAAGCTTTTCGTCTTGCACTCATCGGGACAATCCGCTAGAATAACAAATTGTACAAACATTTGTGCCTGTTTCAGCTAAACAAAATAAGTGACAGCAATTTGCTGGTTCATTCCTCAGGGCAATACCTTGACCAATCAAAGTCAAGCTACCTGGCTTAAATTTCAAACAAAACTTGGCAGTTAACTGTCAGTCACTGTAAACTGGTGCTTTCTCCATGGTAACGCCTCTACCAATCAGAGTTCACTTGCCAACCCATCAGCACTCTTCTCATACAATATAAAGTTGTTGTTTTCCCTTACATTGGTATTCTTGCGGATTGTCCTGATGAGCGCAAGACAAAAAGTTTCGACAACGTGTTTCTATTTTCAGCCATACTCAAGTTCTGTAGTACCAAAATTATGTGTATGTCTTGCTCTACAGTAGAGGATGTGATCGAAAGTGTGATTCACTGGTGCATTTTGCACAATCCAGTTTTTCATCCAGTTGTTTCTTTGGACATGCATCCCATTGAATGGGAATATTCCATTATGCAGCAAAAAATCTAATGAACAGTGTTATAAAATCTTTTAAATGATTCCCCTCATGAAAAGAATCTGCTGTGGTCATGAAACATGATGACACATTCTCCAAGTTATAGACCCTAAAAGTATCATCTCTGAGGTCCAGAGTGACTCGTGAAATCTCTTTATAACAGGGCCAAGTTGATATTCTGGTTTTAAAACCAGGATTAAAAAGTAGTAAATGAATGGAGACTTCTATGAAGGACTCCAGAAAAACTGTAGGCCGTATTTTAAAAATATTTGTTGTTTATCGTGGTCTCACTGCAGATGAGTCTGTGTGCATCATACTCTCCTTGTTGATATTGAAAAATGTTCTATTGGACTCAACCTGCGACTTAGTTCTGTGCAGAAGTTGCTTCTTAATGCGCTGCCTATTTCTGCTACCTCAGAGCCCTGTTAAAAGTGGCCCGCTGTTATCATTTGGGAAAACATGCTAAAAAATTTTAAAAGTCTCCAATCTCTACTAGGAAGTTAAAGAGTAAATATTCCTTTTTGTGAGGTTACTCCATCCTCAGCTTATTAACAAAATTACAGAAAAGTGATGCAAATGCATCTGGGGGCACATCTATTAAAGTTGAAAAGTGGGTGGCAGCAAATGCCACTGGTATGGCATCTTTAGGTGGTATTGTGAGGGTCCCATTATGTGACACAATGAGAGTCATGTTCTGTGACCCATTAAGCACACTGGAGTTTATCTAAAATCACTGTGACAGCCAAGTGAACTTGCCCTAACGCCTTATTGGCAGGTTGGGAAGATAATCTTACACATTAGGCAAGATATTTTCGAGAAAATTGCAGCACCCTTTACACCCCAGTCTTTCAGTGCTATATCTGAATCATGTATTTACTTTCCAAGCCCTATATTCTCAGTCTGAAGTGAATATCAGGAATCATAAACTTAAGTGGACCAGAGAACTAATTTTTTTATTCATTCATGGGATGTTGGCGTCGGTGGCTAGGCCAGCATTTATTGCACATCCCTAATTGCCCTTGAGAAGGTGGTAGTGAGCTGCCTTCTTCAACCTCTGCAGTCCATGTGAGGTAGGTACACCCACAGTGTTGTTAGGAAGGGAGTTCCAGGATTTTGACCCAGCGACAGTGAAGGAACGGCGATATAGTTCCAAGTCAGGATGGTGTGTGACTTGGAGGGGATCTGGCAGATGGTGCTGTTCCCATGCATTTGCTGCCCTTGTCCTTCTAGTTGGTGGAGTTCGCGGGTTTGGAAGGTGCTGTCTAAGGAGCCTTGGTGCGTTGGTGCAGTGCATCTTGTAGATGGTACACACTGCTGCCACTGTGCGTCAGTGGTGGAGGGAGTGAATGTTTGAGGTTGGGCAGCTTTGTCCTGGATGGTGTCGAGCTTCTTGAGTGTTGTTGAGCAGGTTGTTGAAAAATAATTATTGGAATACTGCAAACCTAGAATCAGCAGCCAATAATGTATTACAGATTTTGGAAGTACATTCTGTTCCTCATCAGGTAACACGTAACAGGTCAGCATCAGTCACAAGCCTGAAGGTCATTTCCCATATCTATCACCTGTCTCTCTCTCTCTAGTTGTGTCACTCTCTCTGTCTCTTGGTCTGTCTGGCGCTCTCCGTCTATGTCTGGCTTGAGCTCTCTGTCTCTGGACTCCTGCAAGCTCAAGCCTGATCATCAATATTGTGAGCTAGGACTCTGACTTCCTCTCAGGAACTGAAAAGAAGCTTCCATCTCTCGCTTCCCTCTTGTCTGCACACCACCTCCCCCACCCCTTCCCCCAACTACCGTTTTTAAATCAGTTAGTTCAACCTGAGCATTACATTTGATCTCCAGTCCTTGTGTACAATGTCATGACTAATTGATTTGTGTAAATAAATATTATGTGTCCCAAAGCTGCTGTATACTCTGCCAAATAGGATAGACTTTGTCCTACAGCATGTCAGCCCTGAAATTTGTGCAGAAATGAAAATGCAAAACTCCATTCAGTGTTCTGTAACGTATCAAATCTTCCCCCTCCAGCTTTCCGTTTTCTGATCTCCCCAGCATGGGGATACTGTAATGACCAAGGCTGGAGTAATGCACTGTTAATTCAGTCCCACTACTCCACAGGTCATAGCATATTAGTAAAGTTTCCCACCTACCGGAAAGTAGCCAAATTAAACACTCTTTGTCCCCCAGAATAAAGCACACCAGACCAAGTTTCTTTAAAAAAAAATTAACTATTTATTAATAAATTAAGTCTTAAACAATGATATAACTCTATATGTGAAAAAATTCTTTTAAAACTTCTTATTCTTCCTAACCCTCATGCACAAACACATACATTTTTAAAAAAAAAGTTAACTCAGGAAAAGACTTTTCAGGTTTACTACTGTTTCTTGGGAATAAAATAATTGGGTTGTCACGGTCTGGTAGGATATTTCTGGGTCAATGAGGTGTCCCAGAGTCGAAGTCAGATGCCACTCGAAGCCTCTCCAGATGAGGTTGATGAACAGTCTGTGATGGGTAGGCTTTCAAGGTGATTTGTCTGCAGCAGGCATCACACAGGTCTTTCAACAAAGTGTCTAACAACAAGTCTTCTTGGGTTTTGAAGTAGCAGTCTAGGAATAGAAGCTTTCTTGAGATTTCAGGGTCTCCCAAAATACAGGAGGTAACAGGAATCACTCTTGAGGCAGAAATTTTACAGAGACTGGATGCAATAGGAATTTTTTACCTTTCAAGTTGCAGGGGCTTTCTCTCTCCAAAACAGTTTTCCTCCATAGAGTAGCAACTCCTCTTTTCCTGGGTCTTTTTCTCTTTCCAGGGGTCTTTTTCTCTCTCCAAGCAGACCACAGCCACCACCTCAAATGTAGGATTTCTTTTCCTGAGAGAGGCAAGTCTTCTTTTACACAGAGTAGGTCTTTTTCCTCTGGTCTGTAAACAGGTCCCAGCCAGGTCTCACTGCTTGCTGCCTGTCCAGCTCACTGCTCTTTCACAATGCAAAGTGAAGCTAAAACTCACAATCAAGTCATGTGACAGTCATAAATCTTGCTGTCATTTCTCTGTTGAGTTTGAAACAGGTGTCTTGCAGTCTGTGCACTCTTCATGCGGTCCACAATTCACATATCAGCTCTTAAAGCACTTTTTAAAAAGAAAAATAGAAACACTCACATAACAATACTGAGACCGTCTCATCTCCTGAAGACAGTTTCTCCAGACTGGGATGTGGTTCCCTTGCTATCCAATTTGGGATTGTGTTGGGGGTTTGGGGTGGTGTCTCACAAACATAGGAGCAGGAATAGGTTTTCAGCCCATCCAGCATGCTTCGCCATTCAATTAAATCATGGCTGATCATCTACCTCAATGCCACTTTTCTGCACTATCCCCATATACAAGCCAAGTTCAATTCTGTCTTCAACAAACATTGGCATATACCCCTTCTGGCAGTGGTCCCTAGCTTTACATCAATAGCAGGAATCTTGGCTGGTCTCTAGCCCAAGGATATGCAGGCTCAGTGAGTCACCCACCCCCCCCCCCCCCCCCCCCACCCCCCACACCAATTCCCCTTTTCATCTGATACCATTCAATTTGTCAAGGCTCAGTGGGTAGCATTCTTGCCTCTGAGTTACCTATGTTCTGGGTTTAAGTCCCACTCCAGGACTTGAGTATTGATTATAAGCTGATGTCCTGGTTAACAGTTTTGTGAACTGCAGGAGATCATTTTCCTGCTTGTACACTGGGTTAGAGAGCTGATAATTGGCTGGAGAGGGATTTTGATAAACCTACAAGCTTGGTGAGTGGTTCAGTTTGTATTTGACCATTCCCTTCTGGCTATAAGAGGCCAGGTAATCAAAATCCAGGCTTTCCATAACCTTTTTTTCTGTGAAATAAAGAGTTTGAATTGGGGCTGTCAGAAGGTTCTCTTAAAGAAGGTAGACTTGGACAAGCTCTTTAGGGAAGCAATCTAAAGATTTGATAAATGCATCTAGGCAATAGTTTGAGAGAAAATATTGAATTTTAAAGACGTACAAGAGACATACTGTGTATGTTTAAAAGCCATTTATAATAGATTACTGCATCATTTTCTGGGCCCTAAGCTCTGAAATTCCCTCCTTGCACCTCTACCTCCTTCCTCCTCTAAGACGCTCCATAAGGGCTACCTCTTTGACCGAGCTTTTGATCACGTGTCCTCATGTCTCCTTCTTTGGTTTGGTGTCAAATTTGGTTTGATAATGCTCCTGTGCAGTGCCTTGAGATGTTTATTGTGTTAGAGGTGCTATATCATTATAAGTTGTTGTAGATTAGTTCTTGGAGTTGCAGTCTTTCATGTACTCCACATCGATTCAAAAAAAATTCCACTACCAATACATAACTATTCTGTCACCGTTCAATTATTTCCTTGTTATTGGTATAATGATTTCATTTCACTCCATATTTTTTGCTGCATTCAAAGACTGAAGTTGAAATCGAAGGTATAAGACCATCCAATATCTAATAACGAGCACCAAAAGCTATTCAGTTACATTGATGTGTTGCCAAAAGGTTGCAAGTTAAATTCCTCTTGCAGGTTTGGGAGTTGGGACTGTCCCATAAGATACAAAAGCCAAAATAATCTCGATTCAGAAGGTTAGAAAATATCCAAACGTGTAACACATTAACACATTTGTATGAATTCATGTCTGCTATTTTCTGAACCCATTAATTAATTTCCGATGTACTGAAATTTTATACATTTAATTATTGCGAGGAGACCATTCTTCTACATTCATTTATAAGGATTTTAATGTTAGTTACAAAGCGATTTAGCCATATGAGGCTGAGTAAAATCTGCTACTAGCATCGCTAAGTGTGATTTTAGATTTGGCATGGTTGGGATAGTGAAACTTTTGAAATGGTTAGGGAATAGTTTTCAGGGAGTACTTGAAGTGTTCACAAAAACACAATGGGGATCATTTTAACCTGACCTTCCATCGGGTAACTGGCAGGATCGGGTGCAACACCCAGTTTTACACCTACACCCGACCTACATTCGTGACTCATCTGACACCCTACGTCATTTTGACAATTTCCAGTTTCCTGGCACCAAACACCTCCTCTTCACTATGGACGTCCAATCTCTCTACACCTCCATCCCCCCACCAGGACGGTTTGAGGGCTCTCCACTTCTTCCTTGAACAGAGGCTCAACCAGCCCCATCCACCACCACCCTCCTGCGCCTGGCTGAACTTGTTCTCACTTTGAACAACTTCTCTTTCAACTCCACTCATTTCCTTCAAGTAAAAGGTGTTGTTATGGCTACCCGCATGGGTCCTAGTTATGCCTGTCTTTTTGTTGGATATGTCAAACATTCCTTGTTCCAGTCCTACTCAGGCCCCCTCCCCCAACTCTTTTTACTGTACATTGATGACTGTATCATTCCGTTTCCTGCTCCCGCTCGGAACTAGAAAATTGAATCAACTTTGCTTCTAATTTCCACCCTTCTCTCACCTTTTACATGGTCCATCTCTGACCCTTCCCTTCCTCGACTTCTCTGTCTCCATCTCTGGGGATGGGTTGTCTACCAATATATCCATTATAAGCCCACCGACTCCCACAGCTACCTTGACTACACTTCTTCACACCCTGCCTCCTGTAATGACTCCATTCCATTCTCCCAGTTTCTCTGTCTCTGACACATCTGCTCTGATGATGCTACCTTCCATGACGGTGCTTCTGATATGTCTTCCTTTTTCCTTAACTGAGGATTCCCCCCCGCCCCCACCGGGCCTTCAACCGTGTCCGGTCCATTTCCCGCACCTCTATCCTCATCCCTTCCCCTCCCTCCCAGAACCGCGACAGGGTTCCCCTTGCCCTCACTTTCCACCCCATCAGCCTCCATACCCGAAGGATCATCCTCCGCCATTTCCGCCACCTCCAGAGTGATGCCACTACCAAACGCATCTTCCCCTCCCTTACCCTGTCAGCATTCCGAAGGGATCGTTCCCTCTGTGACATCCTGGTCCATGCCTCCATTACCCCCACCACCTCGTCCCCTTCCCACGGCACCTTCCCCTGCAATCGCAGGAGGTGTAATACCTGCCCATTTATCTCCCCTCTCCTCACTATCCAAGGCCCCAAACACTCCTTTCAGGTGAAGCAGCGATTTACTTGTACTTCTTTCAATGTAGTATACTGTATTCGCTGCTCACAATGTGGTCTCCTCTGCATTGGGGAGACCAAACACAGACTGGGTGACTGCTTTGCAGAACACCTCCGCTCAGTCCGAAAGCAGGATCGCAAGCTTCCGGTTGCTTGCCATTTCAATGCTTCCCCCCCCCCCACTCTCATGCTCACATCTGTGTCCTGGGATTGCTGCAGTGTTCCAGCGAATATCAACGCAAGCTTGAGGAACAGCATCTCATTTACTGATTAGGCACATTGAGTTCAATAATTTCAGAGCATGATGGGCCCCCCATTTTACTTTTATTTTTAGTTTTTTTTCTTTCTTCTTTATGTATTTTTTTGTGTTTATTTTATTTTATCTTAGTTTGTTCAATTTGCCTACCCACTTTTTTTTTCATGTTTGTACTTGCGACTGTTCAGTTTTCTGTCCGTTAACACCCTATCTGTACTAATGCTTTGTCTTTCAACACACCATTAACATATTGTTTGCCTTTGCTCCATGACCTTCTGGTCAGCTATTCTGTGACCTTGTCCTATCTACACCCTCTCCTTTGTTATCTCTTGCCCCACCCCCGCTTTACTTGCTTACAACCTTTCACGTTTCTAATATTTGCCAGTTCTGAAGAAGGGTCACTGACCTGAAAGGTTAACTCTGCTTCTCTCTCTGCAGATGCTGCCCTGACCTGAGTATTTCCAGTATTTCTTGTTTTTAACCCAGTTTTACACACTGTCCAATTTTATTTCTACTGTTATTGAAGTCAGCAGAGTGTAAAATTGAAGTTGTTCTCAATTATGTGGCTTCCCGTTCAGCCAATTAGCTTACAATTACCCTTGGTGAGAATTTATTTTCTATTTTAAAAAGATTTGTATAGCCATATTTTTCAAAGCACTTATAACTCACAGCTGCTGAATGGGATTAAACACTGCAGTTCTCTACCATTTGGTCTGAAAGTTGTTATGCCACAGAAATATAAAACATTGATGCATTTGTTAATCAAGCAGCTGCCAGTATGATGGTGCAAGTACCTGCATAGTCTTCGGTTATCTTGCAGAAATCATTGACTGTAGTTTGCCTAATTAACAAGACTGCCGTGAAGACTGATGCTATCTGTAGGGATTTTGAGTGAAACGGGAACTACTGGGAGAGGATGTGCTGTCCTGCATAGCATTAAAAGATTCTCTCATTTCCTGCCCCTCCAACTTCAGTAATTGGTGGTGGGGTATGGTTGTACGTCCAGACCTCAGCCTAAGTACCAGATGCAACCCCTGAACCCTGGCAATGCAGTTCATGAAGTTTTTTTTTTATTCATTCATGGGATGTGGGCGTCGCTGGCCAGGCCAGCATTTATTGCCCATCCCTAATTGCCCATTGAGAAGGTGGTGGTGAGCTGCCTTCTTGAACTGCTGTGTGTTGGAATTTACGGTCATATGATCTGACCTTTTAAGATCGTTCTAATCATGGGTTTCCAGGCCTTTTATCTTTGTGCAGTGCTGAGGTGCACAACCTGATGCCTCACAGGCCACATATAAAGCTTAAATAATCAATGTACTGAATAATTCAGCATCTCAAACTGCAGATACCAACAGGGAGTCTGGAGTGTCCTGATTCAGAATTTATCCAGCAATGATGCAACAACGCTAAGAACAACCCTGTCCAAACCCACAGTGCTGTTAGGAAGGGAGTTCCAGGATTTTGACCCAGCGCCAGTGAAGGAACGGCGATATAGTTCCAAGTCAGGATGGTGTGTGACTTGGAGGGGATCTTGCAGGTGGTGATGTTCCCATGCATTTGCTGCCCTTGTCCTTCTAGTTGGTAGAGGTTGCGTGTTTGGAAGGTGCTGTCTAAGGAGCCTTGGTGCATTGCTGCAGTGCATCTTGTAGATGGTACGCACTGCTGCCACTGTGCATCGGTGGTGGAGGGACTGAATGGCACCCCATCTAGAAACAATCAAGCAGGCTGCTTTGTCCTGGATGGTGTCAAGCTTCTTGAGTGTTGTTGGAGCTGCACCCATCCAGGCAAGTGGAGAGTATTCCATCACACTCCTGACTTGTGCCTTGTAGATGGTGGACAGGCTTTGGGAAGTCAGGAGGTGAGTTACTCGCCACAGGATTCCTAGCCTCTGACCTGCTCTTGTAGCCACGGTATTTATATGGCTACTCCAGTTCAGTTTCTGGTCAATGGTAGCCCCTAGGATGTTGATAGTGGGGGATTCAGCAATGGTAATGCCATTGAATGTCAAGGGGAGATGGTTAGATTCTCTCTTGTTGGAGATGGTCATTGCCTGGCATTGTGTGGCGCGAATGTTACTTGCTTGATTATCTGAGGAGTCGCGAATGGTGCTGAACATTGTGCAATCAGTGAATCCAGGCAATTCAGTTCTATTTGCATTTATTTGTCTTGCTCATTTGTTCTGCTTGAATTCTGCGAGGGTTTGGACAGGGTTGTTCTTAGCGTTGTTGCATCATTGCTGGATAAATTCTGAATCAGGACACTCCAGACTCCCTGTTGGTATCTGCAGTTTGAGATGCTGAATTATTCAGTACATTGATTATTTAAGCTTTATATGTGGCCTGTGAGGCATCAGGTTGTGCACCTCAGCACTGTACAAAGATAAAAGGCCTGGAAACCGATGATTATAATGATCTTAAAGGTCAGATCATATGACCGTAAATTCCAAATGGTTGGTGTAAATTGGAGTTAGCTTGTACTGCACTCTGCTTGCTCAAAAGCTTTAAAAACATGGTATTAAAATTCTCAACCTTCACACTGAAGCTCCCCTGTATTCCTCAGAACAGTTTAGCTGGATGGAGGACTTCGCGACAGCCAAGTACTTAATCTGGTGGGAGGGAAAAATGTTGACCGGATTAGTGTAACAGTTGCCTCTCGGCTGTGCCATTAAAAGAATAACATTTACAACAGCAGCCAAGATGCCTTCACTCCAGACTCTCTTGCCCCATCTCACCTACCATTCATTTTGTTTGAACCAGTAGAGCCCCCAACCCCAAAATAAACTAACGAGTGCCCTGACTCTCTTTTCCTAGAGCTTGTCATGAACTCTGTTTTCCCTCTCTCCCACCCCCCACCCCCTTCATGCACACTGTCATCTTTCCCAAAACCACAGGAAGAAGCTTGGCAGTTGGTACTCGGAAAAAGATGTGTGTGCATTTTTTAAAAAACTTGTTCTTGGATAGTACCTTTTTACTTTTGCAATTAAACACCTTTGAAGTGTGGTCACAATTGTAATGTAGGGAAACGTGGCAGCCAATTTGCTCACAGCAAGCTCCCACAAACAACAATGTTATGATGACCAGATAATCTGCTCTAGTGATGTTGGTTAGGAACATAGGTGCAGGAGTAGGCCATTTAGCCTGTCGAGCCTGCTCCGCCATTCAATACGATCATGGTTGATCATCTACCTCAACGCACTTTCCCGCGCTATCCCCATATCCCTTGATGTCTTTAGTATCCAGATATCTATCGATTTTCTGTCTTGAACGTGCTCAATGATTGAGCTTCCACAACCCTCTGGGGTAGAGAATTCCCAAGATTCACCATCCTCTGAGTGAGGAAATTCCTCCTCATCTCAGTCTTAAATGGCCTGCCCCTTATTCTGAGACTCAGTCCCCTGGTTCTCGGCTCGCCAGCCAGGGGAAACATCCTATCTACATCCACTCTGTCACACCTGTGAGAATTTTGTAAGTTTCAATGAGATGGGAATTGAGGAATAAATATTGACCAGGACAATCCACTTAGTCGAAGTAGTGCCATGGGGTCTTTCACATCTACTTTGGAGGACAGATGAGGCCATTGTTCAATGTCTCATCCAAAAGGTAGTACCTCCAACAGTGCAGCAGTGTTGCACTGGAGTGTCTGCCTAGATTTTGTGTTCAGGTCTCAAGAAAACTTCCTTGCATTAGTTCCCTCACCACCTGACGCAGACCCAGTTTGGAAACCACGTCCTCTAAGATTTGGCCAGTCCAGTCAATGGTGATACTCATTGAAGTCCTCAACCCAGCTTATATTCTGTGCCCTTCCTTTCCTCAGAGTTTCCTCTATTAATGTCCAAGATGGAGGAGTATTGATTCATCGGTTGAGGGGGGAATTGATAGGAGGTGATCGGCAGGCGATTTCCTTGAACTTGTTTGACCGGAAGCCAGAGTCAATGTTGATGACTTCTGGAGCTACTTCCACCTGACTGACCGTCTGTCTATTGGTCGGTTTAACACTGTGTGAGATGGGACATATCCAGAAACACAGTTGCATGCTGTCTGGTAGATATGATTCTGTGGGTGTGACAATGTCCGGCTGTTGTTTTAACTAGTCTGTGGAACAGCTCCTCCAACTTGGACATCAGACCTGGGTTTTTGGTGAGAAGTACCATAACCAACAGACTGCTGTACCTGTGTTTCCAATGACATTTTATAGTGGGATCAAACAGTGTTATGAAATGATTCATCGTGAATCTACAAAATTAGTGCAGCCATAAGATGCCGTGTACAACCCTAACCTTGTCACACCATTTGGTGTTTCCATTACCTCTATAACCAGTAGAACAAGAATCTTTGGGTTAAATAATTATGCTAAATCAACAGTGGGCATCACGAGTATCTGAAAATGAGCAGGCTTTTGAGTTGCATAGAATGTATTACTAAAAGATGCGGGAGCTTAGAAGTGGCTTGAGTTACACTGGAATATGCTTTACCTTCCAAAGTCACATAGTGCAGTTCAGAATTGAAAACATTTTTACTCCTTTCCCTTTCCATTGCATATGCATACACTTATTTAGAAATTTATCATTAAATGGAATTTGGTACTTTCAAAGCTTCATCACAAAAACTACAGTTTTGCTTGAGATAACCATCAGTTTCTGATTTATTTCTCCTTTTTTGCCGTGGGCAGTTATATGATGGGTAGGGCAATCAAGAATAAACTTGTTTTCTTCCACTTTTAAAGCAGCTGGGTTTCCAAGCCTTTTGGGTGACCATCGGGTTTAATGTTTGAGATTAGTAACGCGTGACTTGACTGCTGCATTGTACATAATGTACGTAATGAGCCATTCTTGGCTTTGGAAGTCTAAACACTTACAAAACATGTTTTTTTAAAAAAAGGACACTTGCGTTTCCTCATCCTCTAGATCAATGAAGAAACTTTCATTGTATCAACTGATGAGAAAGTCGGTTTGTAATTCCAAACGGTTGCTTGATCTGTTCTCAGTGCTACTCTGGATTCCTTCTAAGCAAGAGGCAAACAACAAAAATGGTATTGGCCCGCATTTTACTTGGAAAATAAGTGAATTAAAGGCATATGCTGCTCAGTGTATTTAAAAAATAAAACAGCAATTTGTGGTATTTAATGTCATGAGGACCCTTTTAATGACTAGATTTATGCTCCTACAATGCCATTCAACCTCTCCAATTCAAAAAGGGAATAACTGAAACTGTGGAGTCTCACTGTTACCTTCTCACTTGCAGCAATTTGCAGCACAAAGACATTTCAAACTGAACAGTGAGGAAAAATATCTAACAATCAGGGTGCACCTTGGGATGCCCATCGTGGGAATGTCAGTTCATACTGCCCATGTATCTCAAATGTCTTGGGTTGTTCATGGGTACAGCACACAATGAGTTAAAACAGTTTTCAGTTCTCCTGAACGGGGATGCTTTGTGAAGCACGTCTAGTTGAATGGAGATCACTCATCCATGTCTCAGCAATCTGGGACATGTTTGTTTAGTCACTGTTTATAGTAATAGTGATTGAAGATCTTAAGTAGTCCATATAACCATGGTACCAATCATTGGGAGATATTGAGATGAACATAAATTTATCTTCTTGGCTTCATGTTATCTGAAATCTGCTTTGTGTCTCAATGTATTATGGGTTAATGTTAGTATACATGAAATGTAAGTTAGAATTGGTATAAGTGTTTTGAGTAAACCACTGTTTGCTGTAGTCAGGCTGGAATTGTAATGTGTGGTACCTGAGTTCTTGTAGTGAATTGTGAACTCAATAATGAAGAATCATGTAATCATATGGAATCGTATTGTATGATTTGACTGAGTGTTCGTTGACTTGTGTAACATGAGTTAGTTAACTGCAGAATGACACCTTTGTCTCTGTTAAAATTGACATCTGTATTTAAAGTAAAATAGAACAGGAAAGCAGTCCAACATCCCACTCTAGCAAACTCTGGACCACTGAATGCACAAAATGCAGCCTTCCCTTCAGACTGTTCGATGAGACCCAATGTAACAGTGTGGGGTGGGGGGAATTATAACTGCATTTCCCCTACTCATTAACCTGGACTCCATTCGCTGCCCTCAGCTAACTCTCAGTGACAGCACATATATTCCAGTAAATGTAATGTTCTTACAGCACAGCAGTCTACCATTTGTTAAAATGGAGAGCGAGTGCTTGACTATAAATTGCAGGGGACATTGTAATCTTTAGTTACTTTCTTCTGACACTAATGACCTACATTACTGACTGGCACTGAATTAATTACATTGGCACTGATTTGTCAGCTGTGGCTTAATTAATTTCTGTAGTTGGCAGATCAGCAGCAAGTTTGTTCATTTCAGTGTCAGTGGATTTTATGTGTCATTATTATCTGAAAAGGTGATGAGGATTGCAGTATCACTGGCAATTTATCCCCATCCATTCCATATTGACATTGGGTACCTTTTGAGCTGTAAATATGTTGGGCAGGATTTTCCCAGCGGGCTTCTGGACCGTGGGGTCAGGGTCATATCGGGGTCAGAAGCCCACACTGTGGGGGAAACGGTCACCCGGCAGTGATTTTCCTGGAAGTGCCAATTAGTGGCCATAGGGCGTGTATTAAGGATGGCAGGTGGGCTCTCAAACATTGGAAAGCCAATGACTATCATTAAGTGGCCATCTGCTACTTGCTGGAGGGTAGCTCTGCCGTCTCTGATCCTGCTTATGGGAAAATGCCCGGGGTCGGGATGGTAGCTGGCAATCCGGCAGGCCAGCCGGCGATGCAAATTTCTACGCCCACCCTCTATGCTCACCCTTATCGGGACCTAAGACTCCAGCCCATTATATCCATTTAGGCTGAAATGGCCATGAGGAGCTGGCTGTCGGCTAGTAATGGAGGAATTGACACAAGGCCATCACTGAGGTTTGGCTAAAGGCAGCACTTATTTGCCGAAAGTCTCTCTGGCAGGATTTATGAAGAAAGAAAGATCTTTCATCCATATAGCACCTTTCAACATCTCAGTGTGTCTTATGGGTGACTTCAATTTGCATATAGACTGGGTAAACCTAATGGGCACTAATGCTGTGAAGGACGAGTTTCTGCAGTATGTTAGGGCCACTTGGCCCCTTGAGCCTGCTCTGCTATTCAATAAGTTCATGGCTGAACTGATGACTTCATATTACCACCTACCCCTGATAACCTTTCACTCCCTTGCTACTCAAGAATCTGTCGACTTCTGCCTTAAACATATTCAAAGACTCTGCTTCTACCGCCTTTTGAGGAAGAGAGTTCCAAAGACTCACGACCCTCTGAGAAAAAATTTCTCCTCATCTCTGTCATAAATTGGCGACCCCTTACTTTTAAACAGTGACCCCGGGTTCTAGATTCTCCCATAAGGGGAAACATCCTTTCCACATCCACCTTGTCATGACCCCTCAGGATCTTATGTGCTTCAATCAAATCGCCTCTTACTCTTCTAAATTCCAGCAGATACAAGCCTAGCCTGTCCAATCTTTCCTCAAGATAGCCCGCCCATTCCAGGTATCCGTCTAGTGAACCACCTCTGAACTGCTTCCAATGCATTTATATCCTTCCTTAAATAAGGAGACCAGTACTGTACACCGTACTCCTGATGTGGTCTCACCAATGCCTGTATAGCTGAAGCATAACCTCCCTACTTTTGTATTCGATTCCCGTCACAATAAACAATAACATTCTATTAGCTTTCCTAATTACGTGCCGTACCTGCATACTAACCTTTTGCGATTCATGCTGTAGGACAGGTCCCTCTGCATCTCTGAGCTCCGCAATCTCTCACCATGTAGATAATATGCTTCTTTGTCATGCTTCCTGCCAAAATGGACAACTTTGCATTTTCCCACTTTATACTCCATCTGCCAGATTTTTGCCCACTCACTTAACCTATCTATATCCCTTTGTAGCCTCCTTATGTCATCTTTACAACCTATTTTCCTAACTACCTTTGTATTATCAGCAAATTTAGCAACCATACCTTCGGTCCCTTCATCCAAGTTATTTATATAAATTGTAAAAAGTTGAGACCCCAGCACAGATCCCTGTGGCACGCCACTCGTTACATCTTGCCAACCAGAAAATGACCCATTTATGCCTACTCGCTGCATCCTGTTAGCTAGCCAATCTTCTATCCATGCCAGTATGTTGCCGCTTACACCATGAGCTTTTATTTTTTGGAATAACCTTTAATTCAGCACCTTTATCAAATGTCTTCTGGAAATCTAAGTACAATACATCCACTGGTTCCCCTTCATCCACAGCATATGTAACTCCCTCAAAGAACTCTAATAAATTGGTTAAACATGATTTCCCTTTCACAAAACCTTGTTGACTCTGCCTGATTACCTTCAATTTTTCTAAGTGCCTTGCTATAACGTCTTTTATAAAAGCTTCTAACATTTTCCCTGAGACAGATGTTAAGCTAACTGGCCAATAGTTTCCTGTTTTCTGTCTCCCTCCCTTTTTGAATAAAGGAGTTACATTCACTATTTTCCATTCTAGCGGAACCTTCCCCGAATCTAGAGAATTTTGGAAAATTAAAACTAACGTATTAACTATCTCACTAGCCACTTCTTTTAAGACCCTAGGATGAAGTCCATCAGGACCCGGGGACTTGTCAGCCTGCAGCTCCAGCAATCCAGTATCACTTCCCTGGTGATTGTAATTTTCTTCAGTTCCTCCCTCCTCCCATTTCCTGACTTGCAGCTAATTCTGGCATGTTACTTGTATCCTCTATGGTGAAGACCGATGCAAAATACCTGTTCAATTCATCTGCCATCTCCTTATTATCCATTATTAATTCACTAGACTCACTTTCTATAGGACCAACTTTGGTAACTCTTTTCTAAATATCTATAGAAACTCTTACTATCTGCCTTTTATATTTCTAGCTAGCTTTTTCTCATACCCTAGTTTTATCTTCCTTATCAATCTTTTAGTCAATCTTTGCTGTTTTTTATATTCTGCCCAGTCTTCTAACCTGCAACCCATCTTTGTGCAATTTATATGCTTTTTCTTTAAGCTTGATACTATCTTTAATTGTTTTAGGTAACCATGGATGGCGGATCCCATCATTGGAATGTATCTAGTCAGTGTTTTCTGAAATATACCCTTAAATATCTGCCACTGCATCTCTATTGACCTATCCCTTAACCTAATTTGCCAGTTTACTTCAGCTAGCTCTGCTTTCATGCCCTCATAATTGCCCTTTATTTAAGTTTAAAGTACTAGTCTTGGATCCACTCTTCTCTCCCTCAAAATGAATGTAACATTCAGTCATATTCTGATTTCTGCTACCTAGGGGCACCTTAAGTATGAGGTCATTAATTAATCCTATCTTGTTGCACAATACCAGGTCTAGTATAGCCTGCTCTCTAGTCGGTTCCAGAATGTACAGTTCCAAGAAATTATCCTGAAAACATTCTTTGTACTCCTCACACACAAAAACAAGAAATGCTGGATTCACTCAGCAGGTCTGGCAGCATCTGTGGAAAGAGAAGCAGAGTTAACGTTTCGGGTCAAAACGTTAACTCTGCTTCTCTTTCCACAGATGCTGCCAGACCTGCTGAGTGAATCCAGCATTTCTTGTTTTTGTTTCAGATTTCCAGCATCCGCAGTATTTTGCTTTTACTTTGTACTCCTCATCTAGGCTACCTATGCCCATCTGATTTTTCCAGTCTATATGTAGGTTAAAATCCCCCATAATTATCGCTGTACCTTTCTGACAAGCTGCCATTATTTCTTTCTTTATACCCCGTCCTACAGTGTGGTTAACGTTAGGTGGCCTGTACACCACTCCCACAAGTGACTTCTTGCCTTTATGATTTTTCATCTCTACCCAAACTGCTTCTATATCCTGGTTTCCTGAACTTGGGTCATCCCTCTCTCTTGCTGTAATACCATCATTAATTAATAGAGCCACCCCTGCACCTTTTCCTAACTTCCTGTCCTTCCTAAATGTCGTGTACCCTTCAATATTCATGTCCCAATCTGTCATCCCGCAGCCATGTCTCTGTGCTGGCTATCAGATAGTACTTCTTTATTTCTATTTGCGCTCTCGGTTCCTCTGTTTTGTTTCGAATGCTATGTGCATTCAGATACAGAGCCTTTAGTTTTGTCCTTTTTTATTATTTTTGTAACCTCTTTTGATTTACTCTTAGATTTGTACGCTCTGTCTCTTCCTGTCACTGTCTCTTTATCATTTCCCATATTAATACCTCCCTCTCTTGCCTTGTCTCTACTCCTTGATTTACCATATCTTCCCAAATTTGATCCCTTGCTCCCACTATTCAGTTTAAAACCCTCTTCACTTCTAGAGCAGAATGTTGAGGAACAAACTAGAGAACAGGCTATTTTAGATCTAGTATTATGTAATGAGAAAGGGCCAATTAATAATCTTGTTGTAAAAGAACCTTTAGGGATGAGTGACCATAATATGATAGAATTTTACGTTATGTTTGAAAGTGAGGTAGTTCAATCTGAAGCCAGGGTGTTAAATTTGAACAAAGGAAATTATGAAGGTATGAATGAGGGGCAAATTGGCTGAGGTGGATTGGGAAAATACATTAAAAGGTATGACAGTACATAGGCAATGGATAGTCTTTAAATAAATATTACATAGTTTACAGCAACTATATGTTCCTTCAAGGCACAAAACCCCCAAAAGTAAAGGGAGTCAACCATGGATAACAAAGGAAACTAAGGATTGTATAAGATTAAAAGAAAAGGCCTATAAAGCTGCCAGAAATAGTAGTAAACCTGAGGATTGGGAGGATTTTAGAATACAGCAAATGAAGACGAAGAAACTGATAAAGGGAGCATAGAATATGAATGTAAACTAGCAAAAATTATAAAAACGGACGGTAAAAGCTTCTACAGGTATGTAAAAAGGAAACGTTTGGCTAAGACAAATATGGGTCCATTACAGGCAGAGTCAGGAGATTTATAGTGGGGAATAGAGAAATGGCAAAGAAGCTAAATGATTACTTTGTGTCTGTGTCTGTCTTCACTGAGGGATATACCTCCCAGAATTAGAAATCCAAGGGATTAGGGAGAATGAGGAATTGAAGGAAATTAGTATTAGTAAGAAGGTTGTATTGGAGAAATTAATGGGGCTGAAGGTTGATAAGTCCCCAGGACCTGATATTCTATATCCCAGAGTGTTGAAAGAGGTAGCTATGGAGATAGTGGATGCATTGGTGATCATCTTCCAAACTTCTATAGATTCTGGAGCGGTTCCTGCAGATTGGAAGGTCGCAAATGTCACCCCACTATTTAAGAAGGGGGGGAGAGAGAAAACGGGGAACTACAGGCCTGTTAGCCTTACATCAGTAGTAGGGAAAATGTTAGAATCTATTCTAAAGGATGTGATAAATGGACACTTGGATAATAATGATCTGATTGGGCATAGTCAATATGGATTTATGAATGGGAAATCATGTTTGAAGAACCTGTTGAAGTCTTTTTGAGGGTGTTACTAACAGAATTGATAAAGGGGAGTTGGTGGACGTGGTATACTTGGATTTTTAGAAGGCTTTTGATAAAGTCCTCCACAGGAGGTTGGTTAGCAAAATTAAAGCACATGGGATAGGAGATAATATACTGGCATGGATTAAGGATTGGTTAACGGGCAGAAAGCAGAGAGTAGGAATAAATGGGCCATTCTTGCGTTGGTAGGCTGTGACTAGTGGGTTACCGCAGGGATCAATACTTGGGCCCCAGCTGTTCACAATATAATATCAAAGATTTGGATGTGGGGACAAAATGTAGTATTTTCAAGTTCGTAGATGACACAAAACTAGGTGGGAATGTGTGTTGTGAGGCAGATGCAAAGTGACTTCAAGTGGATTTGGACAGACTTAGTGATTGGGTAAGAATGTGGTAGATGGAACATAATGTGGAAAAAATGTGAGGTTATCCACTTTGGTAGGAGGAACAGATGTGCAGAGTACTTCTTAAATGGTAAGAGATTAGAACTTGTAGATGTACAAAGAGACCTGGGTGTCCTGGTCAATAAGTCACTGAAAGCTAACCTGCAGGTGCAGCAAGCAATTAGGAAGGTGAATGGTATGTTAGCCTTTATCGTAAGAGGATTTGAGTACAGCAGTAGTGAAGTCTTGCTTCAATTGTATAGAACCTTGGTTAGAGTACCTTGGAGTACTATGTGCAGTTTTGGTCCCCTTACCTGAGGAGGGATATTATTGCCATAGAGCGAGTGCAACGAAGGTTCACCAGGCTTGTTCTTGGCATGGCCGGACTGTCCTATGAAGAGCGATTGGGGAAACTGGGCTAGTATTCTCCAGAGTTTCGAAGAATGAGAGGTGATCTCATTGAAACCTACAAAATACTTAAAGGGATAGACAGGGTAGATGCAGCTAAGATGTTTCCCCTGGTTGGGGAGTCTAGAACCAGGGAACACAATTTCAAAATAAGGGAGAAGCCACTTAGGACAGAGATGAGGAGAAATTTCTTTACTCAGAGGGTTGTGAATCTTTGGAATTCTTTACCCCAGAGGGCTGTGGAAGCTCAGTCATTGAGTATGTTTAAAGCAGGGATTGACATATTTCTAAGTACAAGTGACATAAGGGGATATGAGGATAGTGTGGGGTGGGGGGGGGGGGGTGAAAGTGGATGATCAGGCATGATCATATTGAATGGGGGGGGCAAACTCGATGGGCTGAATGGCCTACTCCTGCTCCTATGTTCCTAAAGTGCCACACAGTTCATTTGAAGTGTACTCACTGTTGTAATGTAGGGAAATGCACGCAGCAAGATCCCACAAACAGCAATGAGGTGAATGACCAGATAATTTATTTTTGTGATGTTTGAGGAACAAATATTGACAAGGACACTTGGAGAACTGCCTATTCTTTTGAATAGTGCTGTAGGATCTTTTACATCCACCCGAGGACAACTATGGCCTAACCACATTCTAAATACAGCACTTCTGACGTGCAGCACTCCGTCAGCACCACACTGAAGTGTCAGTCTAGATTGTGGGATAGATTTTTGAGATAATGAATAAAGTCTACCCCTGTGTGCTGAAGTTTCTGGCGAACCATCTGACTCTGAGTGAGGGCGTTAACAAAAACAGAAAGACTTGCATTTATATAGCAACTTTCTTGACCACTGAACATCCCAAAGTGCTTTATAGCCAATGAAGTACTTTGAAGTGTATTTATTGTTATGTACGAAACACAGCAGCCTGCTTTCGCACGGCAAGGCGCCATAAACAAAAATGTGATAATGACCAGATAATCTGTTTTTGTGATGTTGGTTGAGGGATAAATATTAACCAGGACACCGGGGATAACTCCCCTGCTGTTCTCTGAAATAGTGCCATGGGATCGGTTACGTCCACCCGAGAGGGCAGATGGGGCTTGGTTTAATGCATCATCCAAAAGATGCATCTGTGACAGCGCAGTACTCCCTCAGTATTGCAATGAAGTGTCAGCCTTGATTTTTGTGCTCAAGTCCTGGAGTGAGACTTGAACCCACAACCCTGCAACTCTCACAGGCAAGCGTGCTACCAAGGGAGCCACAACTGACACGTAATAGGCAAATATGGAATGAATTCTTGAAATACAAACCCAACAGGAAGAAACTTATTTTCACTTTGGTACTAACTCGCACATTCGATTTCAAAAATAAATCTCCATGCAAAAGTATAATAGGAGGTTATAATAGGTTATAGGAGTTCGTCTTGGTGCTCGATCTGTGATATATCTAATGTGTGAGCAGTGAGCAGAGGAATGGTTTAGTTGCCAAGTTATAGAACAGCTACCAAGAAACTATTTTGGAATTCAAAAATGTGTCAGGAAGTTTCTTTAAACAACATTTACATGTGTGGGGTCTGGTCTGTAGACTAATGTGCTGCCTTCTAAAAATGTGAATAACTGCACAAAGCATTTTCTTTGTAGATAAATTGTACAATCAAATCCTGCAGCAAAAATATTTGGACTGATTTATTTTTCCTCTTGTTGACAGGCAAATTGTATCCAATGGATTGTTTGGGTTATGCATAGTTTCTGCATATGATAACATTTCCTTTTTTTATAGTTACTTTCTTCCTTCCCCATTGAGTCTGCTCATACTCTGGTCCCATCATCTAAGAGGTTGCTTAAAAACCTCCTTTTATTAAGCCTACACAAATGCTGCTCTAAACAGACTTCAGGAAGTGCTCAAATTTGTTTGTGGGTTACTTTCTCAATGCAAATTGCCTCATCTCTTCCCTCACTATGAGGAAAGTACTGTAGCAGTACCTGTCCACAGGGATAACCTGTGGAGTGGGAGATTGCACAAAATTTACAGCACAGTTATTGTATGATTTGCCTTTCGCAACGAGCTACTGCCATCAGTGAATGGAGATTTCGATCATATTCTTATTTGGTTTTGCCCATTACCACAATGTCATTGGCAATGCGTATGCAGCCAGGCACTTTTTCTATAATTCTGTCCATATGCTGCTGAAACAGATCTTGACTGACAGATAAGCTGAAGGGTAGTCTCTGGAAGCAGTATTTTCCAAATGCTGTCCTGAAGGTGGTGACTTCTTGAGATTCAGGTGTACCGACCAATATCCATTTTTAGCATCCAACTTGGAGAAGAATTTGGCTCCTGTGAACTTGGGATTCAGTTCCTCTAATGTCGGAATCTTGTGGGGCATCATTTTAGGGAGAAGTTTAGATGTCTCTGATCTAGACATGCCATGATTATTCCATCCTTCTTCAGTACGTACCAGTGATGATACACATGACGGAAGATGCCATTTCATTCCATATCGTCTAACTTGCGCTTAAGCTTTTCTTGTACGTGCACGTTGCACTTTCTGGGAGGGTCGATTGATGGAATTGCATCCTCTGAGGTGCAGTATGGCATCGCCTTTGAAATCTCCTATTGGGTCGAACCTGTCCAGGTATATTTCTTGTAGGTCGTGGACTGACTCAATGTGGTTACCCTTGGTCTCTTCTGTAATGGGTACCTTGGTGACCTCATGGATAGTCACTATGTTGAGGTCCTTGCACACTGGTAGTCCTGTCACTGCTAGTCCACTCGTGTCTACCAGCTAAAATATTTGTGGTTTCCATGCTGACTTGCCATAGCTGCATTGCATTGTATGCCACTGCATGGAATGGGTGACCCGTTGTAAGCAGATAACTTTGCAGTTGTCAGTTGTATCATTGATTTACAACGACTCCAGTACATATCCTTTCAGACTCGGACTGGTAGGGTATTTGCACTAACTCCCATGTCAATCTTAACCCTGAGCGTGTTTGCCAACTTTCTTTGGGCATGTGATGTTAATGGTAGCAAAAGCTTCCAGTTGTTTGATTTTCTTCGTCATGATGTGTCAGGTTCACAATGTGAAACACCTGCTTGTCTTCTGGCTGAGAATTGTTCCTACCTGAGTCTTGTCTCGGGTCTATTTCACTGTGGACCTCATTTATCGGCTTGCGTTTATGCTGCTGTTGCCCTGTTGCTGCACCTGTCATCTGTTTGTGTCTTACTGGAACTTCGGACTGCATCTTTGGAGCCAGATTTCTTGCATAGGTGGGCCTAGTGTCCTTTTGCACCGCACGCCTTGCACAGGTCTTGAAATTCACAAGACAACTTCAAGATGAGGTGCCGGAACTTTCCAGGAATGACGAGGCCTCAAAAGTGGTCATCTTCAGAAAAGCAACAGAGTATGTTAGCAGGCTGAAGGCAGAGCAATAGAGACTGAATACAGAGAGGGAGAAACTTCAGAAGGAACAGCAACAGGTGAGACACAAATTCCCATGCAAGAGTTGTCGATCCACTGAAACGAAATATGGGCTTTTAAGCTTCTATACTTGTAAATTTCTCAATCCCTAGCCTTATACCTGTAAATTTTATAGTCTATATCCCATATAAGTAATTTTGATATCTAATGTTATGTGTATTTTAATTGTAGCGTACGAGACTTATCTTTGGAAGATATGTATATGTATGTATGATTGCCTTTAAGAGTGATGTCCCTTGAAGATCTCAGTGTGCTAATGAGCTAAGTTCCATGTTGCAGTCATGTGACTAAAAGCCAGAGTTATTCTGCAACTGTAGCACCTAGGGGCAGGTTCTGTAAATAGTTTGCTGCATACTGTATATAATTTAGTTGTAATAAACCTGTTTGAGCTCTTCAATGACCTGGACTCCACGCATCTCATTTATGTTGCATCAAGCAACAAAAAGAACTCATTACATAGTAACAGGCATTTCAGCGCAGTTGGTCCCTGCTGGTGTTTATGCTGCACATGAGCTTTCCTCCCAGCTTACTTCATCTCGTCCCATCAGCCTATCTTTCTATTCTTTTATCCCACATGTACTTCCCCTTCAACACAGCAGGCGTTTGTACACCAATCATATACATGTAGTTTCCTATCTCTTCACTCTGGGGCAGTGCTGCAGTATGGTCACTTGTGTCCAAGAATGCTTTTTTGCTGTGTTTTGGAATGATACTGAAGTTAATAGTTAACAATGCAACAACCCTAACTATTTATGTTGGTTTAACGATTAGTTTTTAAAAAAAAGCTAGAAGGTATCTTTATGGATACATTTGGAGTTGCTCTTAACCTGTTACGAAAAACCTACAATGTGTAAAGTTTGGCAATAACCAGAACCTCAGCTGCTGAGCTCAGAAAATGTAGGCCTTGAAAATATGCTGAGAGACTAATGGTGTATGAATGATTAATGCATCTGCATAGGATTCCATTCTCTGCTATTTTCAAAGTTGCATTAACTGTTTATTTTAAATGAGCGAAGCTGTGGCTAAAACAGTAAATGGAGGAATTTCTTATTCACATTAATATTCCCAAAATGGGAAATGAAAAAATGTTGAGTCTGCACAAAAGAGAATGCTGAGGGGTGACCAAATAGAGGTCTTTTAAAGTTCTGAAAGGGTTCAATAGGGTCAACAAAGAGATGTTTTCATCTGCAGCAGAGACCAAAACTAGGGGTCATAAATCCAATAAAAAATCGGGAGAAACGTCTCTACCCAGAGAGTGGTGAGAATGCAGAATTTGCTACCACAAGGAAACCTGTAAAAACCGATACTCCCAGAAAAAACAGACACCTCGGGGGGGGGGGGGGGGGAAATGAACACATGAAGGCAGTCCCAAATAACCTGCATTGTAAAAGATATAAGAGACACCAGAAACCACGGACACTGTAAATTCTGAACTACGGATAGCCTTCCATATACCCAGTCTGTTTACAACTTAAAATAGAGGACACGGCCTGACATCACACTTTGACATGGTTGAAGTACGTACTGTATCTGAGTCTGAAGATGGTGATGGCTCCTGGATTGTTACTGGATTCTTTTGTGCCCCTGGGGTTTGAACCCCTTCCAGCCACTGTCCCTGCCAGTTGCTGGGGTTTGAATCCCTCCGACAGCCTCCGTCAGTACACACAATGACCATTTTGCAAATAAAGGTACCTGCAAATAAAAGGATAGCTGATGTCAGTCCCTTAGGTATCTGTAATTTACTAGATACTAGGTTTCACTAGAGCTGAGGCGAATAATGTAGATGCATTTAAGGGGAAGCTGGATAAGCCTATGAGGGAGAAGCAAATAGAAAGGTACGCTGTTGAGGGTTAGATGAAGCACGGTTGGAAGAGGCTTGAATGGAGCATAAACGCAGTGGACCAGTT
The DNA here is from genome assembly GCF_036365525.1 of Heterodontus francisci. Classification (NCBI taxonomy): domain Eukaryota; kingdom Metazoa; phylum Chordata; class Chondrichthyes; order Heterodontiformes; family Heterodontidae; genus Heterodontus; species Heterodontus francisci. The sequence goes on along the minus strand of NC_090405.1, from coordinate 33,370,783 downwards.
GGGCAAAATGAGTGTGCTGAACATTCTATGTAATTCTATATTTTGAGTCTCGGGTAAGAATTCGGATGTGAAATATGATGGTTGATATGCTGATGGACTACAGCACTATAATATCGAGGAAGGCAGCAAGATAAAATGTGGAATGTAAACTTAGATAAGCTTTGCTTGATTTTTTTTGTTGGGGGAGGAGTGATGTGGATGTAGGGAGAGACTTTGTGGACCGTTTAACAATGTTTTAAAATGGATGGGGCACAGCCTGTAGGCTGACTATACGCCATAGGCATTATGAGAGAATGACCTATTCTCGCCCTGTGCTTTCCAGTGGAATCAGTATTGGGCATCCCAATGACCAAGTGAACTCAAAACATTATATTCCGACAGTTTGGAATGTGTTTTTAAAAAAAAAATTGTTTTATAGCTTTGTAGCTCAATCCTAGCCAGCTCTTTGTTCCGGGCATTGAAGTAAATATGTGAGAGTATCAGGCTAAGGACTAAGGGCTTCAGTTTCTTCCTGGCCCATGTTTTGTCATCCCTACCGGCTCCCACATTTTTACTTTTGCCCAGGGAGGAAAGTAAGTTTGTTTGCTGGACCCACCGTTTTGCCCCAGTGCGACAGGGGCTAATGAGACCCATTGAACTGAGCCCATAAACGTAGATGTTATTTGTGAGAGAAGCAGTGGGACTGGATCAACCTTGTAATCCAATTGATTCCTGGCTCACATCTCAGCTACTTAGCAGCTACTTGTCCATTGCAAAGCAGGAACTGACAGCTATAAAATGCATTTAATACTGATTTATCTTACTGGAAACGAAGGAAGTGTTTCTGTAACCATGATTTTTGAATTGTAGAAACCCTGATTTGATTTAAGAATATTGGATTATTGTGTTTTGGATACTAAATTTCCTTTTGCTAGTTGAGTTTATTTCGATTTTTAGCAATCTATATGGATTGCAACAGGAGATTGCCAGATATCTTGGTACAGTGTTGATAACTCTTCACCTGTAAGCAGATACAGTTCCTCCAGACTTTTGTTCAGTGAAACTGGTTTCGAGGGTTTGGGAACCAGCTTCTGCAGTCTTCTGGTCAGACCATGTGATGCTTTAGCCTGGTGGTTCAGATGTGTAAGCCAAAGCTAATAAAAAAAACTGTAGTCATAAAGCGTATAAATGTGTAATGTTCACATCAAAAAACTGAGGAGGCCAAATACTGTTCTTTTTTTCCAGTAGGTTTGACAATAAAATGCTCTTCCATTATTTAAATAAAATGAGAGAACGTACATTTTTTTTTAAAGTTTATGTATCCATGGGACCTGTTTTTAAAATAAATAGAAATTAAGTTGAAGTTAGCAAGCTATTTATTTTGAACATTTCAGGAAGGATTAGAGGTTATTTAAAATTCAGAAGCCTTAAGCTAGAAGAGAGATTAGAGAAAACATTTTGTCACAAGATAATGGGTGTGTTTTGAACAGACTCCCAGAAAAGGTAAATAATGTGGGGAGGGAACTGCATTGATGTATGTTAAGAAAGGGGAATTGAGGGTCATTGAGATATTAAAGCATTCATTTGCCTCACCCAGGAGAAATAGAAACAAATGTAGTCTTCCTGTAATCAGGAATCCGCACATGGTGGTTGGGAATCATGGTAGGGAGTCCACGATGGAGTAATCAGACATGGCATCTGAATGCAGTGAGCTTGATGGATCTAATGGCCTTTTCTGACTCCAGTCTTTGTTCTTATGTTGAAGCTAATACTTTAATTTGATCTATTTTAATGGTCACATAGAGATGATAGGCCAACTGACTTCAGAGCCTAAGTGACCCAAATTGGGTCCAATTAAGTTTGGATCAATTAGTCCTTTCAAAAGGCTGCACATGTATCCTGTGCTCCAATATCCCTTCACAGATGTCTGATATTTTCCCTATCACACATCTTGCCAGGTGCCTAGCTGCTGTCTGAGCTACACTGTCAGCATTGGAGTTGATGGTTCCTCGAGTTTTATTTCATTTTAAAGTTGAGTAAAATTGCTACTTGGCAGTTGCCATTACCCGTTGGAAGTGGCAGAGAGGCATTCTGCAAGCAAAAATACTCAGTTTTTAAAGTGATACGTTTTCGACAGCTCCCTGACTGGTTAGTGAGTTAGTACATAACTGACTGGACAACGTATGCCAGCCAAGAGCGACGTCTCAATTCATTCCATCTTCGCTGCCTTCGGAGAATACTTGGCATCAGGTGGCAGGACTATATCTCCAACACAGAAGTCCTTGAAGCGGCCAACATCCCCAGCTTATACACACTACTGAGTCAGCGGCGCTTGAGATGGCTTGGCCATGTGAGCCGCATGGAAGATGGCAGGATCCCCAAAGACACATTGTACAGCGAGCTCGCCACTGGTATCAGACCCACCGGCCGTCCATGTCTCCGTTATAAAGACGTCTGCAAACGCGACATGAAATCGTGTGACATTGATCACAAGTCGTGGGAGTCAGTTGCCAGCATTCGCCAGAGCTGGCGGGCAGCCATAAAGACAGGGCTAAATTGTGGCGAGTCGAAGAGACTTAGTAGTTGGCAGGAAAAAAGACAGAGGCGCAAGGGGAGAGCCAACTGTGCAACAGCCCCAACAAACAAATTTCTCTGCAGCACCTGTGGAAGAGCCTGTCACTCCAGAATTGGCCTTTATAGCCACTCCAGGCGCTGCTTCACAAACCACTGACCACCTCCAGGCGCGTATCCATTGTCTCTCGAGATAAGGAGGCCCAAAAGATAAAGGAAAAGATACATAACTGACTGAACCATAAAGAGCCCTGATTTTCCTGGTCTTTGCAGGGTTTAATGCCTTCAGTCAGTCACAGTAGCTGTGAACCACTGCAGTTGAGTGTACTGCTCCTGGGCTGGAGTCCCCTTCCTGTTGAAAGGCTTGTGTGCAGACATTAAAGGCCAATTTTGGAAGGAAGTAGTGTCACCTTGAAAGAAAGCACTAACTGGCTATTCATTTAGCACTGACTTGTTATCTTGGGACTGTTTAATTAATACTGATCTAATTGTCCTTGCTCCTTCAAAACATGAATAAGCAAAAATAGAATAAGGATGATTTTTGTCTGTTAAGCTCATTCAAGAGGAATTCTTCACAGTTTTCCTCAGTTACGGTGTTAAACTCACTAGTATCTGGCTAATTTAACACAGTGACAGATCAGTATTGTTCAGAGTTGTCACTTCAAACTAATTCCCCAATCAGCTATTCTCCACTGTGAACTGTCAACATAAGACTATTTATTTTTGCCGGCCATCCACAGTAAAAAGGGAAATCAATATTTTTAAAAATTAGATTTCTAGATTGAAGAGGAAGCTCAGGAACAAATGTCTTTTTCAAGCAACCTAATAGGGAATGTATGCGAAATATGGTTTGGTATTGTACATTGGTATTCATTCAGATTGAAGATCCTAAGTAGATTATAATTTCTCCTGGATTTTTCAAACATAAAAGTATAGTTGCAGATGAGGTTTGGTTAAATAACCTGCCAACATTGACCATTGAAGCTCGCATGTGAAGAAAGATCAGTGGGAATGGTGGTGCAGTGGTAATGTTACTGGACTAGTAATCCAGAGACTCAAACTAATGCCCCAGAAGACACACGTTCAAATCCACGAGGACAGCTGGTGGAATTTAAACTCCATTAATTAATTAAATCTGGAATAAAATCAGTAATGGTGACCATGAAATTACTGGATTGTCGCAAAAACTCATCTGGTTCACGAATGTCCTTTTAGGGAAGGAAATCTTTCATTCTTACCCAGTCTGGGCTACATGTGACTCAAGATCATCAATGTGGTTGACTCTTAGCTGCCTTTTGAAATGGCCTAGCAAGCAGCTCAATTGTATAAAACAGCTACGGAAAGCTGAAAAAGAATAAAACTAGATGGACCACCTGGCATCGACCCAGATATCGGAAATGACAAAGGTACACCCTGCCCAGTTGACACTACAAATCCTCCTTACTAACATCTGGAGACTTGTGCCAAAATTAGAACAATCTCTCAGACTAGTTGGCAATGTGGACAAGTTCATTCCGCCCAGTTACCGTCCCATCAGTAAAGTGATGGAAGGCGCCATTGACAGTGCCATCAAGCGGCACTTACTCAGCAATAACCTGCTCACCGATGCTCAGATTGGATTCCACCAGAGCCACTCAGCTCCTGACCTCATTACAGCCTTGGTCCAAACATGGACAAAAGAGTTTAATTTCAGAGGTGAGGTGAGAGTGACTGCCTTTGACATCAAGGCAGCATTTGACCGAATATGGCATGAAGGAGTCCTAGCAAAATTGAAATCAATGGGAATCAGGAAAACTGTCCACAGGTCGGAGTCATACCTAGCACAAAGTAAGGTAGTTGTGGTTGTTGGTCAATCATCTCAGTCCCAGGACATCACTACAGGAATTCCTCAGGGCAGTATCCTAGGCCCAATCGTCTTCAGCTGCGACAACAATGACCTTTCCGCCTTCATAAGGTTGGAAATGGGGATGTTCACTGATGAATGCAGTGTTCAGTACCATTCACAATTCCTCAGATACTGAAATAGTCATGCCCACATGCAGCAAGAACTGGACAACATTCGGGCTTGAGCTGATGTGTGGCACAAACGTTATTTGCCACATAAGTGCCAGGCAATGACCATCTGCAACAAGAGAGAACCTAACCACCTCCCCTTGACATTTAATGGCATTATGTTTGCTGAATCCCCTACCAACAATATCTTGGGGTCACCTTTGACCAGAAACTGAACTGGACCAGCCCATCTAAATACTGTGGCTACAAGAGCAGTTCAAAGGTTGGGAATTCTGCGGTGAGCAACTCGCCTCCTGACTTCCCAAAGCCTGTCCACCATCTACAAGGCACAAGTCAGGAGTGCAATGGAATACTCTCCACTTGCCTGGATGAGTGCAGTTTCAACAACACTCAAGAAGCTCAACACCATTCAGGTCAAAGCAGCCCGCTTGATTGGCACCCCATCACCACATTAAACATTCACTCCCTCCACCACTGGTGCACAGTGGCAGAAGTGTGTACCATCTACAAGATGCACTGCAATACCACCACCTGCAAGTTCTCCTCCAAGTCACACACCATCCTGACTTGGAACTATATTGTTGTTCCTTCACTGTCGCTGGGTCAAAATCCTGGAACCCTTTTCCTAACAGCACTGTGGGTGTACCTATGCCACACAGACTGCAGTGGTTCAAGAAGGCAGCTCACCACAACTTTCACATGGGCATTTGGGGATGGGCAATAAATGCTGGCCTAGCCAGTGACGCTCACATCCCATGAACAAATGTTTAAAAAATCTGCTGCAAAGATCCTGGCTGCCATTGGAATCGGGCACTTTCAGGAGTCATCATCTTCTGGAGAATGGGTTAGAAAAGTTGGGAAGGGTGGATGGGGGTGGGGACATTGTGTCTCACCGCACTTATTTCTAAAGGAAGCATTAAAGATTTCAGGTGATTGTGTACCTGTTAACCTTTAACAGCTTGTTTCCAGACTACAAAAAAACTGTTACACTTTCTTTTGTCTATTGGTACCGGGAGAGTTTGCGATAAAATTGAAGTATACATGAGACTAAATATATTGAGATTAAGAACAAAGACAAGAGTTTGTGAAACAATGGTTATTGCCCTATCATTATATGGATGTGAGTGTTAGAAGGTGAGAGAAGTTGATGAGCAATAAACCGCTAGAGATGACTTTTTGGAAAGAAAGAAAGCATTTATATAGTGCTTTTCACAACCACCAACATCCCAAAGTGCTTTACAGCCAATGACGTACTGTACTTTTGACGTGTAGTCACTGTTGTAATGTAGAGAACACATTTTGCACACAGCAAGATCCCACAAACATCAGTGTGATAATGACCAGGTAATATGTTTTTTGCGATGTTGAATAATGGATAAATAAAGGCCAGGACAATGGGGACATCTCCCCTGCTCATCTTTGAAATAGAGCAACGGGATCTTTTACATCCACCTAAAGAGCAGACGGGGCTGCAGTTTAACATCTCATCTGTAAGATGGCACCTCTGCCAATGCAGCAGTCCCTCACTACTACACTGGAGCATCCATCTTGATTGTTGTGCTCAAGGCCTGGAGCGAGACTTGAACCTACAACCTTCTGACTCAGAGGCAAGGTGCTACCAACTGAGCCAAGGCTGATGTTGCTGGAGAGCAACGCTGGGAGTATTCGGGATGCAAAGACTCATGAATCAAGAATGATATAATAAGGACATGGCTTGGACAAGAAACAAATGCTTCGACAGAAGATCCAGAAAAGACGACTCTGATGGTTTGGGCATGTTTCAGAAATGGAAACAGCTGGAGTAGTTTTCATGAGGCCTGAGTACAGAAGCACATGGAACAGGAGATTGAGGAAGACCAAGGAAGTGCGAGATAGACAACGTTGAGGGTGACTTGTTTCCAAGAGGGATACAGGTTACTAAAGCGTCCAGGCTAGTTCAAAGCCAACAATAGGGAAGTGAGTTCATTGGGCTCCATAGACACTGATGAGTGCGGATTTAATAGTTGGTCGTAAGCTTAAGACCAGACTGTGATGAGACCATCAAACTTCGGGCCACTAATCAGTACAAAGATCCTTTTAGGATCATTTCACATCCTGATGGTATGTGAGTCTGATGTTTTGCTCCTCTAATTACTCCATTTGTGTACGGTACAAAAACACTACATGGAACTCCAGTGGAATTTGACTTCTCTTATTAGATAAAGAGCTTTTATATATAATTGATTTCATTAGTTCTCAGACAGGACATTAGTTCCTTGTTCATCATTTAATAGGCAGGAACGGAACCTTTTTGATCTCCTACCAATACGAGCAGTTAAACTGCTCTGGGACAGTTCAATTAAAGAACTGCCAGGCTGAATGTTACCGGCCCCTCGACGCCACGGGTCGTGGTGCGGGGGCTAATAAAATTCTGTAGGGAGAGGCCCGCCTCAACCCGAAACGTTAAGAAGGAGCCACCACATATTACTGGTGGCAAGGGGACCTCAATGCGGCCGCCCCTCCCCCCCCCCACCCCAGCCACGCCGCCTGGCGGCGGACACTTCATCTCCTTATGCAAATGAATGTTAATGAGATGTAAATGTACTTGCCTGCCGGTGGCGGCCATCCCACGCCGATTTTCAGCCGCCATTTGTGCACCATGCGCCTTCAGATGTCCGCACGGAGTTCCGAGGCGAGAACCTGGTGGTGGGGGGGGGGGTGTGGGGTGTAATAAAAATTTCAGGGCAGGAGGGGTGGAGGAGCAGGGAAATCAATTTTTATTGGATGTGGGAATGGTGGGAAGGGGTTCGAGGCCAAATGTTAAAAGTTTAGGAGGTAAGGTTTGGGTAGGGAAAAAAGCATGTGTTGGTCATTTTGGGCATTAAAATGACCATGGTGGGGTGGGGTTTGGGGAAGGACAATCCACATCTTAATTTTTAATAAAAATTTAACACTGCTGCACTTTTAAAAATTAAGAATAATTCTAAGGGCTTAAAGCCCTTTAAAAATGGCGCCTGCGCAGTGGTGCCGGATGTCGTTGCCGGGGACATGGAAGCCGCCCCTACAGGTCATCGGGGGCGGCCACTCCGCCCCCACTATTTAAATGAGCCCTCGCGTGAAATATCATGGGGGCTCCTCGTGCCCTTCTGTGTTGGAAGACCGCCGAGGAACACGGTGCACGATTAAAATTCAGCCCATCCTTAATTTTGCATTTAACACTACTATATTTTCACTTATTGTCTGCAAGGTATTGCCAGAAATCAATGTTTCAGGTTATTTCTTTGTGCAACCTATCAGCATTTTCTTTGGCTCAACAATGATATTGGTCAACTTTTTCAATTCTCCAAAAACAAGGGGAAATTGCAGAACCCTCGGTGTAACTTAAACAAACCTCCTTAAAATTGTAATAAAAACAAGATACTGGAAACACCCGGGTTAGGCAAAAAGAAACCGAGTTAACGTTTCGGGCCGTTGACCTTTCATCAGAACTGGGAGATGTTTGGGATGAACAGCTTTTAAGCAAGTACAGAGCCAGAGAAAAGTTGGGCAAGAAAGAACATAAGTGATAGGATCGAAGGCAAGAGTGAAATTGTAATTTTTACTTCAGTAACCAAGCATCAATGTATGTGTTGTGCCAATTGCCTGATTGTGGTGCCCAGTCAACACCAAGATTTGACCCTCCTGGAGAATACTCCTTTAAAAATGGATTTGTTTTAGCAATGGTGTATTCTGTCCATTTTAGTATCTTCCTGGGTAATTTTTAAGTCATAGATCATATCCCATAAGAAAAATAAATGTATTGCAATTTTTTTAGATGCCACTTTAGTACATTACAACAATGGTAAACTCCTTGTCTGAAAAAAGAACCTGTATTTATATAGAGAAGCAATCACAGCAGCCACAAACCCAAATCAAATGTCATTTTGGGATCCAATATGAGTAACTTGAGTCATGACTTGTGGTAAGTGTAGCATGGCTTGGGAGGAAAATGCGTGACTTTGGACTTGTGGTTCCCAAAGCTCTTCATCACTGGGGTTTTCCTTGTCTCATGTCTGAGTCTGTTGTAGACTAATTGATAGAGATTGATTGCTATAATTAGTCAACTGTGTTAATTGTATATTAGTTGTGTGTTTAATTATATTCCGTGAGTGGGCATTAACTAGGAACTCACTTGTGCTCCTATATATTTGAAGGTGCATGTTAGTAACGTGCATTGCGATAAATAAAGCATATAAAGTGTGTAAAGATTAGGCTGCAGTTCTATCCTTCACCACCTGGTTTTCTTTAATAGAACAGACAACTCCATTATTCTTGTATCATGTGACTACCATTAGATGGTTCTTGGTCTTTTTTTGTCCAGCAAGTCCTGTGGCCAATCTATTTTATGATGAGCGAAGAATGGTAGCCAGGGCATCAAGTGAATTTCCTGTTCCTTTTACATTTGGTTTAACATCTCACCTGAAAAATGACATTCCCAACAAAGCAGCACTCCCTCAGAACTGCAGCGAAGAGTTAGACTAGATTTTTGCACTCAAGTCCTGGAGTGGAACTTGAGCTCCTAACTTTGATTCTAGATCGCTATCACTGAGCCAAGCTGACATTTGCATATGTGTTGATAGGTTTGCATCAGAAGATAAACTATTAATATATCAGCAGATCAGATTTGTTTCTAACTATATTTACTTTGCTTTTCTGACAACGTAGTGGCCAGTTTGCTATCGTGAAGAAATGCTGTGAGAAGAGCACTGGGATTGAATATGCAGCAAAGTTTATTAAGAAGCGGCAGGTTCGAGCCAGTCGGAGGGGAGTGAGACGTGAGGAAATTGAACGGGAGGTGAACATCCTGCAACAGATCCAGCACCCAAATATTATCACCTTACACGACGTCTATGAGAATAAAACAGATGTTGTCCTCATTCTGGAACTGTGAGTGAAAAGGATTTCCTTTTCTGTTAGTTGGGTAAAGAAAATCTGAACAGGAAGGATAGTAATAATTATCCTGAACAATGAGTTGCTGAAATAGAACTCCCTTAGTGTCGAGAATTATTTCTGTCAGTGGTAGTGAACAGCAGCAATCAACTCAGCACAAATCAACATAAAGGTATTTGTCTCTAGCGTAAAAGATAGTCACTGTAATTAAAATGTTAAAATTAAATATTCTTCCTCATTTCTTCAATTCTGTCTTTTTTTTCTCTCTTTTTCTCCCTCTCTTTCCCTTTCTCCTCTTTTCTACCTTTCTCTTTTTTTTCTCTCTCTCTAAGCTATTAGATCTCCTATGACATTGCTTGAGATGAGTAGTGGGGATATGCTGTTGCACGTCATGACTAATTAGGGACACTATTGTAACAGAAAATGAAATCACACTTCTATCACCAATGTATTATGGGAGTATTTTCAGGTTTCATTTTTTAAAATGCTTTTTCTTCTTAACTTGTAAATTAGTAACCTTGAAGATGATGTGTGCTTTTTTCCCAAAAATATTCTTTATTCATAAATTGTGTAAAAATACGTTACGTAACAATTTAAATTGGACATTGAATAAAGTACAATACAGATCCGTTTCTTTCAAGACAGTACATGAGGTGCCTCACTAGACTTGCCAATTCAGGTCATATTTACAATGTACATTTAGATTACACGTCAAACATATTTTGGTGCATACAGCCCGAGGGGTTTTACACGGGTTCCAGCCCCTTGGTATACTATGGCAGGAGAGCCTTACGCAGTGGCCTTTCCCCATTGAACCTTTGCGGAGGCTGTGCCAAGCTTTAGTGCGTCCCTCAGCACGTAGTCCTGGACCTTGAAACGTGCCCCGTCTACCTTGGCCCCATGCTCTGGAAATCCCTCCGTAAGCCCTTGCCTTTCTCCAGATCCCACTCCTTTAAGATGCACCTTAATGCCACGCCTCTTTGTCCAAGCTTTTCTCCACCTTTTCCAATTGCTCCCTCTTTGGAGCACTCACATTTGTATGATTACACCTTTAATGTCAAAGGCATTACGTAAATACAATTCTTGTTGTAACATCATGCTTCATTTGTTGCCTGTCTCTTTCTCTGTATGCAAATTTCCTGAAATTGGGAGGGCGAAAATTTCATATCCATAAAATAGCAACATACCAATGAAAATGTAGCAAGTGGAAATTAAAACTTTTATCAATGAGCAATTTGAAAAACTTCTAATCAACGATCGGCTGTCTGCAACAGCTACCAATAATAATAATAAGCAAAAGCAGAACCAATCAGAGCCCTCCAAATATATTTTGAATATCCTTCGGACTACTTCAACTAAAAATAAAGCTATATTATGCTTAAACTTTGAGCTTTTCTGCAAGAATCTTGAATTGCAGCTATAGCTGCAGCCTTACTGCCCTCTATTACCTATGCTCATACTTCACCCAGCTTCCTATCCCATACACCATTGTGTACTTTGCCGTTCCAGACATCAATAATTATTGACTTCATTGATGTGTTTAAAATGCTGGGAGGATTTGACAGATTTGATGCAGAGATTTCCTCTGGTGTAAGAATCAAGGACAAGGGACATAATCTTAAAAATGGAGCTAGGCCATTCAGGAGCAAAGTTAGGATGTGCTTTTTCCACATAATGGGTAGTAGAAATCTGGAACACTCTTCCCAGCATCCTCAGATCTTTGGGGGAAACAATTAGAGTTTTCAGGACTGAGATTTTTTTTTAGGACAGGGTATCGAGAAATATGGATAAGAGGTGGGGAAACTAGACTTGAGGTGCGCATCAGCCATGATTTAATTGAATGCCAGAGGAGGCCCGAGGGACCTCATAAATTCTGACAGCGTGCAGCCACTGTAGCAGCCAGAGCTGCATTCTCACCTCCCACGTCCATTCTAGATGCTCTGTCCTGCCACCTGCTCCCTACCACAAATGTGACCAGATGCCACACTTTCCAGTCCTTCTCAACTCCTAGAGGCAGAGGGAGGACTGAGAGGTAGAGGCCATTCAGCCTCTCTAGCCTGCTCTGCTGGTCAATTAGATTATGGACGTGTGTGATTCAAACAGAAGAGGCAAGTTATCAGGAGAGACTTGCAAATGGAGAGAGTAAAAGAAAGAATTGCATTTATATAGCACCTTTCATGACCACAGGATGTCCCAACGTGCTTTCCAGCCAATAGAGTACGTTTTTGAAGTGTAGTTATTGTTGTAGGAAATGCAGCAGCCAATTTGCACACAGCAAGTCCCCACAAACAGCAATGTGATAACAACCAGATAATCTGTTTTACTGATATTTGGGGCGGCACAGTGGTTAGCACCGCAGCCTCACAGCTCCAGCAACCTGGGTTCAATTCTGGGTACTGCCTGTGCGGAGTTTGCAAGTTCTCCCTGCGACCGCGTGGATTTTCGCCGGGTGCTCCGGTTTCCTCCCACAGCCAAAGACTTGCAGGTTGATAGGTAAATTGGCCATTATAAATTGCCCCTAGTATAGGTAGGTGGTAGGGGAATTGAGGGAAGTTGGGGATGTGGTAGGAATATGGGATTAATGTAGGATTAGTATAAATGGGTGGTTGATGGTCGACACAGACTTGGTGGGCCGAAGGGCCTGTTTCAGTGCTGTATCTCTAAATAAATAAATATATTGATTGAGGGATAGATATTGGCCAGGACACCAGGAATAACTCCCCTGCTGTTCTTTGAAATAGTGCCATGGGGACTTTTACGTCCACTTGAGATTTAACACTCAATTTAACGTCTCATCTGGAAAACGGCACCTCTGACCATTCAGCGCTCCCTCACTTCTGCGCTGGAGCGACAGCCTTGATGAATTTTTGTGCTGAAGTCCAGGAGTGGGACTTGAGCCCATAAAACTTCTGACTCAAGTGAGCATGCTACCCACTGAGCCACAGCTGAAACTGGAGTAGAGAGATGCAGAGATTTACAGATGAGTGAGAGGCAGATACAACAAAAGAGGTAAATGGATAGTCAGAGATGGCCAGAGATAGAGAAGAACACAGCATCACAGAAGGAGACACAAAATGCTCTTTATTCATTAGCAGTCATACAGTGGATCACTTATATTCTATAATAATACATTGTATGATTTATCCCCCTCATTATAAATTATTGTATCCTCCAGTTTACTGTGAGCAATACATTGGGCAATCACAATATACAAGTACTAACATCTATCATCTAATAGTGTAAACAACAAGTGAGACATGACAAATCCAAACCAACCATCTCCACTGCCCCATTAGAAGACAGCCTTTTATATATTTTGCTTTTTGTTCCATCGCCAACATTCAATCAATCTAAAAGCAAAATACTGCAGATGCTGGAAACCTGAATAAAAACAAGAAATGCTGGAAATACTCAGCAGGTCTGGCAGCATCTGCGGAGAGAGAAGCCGAGTTAACGTTTCAGGTCAGTGACCCTTCATCAGAACTGACAAATATTAGAAATGCAAAAGGTTTTAAGCAAGTAAAGTAGGCGATGGGGCAAGAGATAACAAAAGAGGTGTTGATAGGACAAGGTCACAGAGAAGGTCATGGAACAAAGGCAAACAGTATGTTAATTGTGTGGTGAAAGACAAAGCATTAGTACAGAGAGGGTGTGAATTGACTGTAAAGCACAAAGCATTCCAAGTGCAAACATTAAAAAACAAACAGTGGGTAGGCACAGTAGAAACAAACTTAAAAATCTTCCCGTTCACTGCCCTCTGACCCCACCCCTTCTGATCTGACCCCTTGCCGTGTATTCACTATACCCTCTGACCTTCCGCTCTCTGACGCTAAATGTTCTGTACTCAGCAAAGGACTCCGTTTTATCCCCTTACGCCCCCACCTCAATGAATTTCATGCTCGGCATAACGTTGAGCTCTTCTTCAGTCGCCTTCACCTCCGTGCTCACTTCTTTGACCAGGAGCCCTCCCCACGACCAGCAGACCCATTCACCCGCCTCCAGCATTCCCCCTCTACCTGGACCCCTCCCTCTGGCCTCTTACCCGCTCTTGATCTTTTCATTGAGAACTGTCGGCGAGACATCGGCCATCTCAATTTCTCTGCCCCCTTAACTCACTCTAACCTACCCCCCTCTGAGCTTGCCACACTCCATTCTCTCAGGTCTAACCCCAACATTGTCATCAAACCTGCAGATGAGGGTGGTGCTGTTGTTGTATGGCGTATCGACCTCTACCTTGCAGAGGCTCAGCACCAACTCTCACACACTTCTTCCTACCTCCCCCTGGACCATGACCCCACCACCGAACATCAGAACTGTCACTGATCTCATCTCATCTCTGGGGATCTTCCCTCTACAGCTTCCAACATCATAGTTCCGCAACCCAGACAGCCCGCTTTTACCTCCTTCCCAAAATCCACAAACAGATGGCAAACCCATCGTTTCAGCCTGTTCCTGCCCCACTGGACTTATTTCTTCCTACCTTGACTCTATCTTTTCTCCCCGATCCAGTCTCTTCCCACCTACATCCGTGACTCTTTTGATGCCCTACGTCATTTTGACAATTTCCAGTTTCCTGGCCCCAACTGCCTCCTCTTCACTATGGACGTCCAATCTCTCTACACCGCCATCCCCCACCAGGACGGTTTGAGGGCTCTCTGCTTCTCCCTTGAACAGAGGCCCAACCAGTCCCCATCCACCACCACTCTCTTCCGCCTGGCTGAACTTGTTCTCAAATTGAACAACTTCTCCTTCAACTCCACTCACTTCCTCCAAGTATGACGGCCCCCCCCCCCCCCCCCCCCCACTTTTTATATTTAGTTCTTTTTTCTTTTTTATTTGGTTATTTAGTTTTAGTTTTTTTTAAATTTGTTTAGTTTGTTTTTACTGTGCCTCCCCACTGTTTCTGTGTTTTAATGTTTGTGCTTGGAGTGCTTTGTGCTTTACAGTCAATTCACACCCTGTCTGTACTAACGCTTTGTTTTTCACCACACCATTAACACACCATTTGCCTTTGTTCCATGACCTTCTGGTCAGTTATTCTGTGACCTTGTCCTATCTACACCTTCTCTTTTGTTATCTCTTGCCCCACCCCCGCCCCCCACTTTACATGGTTAAAACCTTTTACATTTCTAATATTTGTCAGTTCTGATGAAGGGTCACTGACCTGAAACTTTAACTCTGCTTCTTTCTCCACAGATGCTGCCAGACCTGCTGAGTATTTCCAGCATTTTTTTTTTTATTCAATCAATCTAACTTGCTGGGTACTCAAAGTCAACTCATTCATATCTAATGCCAAATAAACAGGCTAAATGATGAAAATTTAAGTCCTTTGTACAATATGCTAATAAAGCAATTACAGCTTCATTCAATGTTGGAGGAGGAGTTGAAAGGCCTTGTTCAATTTTTGTTTAGAATGGTATACAGTTTTTTAAAAATGTGCATTGTTTTTGAAAATACATTTGGGATAAGGCACAACAAACTTGAATAAAGCAGATTGTTATCATTTTTTTGGCAGAGAGAACTTGCATTTATAGAGCACATTTCATGGTTTTGGGATATCCCAAAGTGTTTCAGAGCCGATTTAATTATTTTTGACGCCTTTGTTATATTGCAATTGCCAATTTGTATTCACAAACAGCTATGAGATTATTGATTTGGTGCTGTTAACCAAAGGGCGGCGCAGTGGTTAACATTGCAGCCTCACCGCTCCAGCGACCCGGGTTCAGTTCTGGGTACTGCCTGTGCGGAGTTTGCAAGTTCTCCCTGTGACCGCGTGGGTTTCCGCCGGGTGTTCTGGTTTCCTCCCACAGCCAAAGACTTACAGGTTGATGATAAATTGGCCATTGTAGTTAGGTGGTAGGAGAATATGGGGTTGATGTAGGATTAGTATAAATGGGTGGTTGTTGGTCGGCACAGACTCGGTGGGCCAAAGGGCCTGTATCTCTAAATAAATAAACCAAGGAATAAATCTTAGCCAGACACCAAGAGAACTTTCCTACTCCTTGAATAATGGCGCAGGATCTTTTTACAGACGTCTTTCAAGTGATATGTTATACTGAGAGTTTGCAGATGGGACCTCCGGTTAATGCAGAAA
Source organism: Heterodontus francisci (assembly GCF_036365525.1). Classification (NCBI taxonomy): domain Eukaryota; kingdom Metazoa; phylum Chordata; class Chondrichthyes; order Heterodontiformes; family Heterodontidae; genus Heterodontus; species Heterodontus francisci. The sequence continues at coordinate 33,355,218 of NC_090405.1, read as the reverse complement.
TGGCACTTCTGACAGTGCAGCTCTGGAGTGTCAGGCAAGACTATGTGGTCAACTGGATCCCACAACCTTTTGACTCTGATGTGAGAGTAGTATCACTGAGCCAAGGTTGATGCAGTATATCCAATCCAATTACCAAACTTTCAGGCGCATACCAGTTAAGTAGCAGTTTAACATTTATAGAAGGATCATTATTACAGAGTAGGTTGTGGTGGCAGATATGCCCACTGGCAAAATCTGGTTTTACTTTTACTTGCTGCATTCCTAACGTTCACCCAGTGGCTAGGAATGACTTTTTAAATAAAAATGGGCATTTAACTCCTCCTCAGAAAGAAAGAGGGCCCTGAAAGGGCAGTGGAAGTGGATTCAATAAGAACTTCCAAAGGGAATTGGATAGAGACGTGAAAGGAAAAATCTGCAGGGCAATGGGGAAAGAGCAGGGAAATGGGACGGTTTGGTTCGAGCTATCAAACTGACACGGGGACAATGGGCTGAATGGTCTCTCTCTGTGCTGTATGTTTCTGTAGCCCCTAGCGTGTGGTTACCAATTTATTTCTGATGCAGGATTTATCGTAGGCTGAGATTTTGGGTAATATATATGTAAAAAGGAGACAAATAGTTCAAAATGTAAGCACCCTTTATTCCAACATATTAAAATGTCAGTGGGGTTTAATAGGGAGTTAATGAGGTTAGCTTCACATTTTAAGCATATTATCCATTCTAATTAATTTGCACTGCCTTTTCTACTGGAATGAAATGATTATTCCACCACGGGACTGCGTTTTTGATGGACTCAATAGCTGATTTGCAGCCTGATATTCCTTCACTCACATCCCCAATTTTCTTTCTGCCTCTCCTCTACTGACCCAAAGCATAACTTGCAGCTATGGTATTAAACTTTGTTCTGCCAACAGTATTTGAACTCTGGTAGTGAACTGAAATTTGCATTGTCTAATTTTGCAGATATAACCAGTCAAACCCAACTGTTTCAAGAATTCTATTACAAATCCGATTCAATAAACTGAGTCTAGATGAATTTGGATAGCCCATGAAAAGGGGCATGGGAATTACAGTGTAAGATTAGGCCTGCGGCCATTCGTTGTAATACAGGCAGCATGCTAACTTTGTGCTGCCTGCTCATTTGAATGGTTGCTGTGTGCAGCCAACATAACCTCGCAGTTCATTGGCTTCATGCATCAGCGAGGTGCTCAAAATCGTAACTCCCTAGTACCAGTCAAAGCTAACCTGTAGTCGGCAGCCAGGCCTTCGAGAGCCAGAGCTTCTCGCTCGTCCTCCAAGGCCATCTGCTGTCTCCTCCACTGAAAGTCAGTAGCCTTTCACCAGCCATGTTGAGTTCCAAAGTGGCACCACTGGTGTTGATGTCACTATCTGCCTGCTCTGTATACCTCTGGCGGACATTCACTGCACACGCTGACGCTCTCACCAATATGGCATCAGGCACAATTTGCCCCAAAGTGTGCGCATACTGCAGGCGCAATTTTGGAGTTCTAAAGTGGGGACTAACGAGCCTAATTTCTCGCCCATTGCTGAGTATTATGCTGACCTTGTTCAAAAGAAAACCTGATGAAATTAGCCTTACATGTTGGTCTTACAGCTTATCATTGACTGCCTTTTGGAAGGGCTGAGGGAATTCAGTGGGAATCCCACATATATTCCTGTGAGCTGTATAATGACCTAGATATGTTGATCCATACATGGCACGTTTAGGCCTGCAGATTTTGTTCGATGGAAGACTTATGGGAATTGCTTATTAAGGAATTCTTTATGGGAATTGCCATGAAAATTGGACAGAAGCACTGGGGGGGGGGGGGGGGGGCAAAAAGCCCAAACTGTAACAGTCCTTTCATTTCAGAAAATTCATGAATTAACTTAATCCAATTGTGGATTACAGGGAAAAGCAGGGAGTGGAATTAATTGGTCACTATTTCAAATTTTGAATAGCCTCCTTCTGTGGCGTAAGATTCCATGATTTATGTTAAAGAGAAGCAAATAAAGAGAAGGAAATTAACTGGTGACTGGTTTTGACTAACTAAACTCTGAGCACAAAGAGGAAGTAAAAACTCATGTGGAGCCAAAACTAAACAAGTACCACCATCTGTCCAGGGCTAATGTTGATGACTTGAACTTGACAGAATGTTTAAGCTCCCTTTTCCTGTCCTGTACATTCCTGATTATAAAGATCAGCTTAAATAATATAGACGTAGGGGGATTTTAAAGCTGGTGGGGGTTAATGGGCACAAAATTCTGTGTCTGTTGGGGAGCTGGCTCCAGCCAGCTGATTTCTGGGTTTTACTGAGGCGGCCAAGGGTCAGGGGGAAGCCAACGCATCCCAGGATGGGTGTTGGCATTGTAGATATGCTAATAAGGCTGAGGTTTCTCGGGCCTTGAAGAAACCCAGTAGCTCTAGCAAGGCAACGACGGCCTTGGTGGGGAAAAGGTAAGTCCCTTCACAGCAGGATTGCTTCTTCCTGGACCCACAAGCTTCCCCACCATCAGCCACCCCCTCCCCCACCTTGGGGGCGGGGTTGGGGGAGGGGGGTGTGGGGGTCGGGCATCAGACCTACCTAGTGCTGCAGCATCCTTCGGACTGTTCTAGACTGACTAGAAGCCAAGCCTGTCAGTCAGGCTGACTTCCCTGCAGGGAACCTGTCAGGGCCAAAAGTCACCGCGATTGAGTTAAAACTCCAAATCATATGGGGAAACCCAGACCTCTGTTTCTCACCTCACCCCGCAACTCATGCATTAGTGAAAGTTCTCCGAATTGAATAACTCTTATTATATGTTGTGCCTTAACATAAATTTTCAATCTTTGCTCAGTAAATTTTAATGTAATTGTTGCCCAGTAAAACATCTCAGGAAAAAACAGTTCTAATGTACTCTACTGTTGAGTGATGGAACATGGATTCTTGTTCCTGTGACCACTTTAAGCAACATTATGCCTGGAAAGGTGGTGGAAGCAGTTTCTATCGTAACTTCAAAGATGAATTGGATACATACTTGAAAAGGAGAATTTACGGGGCTATGGGAAAAGAGCAGGGCTGTGGGACTAATTGGAGAGCTGTTACAAAAAGCTGGTACAGGCACGACGGGCTGTGTGATTCTGTGTTCCTTACCTGAGTCACGGGAAGGTGCATGTTTGAGTCTTGGTTCTTCTACAAGTTGCATTCCTGTAATGTCCTTCTCATCCTTGGGATGTCCCAAAGTTTCAGAACCATTGCATTACTTAGAATTGCAGTCACTCTTGTTATACGGGGAAAAGGTAGCAGCCAGTTATTTCTCTCGAAGCAAGATAAAATCTGAGGGCTTGGCCAGCCTTCCACACCTCTTTACTACAAATTGCATGATAGCATTGACCGGAATGATGTCCGGTATTGAATGGGCACCAGGTGTGCAGATCTGTGAGGAGTGTGACACATTTGCTGAACTGTTGCCAAATGGCTACAATAAAAAAAATCCAGGAAAGGGAAGGGCAGAAAATTGCAGCTGTGTAACCAATGGGCTAATCGGTGCATGATTGACAAAGCCTATAATTCCAGTACTGTTAAGGAACCTGTACCTGTGGTGTTTGTACTTTGACTGTAAATAACTTAAGCAAATTGTTATTTACCTCACCGTTGTTGCTAACGAGAAGAACATCAACCTTCAGTGGTGAAATGACTGTTTGTTTGTTTGTGATATGACTGACTCAGGAATATAACGTGCATCTAATAATACAAACATTACTTAAAAGATAAAGGGAGGGAGTGGTAATAAAATTATATGAAGGGTCCAGATACATTCGACAAGAATAAGTCTGAAACGCAAGCAATTTTATTGTGATTTGATCTCCCAGATAAGAATGTTTTGGGAGTGCTGAAATCATATTGCCCATACGTTCTTTATATTTTTACAGCAACTTGCATTTATAGAGCTCCCTTAACATAGAAAAACATAAGAAGCTCCATAGATACTTAAACAGACAAAAATGGATGAGGAGTTGAAGGAGAGGTGACAAACCGCTTAGTCAAAGGGCTGAGTTTTATGGAGAGTCCTAACTGAGGAGTGTAGTGTATTGAGTATTGCACTGTGCATATTATCCACATAAGGCTACCATATACACAGATACTGGCAGAGGGAGTCTGAAAAAGAGTAAAGGAATCCATGTTTTAACAGCATGTGCAGCAGTTCTGTTTCTTTCTGACTCTGGCTGAATCTTACTGCTTCTTCCCAAGGACATCACAGAGAGTTGGGGAAAGATGGGATGAACGAGCTAGAATCAGAAGAACAGGAAATTCTTGGGTGATGGGGGAGGGTGTTTGGAGAGCTGGAGGAAGTCACCAGGAGATGCAAGGTCATGGAGGGATTTAAACAGGAGAATTTTAAATTAGATTCGTTGGCAGACAGGTTGCCAATGTATGTCGGTGAGGAGGCCTTGGCGCAGGATAACCTATGGGAAGCAGATGTTGGATGAGTTGAAGTTTATGGAGGCTGGAGGATGGGAGGCCTGCCAGGGCAGCATTGGAATAGTCAAGTCTAGAAATGACAACAGATTCAGCAGCAGATGATCTGAGGTGGAGGGGAGGTGGGTTATATGACAGAGTTCAAATACGTGGTCTTTGTGATGAAGAGGATGCAAAGTTGAAAGTTCAGCTCAGAGTGAAATAGCATATCAATTAGCACAAAGTCTGATTCACCTGAGATAGGAAGGGGGATGCAATTGGTGACAATGGTACGAAGATTGTGGTGGGGTTCCAAGACAATGGCTTCAGCCTTTTACTGGAGGAAATTATGGCTCATTGGGACTGGATGTTGGATGAGCAATCTGACAACACAAGCTGATTTAGGAGCGAAGGTAGAGCTGGGTGTTGCCAGCGTACATGGGGAGGTAGAGCTGGGTGCTGCCCGAGTACATGGGGAGGTAGAGCTGGGTGCTGCCAGAGTACATGGGGAGGTAGAGCTGGGTGCTGCCCGAGTACATGGGGAGGTAGAGCTGGGTGCTGCCTGAGTACATGTAGAAGTAGAGCTGGATGCTCCCCGAGTACATGTGGAGGTAGAGCTGGGTGCTGACCGAGTACATGAGGAGGTAGAGCTGGGTGTCGCCAGCGTACATGGGGAGCTAGAACTGGGTGTCGCCAGCGTACATGGGGAGGTACAGCTGGCTGCTGCCCGAGTACATGGGGAGGTAGAGCTGGGTGCTGCCCGAGTACATGGGGAGGTAGAGCTGGGTGCTGCCCGAGTACATGGGGAGGTAGAGCTGGGTGCTGCTCGAGTACATGGGGAGGTAGAGCTGGGTGCTGCCCGAGTACATGGGGAGGTAGAGCTGAGTGCTGCCCGAGTACATGTGGAGGTAGAGCTGAGTGCTGCCCGAGTACATGTGGAGGTAGAGCTGGGTGCTGCCCGAGTACATGGGGAGGTAGAACTGGGTGCTGCCCGAGTACATGGGGAGGTAGAGCTGAGTGCCGCCAGTGTACATGGGGAAGCTGACCCATAATCTGTGGATGATGTCAAGGGGTAGCATGTAGATGAGAAGTAGGAGGGAGAGGTCCTTGGGGTGTTTTGAGTTCGGTGAAGAGCAGGAATGGAAGGCATTGCTGGACATACAATCTGATAGGTAAGAATGAAGCCAAGTGAGGGCAGTCCCATTGAACTGGACAATAGAGGAGAGGCATGCGAGGATGCCATTCGCAGTGTGTGGAAGGGATGGAGCTAGATTCAAACATAAAATTGTGGAAAAAGAAGGTGACACAGTTTTTAAACCCTGGTGAGGAAAGGTTGTTTGAAGATGGGGAAAGGGTTTGCAAGCACAGATTGAAACCACTGAGGTTGAGGAATACAGAGGTTGAAAGAGGAAAGGAGAGAGGCTATCTTGGTGAGAAACTCTGGGTAGCATTTGGGAGAGTGGACAGCAAAGAATGAGGATTTTAAAGATGAGACGAGGTGTAGGACAAGGTGAGATATCACAGCATTATAATTTAGAGCACTTGTGTCTAACTTGTCCTGCTATTAATGGAAAGTATATCCCCTTCAATGGGAGTTGATGAACATGAACAGATGGGATGCTGCTCTCTGAGTTGATCTCCTCTTAGCAAGAAGACATCTTGTAGAAGATTCCATGATCTGGTGCCCCAGCAGGGAGCTGTGCTTGTGGGGAAGTTGGGTGGAGTATCAGGGCTGCAGTAATGTCCTGGACCTCCTAGGAATGCAGCTTCTTTGCTGAGAGTCACTGCTTGTGTCATTTTGACCTAACTGCAAAATTACCAGATTTAATGAGCACCAGGTCACTGAGAAATAAGGGTGTATTTTATCTTATAGAAAAATGATCTGCCTATTTTGTGGGTGAAGTATTTATGCTAATATCTACAATTGGGCAATTAGTTTCCTCAATGACTTGGTAACAGGCAGCGTGATGCAGAGTCATATGGCTGAAGTTTTGCCATGGAGGCGGGAAACAGAAACGGGGTTTATTTTCGGGTCAGAAACCCATCTCCGGTGGGAAACTGACTAAATTTAAGATTTTTGCGGGGATGAGCCCTTAATTGATATGGAGACAGATTTTCTGTCCACTGAGAGCCATTGGGGACCGGAATGGAGGTGAGTCAGATGAAGAGTCAGACTGATTTCAATTCCGCATGGCAGCCATCACTGAGACTGCTGGTTGTCCTAAGGGAGAAATCATCTGATTGTGCCAAAACCTTCCACTTCACTGGAGGGAAGCAAGATGTCACAGGGGAACTGGAGGCCTGGTGCCCGGGGCACGGCTGTCCCTCACCTAACTGATGCCAACCTGGATCTGATGTTGGAACCATGAGGGAGAGGAGGGAGGTCCTCTTCCTGGGAGGAGGCCACCTTGTCATGCAGCTGAAGTACCTCTGTTCAGCATCATCGCCCTCTGCCTCCAATTCTTCCTCCTATTCTCTTACCTCCTGCTCCTGCTGCTCCCCTGATTAGCTGACTCCTTCTGGGACTTCACCATCCTCAAGGTCTACACCTCTCTGGAGGGCCATGTTATGGAGAATGCAGCAGATCCCCTCAATGACCGAGACCCTTGCAGGAGGGTATTGGAGGGCACCACCTGACAGGTCCAGGCACTGGAAACACATCTTAAGAAGCCCAATGGCTAGCTCAATGGTTGTCCTACTGAATAGGGCATCGGTCATATTGCCTCTGTGCCTCTACTGGGACTCCTGTAAAGGGGTGAGTAACCATGTCTTCAAGGGATATCCCTTCTCCCCTAGGATCCATCCACAGACTTTGGGGGTTAGAGTGGAGATCTGAGTCGGCCTGGATTGGTGGAAGATGAAGGAGTTATAGCAGCTGCCAGGAAAGTGAGCATATACATGGAGGAAGCTCTTTTTCTGGTCACAGACCCAGATAGATATTGAGGGAGTTGAAACCCTTCCTGTTGATAAATCTCACTGGCCGGTCACTCGGTGCCTTGATGGCCTCATGGGTGCAATCAATGATGTCCTGCCACATCCATCGTGAAATTAATGTGCTGTCCCGCTCTGGCAAAGAGGTCATCGGTGACCAGCGAGATGCAGGGGTGTGTAGCTGTTTGCAAGATGCCACTAAGGTCCGCAGCTGATCCTTGGAAGGAGCCAGAAGCGAAGATGTTCAAGGCACATTGACTTTGATGGCCACTGGTGTCATGAGATTCTTTGTGTTATCTTAAGCAACACAATGAGGTATGTGGATTCAGTTCCTTGAAGATCTCTAGAGGGTTTAACAACAGCTAAACTAGTATATACAATACAGAGCAAACTATATACAGAACCTTTGTCCCGAATGTTACAGTGCAGAGAGTCAATGGCTACTAGTCACATGACTACATCCTGATACTTAGCTCCTTAGCATACTGAGTTCTTAAAGCAATTGTACAACTACTGGTAGTGCATGGCGACCAGTGCTGCGAACTGAGAGGTCTTCGGTGATAAGGGCACAGCTGTCTGTGTCCATCTGCCTGGAGAGTTACAATCTCCTGCTGCACTGGGTCTTGGTCATCTCCAGGTAGCTCCTTCGGCAGTGGATCGTACGGTGAGGGTATGTCCTCCATTGCTGTCCTGACCCTCTTTCCTCTACCGTGCATCCTGCTCCTTGGGGTTCCGCCCTTCCTGCGGAAGGTGTTGCCCCTCATCGCCACTGGGCCCAAAATCTGAAAGTCGTCCACCCAATGCCAGCTACAGCCTTCCTTTTAGACAGGAGGCTGCCCTATCGTAATTGGCAGCCTTGCCCCCTGCTGTTCTCCACCCCGCTCCCCCCCCCCCCCCCCCCCCCCACGATGCCAGGGGGGTGATGACCCCATTCAATGCCTGAGCACTGTGTCCACTCTCCCTGCCATCTGTGCAATGCCAAGGGCACTTCCTTACGAAGTGCCAAGTCTTCCTTTGCCCCACTTACCCTCTTATGGGGCCAGGGTGATGTCCTGGAGCAGTCAAGACTGGCTCCCCACTCTGTACCCGTCGCCCTTCAGCTGTGCAGCAATAAATACAATCTGCTTGTTCTTAACCTAGATGAAGTGTGGGAATTTTTCACGTTAAGGGGCAAAATCCAGTGGTATTTTGTTACCAGTGTTTAAATGATCTATATATTGCTGAAAAACCTTGTGCTGTATCAACATCTCTTAGCAAGATGTGACCGTGATGATAGATTGCTGCACTGTATCAGAGTTTAGGACAGAAAACACATTGTACTTGTTCCAAATCCCACAATGAGAGCAATTCACAGTCCGCCCAATGTCCTCAAATCCTAAACAATAGTGATAGGTTTACAACATGATGCAGAATAATGTTTTGTCTGTAAGTGGAAGCAGATTGGATCATTACTGCCTTCCCAAACGGAAAATAATAGTGCAAGACATCCCGGCCTGGTGAAAGCACATCTTAACGGTCCTACTCCAATCATTTCTTAATGGGCGTAGATAAAAGTGATCCATTTCAGAGCAACAGTTTACAAGACAGCAACACAGTTGAGGGGGTTTTGACAACATCAAAACCCACAAAAATGAAGCTCTGTGGCTTTTAAAGTTAGCAGAAGAGAGAGATCGTGTTAGACGGTAACGCACATTCTCAGAAATCTGTTCCTATATAGAATTTCCATTGTGTTTTGCCACTGAGGTTGAATACACTGTGCTGCGTAGGGTCGTGTAATGGTTTCAAATGTGTACAAAGATGAACTAAGTGGTGTAGAAAAAGACAAATACTGTGACTGAACACAATTAGAGGAGACAATAGCATATGACTAGACTAGGAGATAGATAGCTGATTAAATGCAAAATCACTTTCCCCTTCTACCCCTGGCTCCATGACGTGAGTTAACATTATTGGGTGTCTATTTCTATCTGCCTGTGAATAGTTACCTCAGTAACTGAAACTAGCTTCACAAGATTGTAACTGAGCTTCCAAAGAGCCTATTTGTTGTTATCCAGAATTGAGTTCATTTTGACCATTCTTTTTCTTTTAAAGCATCTTTAATGTTTCTGCTCGTGGGCTTTGTTAAATATGGTGTGCTAGAGGAGAACTCTGAATTTAAAAATTGCCCACCAAAAAAAGTATTTCTCCCGATGTGTAAATAGCATTGCATTCCTTGTAGGACAATAAGTGTTGTAGCAATCACCTTTCACAGGGATGTTTTGTGAGTATTTACATTTCTGGTTGCTATGGGTTATTTGCAATTTTCATTGTGTTTGTGTGTGTGATGACCTAGAGATACCCAAACAGCAATTACCAAACCATAATCTCACAGAAGAATTTGGATTGTATCATAAATGCCAATGTGAAACTCGATTTGGTTTACAACTGATATCTGAATTTTATTAGCTTGCGAGTGCTAGTTATTGCCTTATATACCTTCTGTATGGTGAGGTAGCTGGGGTCAGACAATCAGTGGAGCACCCAAAGCCCTGCTTCAGGGATGCTTGCAAGTATGACATGAAGGCCCTAAATGTTGACTATCGCACCTGGGGGTCACAAGCTGGTGAAAGAGGGAAATGGCAACGCATCCTGTAGACAGATGCGCACTACCACGACGACCAGTTGCTACAGAAGCTTAGCAACAGGCGCTAGTGCCAAAAACAACAACTCACTATCAGCTGGCAGCTTCACGTGCAGCACTTGTGGCAGAACCTGCCTCTCCAGGATTGACTTTCACAGCCATCAGCAAAGGTGCACCAAGGAGCCCACCTAAATGAACGGTTTGCTGCGTGTCCATCATTTTTTGTAGATGGAAGGATGCAAACCAACAACTAGTTAATGCTTGCGTCTGTATGTTGTCTGTTCCTGTTTATAGCTTATACTGTTTCATTTATCTGTGGCGTTCCATTTTGCTTTGTGCAGGGTGTTTTCATTGTGGAAACTGGTTGTTCTTGTTGTTGTCATCGTCCATGCCACAGATCAGAGGTGGCCAACTTGTGGCCTCCGTGCCACATACATCCTCCAAGTAATGACAATCTGGCCTGCAATGCCCAGGAAGCTCAGTCCTGGTTATGTGTATGTTTCATATTCACCAGTTGGTCCTGTTTGAATGTTATGGGCCCGAAGGTTTGGAAAGAGATGTTCTTAGTGTCGTTGCCTCATTACTGGATAAATCCTAGATCAAAAAATTACACAAACTTTAAGGGGTATGATGACAACTTACATTTATATAGGGCCTTTAACATAGTAAACATTCCAAGGTGTTTCTCAAGAGCGTTATCAAACTGAATTTATCACCGTGCCACATGAGGAGATATTTGGGCAGATGACCAAATTCTAGATCAAAGTGATATATTTTGTAGAACTGTTGCTCTCTCATTCAGCCTTTTTGGGCAATAACCAATACTGATGTGTAACTGTGCTTGCTAAACTTACCCAGTAGGGGGATAATGTACCCCCCCCCACCCCCACACCCCTCCCCCTGAACACACAGACAAACAAACTGTTACTACTAGCTGCAAGACTTTGCATTCCCCACTGTGGTACATCTGTCTGCATGATGAACATGGGGATGAAACATCCAAGGGACATATGTCATTCAGTCAGAAAAGATGAGCTTGAGAAATACTAGTAGTTACAAAATGTACTCCTGAAATCCTGCCTAACTCTGGCATCTCCTGCACAGAACCATCTATGATGATGGGAACCTCAGAAAGAGGCCAAGTGGAAGTGTCAACTTGGCACTTTTAGCTGAAAGCACTTGCAAACACTTCAACCTTGAGTCTTGCACTCGTGTGCTGAGTTCCACCATGGGGATTTTCATGGAAGCTCCTCTGCCTGTTGGTTTCCTGATCCTCCTCCTCCGTTCTGAACTGGATAGGCTCGGGGTAGTGAGCTTTGCTCTGATCCCTTGTTAGTGAGGCTATTTAGCACTGACTAAAGCCTACTGTTTTTTGAATTTAGCATGCAGGCAGTCTTGTGTTGTAGCTTCACTGGGTTGGTACCTGTTTGTGCATTTGAGATATTGTCTGAAAAGTGTTTAGAAGGCCATACACCTCTTCAATATGACAGGAGATGCCATATTAGGGAGTAGATCCTTGTAGAAGTTTCCCAGATTGGGGCTACTGCAATTCCTTTGATTTGAAATTGGAAAGTCTGCATCTCTCTTTGGTTGAGTTGGTAGAGGGGATCCTTCCTGTGGGATAGTCTAGGACTGAGGTTTTACAATAATATGAAGATGCTGATTTCCAACGTTAGTTTGATCTCTGCTTTCCTACTTGACAAAACTGTTCTGCTCTGTTCTGCAGTTGTTGCTTGGAATTTTCCTGGCCTGTTCCTCTGATCCTAATTAACCCTGGGGTTTTGGAGCAGCTTTTTTGCTGCTGCTTACAACAGGAAGCTGAGTTCACCCCTGGCCTATATCAGAGTTCACTCATTGCTCTCCAGTGTCCCATGCTGAGTTCTTTATCTCCAAGACCTTTTGTTCCACATCTTTGTGGGTTTGAATTTCTTGGTGGAAGAAGGGGAAATGATCCCAAGAACTGTCTCATGGGTTTCCCAGACTAGTATAGGAGGGTATCTGACCTCCTCTGACATCTAATGCAAAGGGAAGCTATGAACTCTGAGCCACCAATGATCACATGGTTTAGGTGGTAGTGTCAGAGGGCAGCTGATAGGTTAGTGACAACAAGTAGCAGAGTGACTGGTCTAAGGTCAGAGATGTCTATGAGCCAGATACCAGATAGGACACTTTTTTGATCTTGAAGTAAGTATTAGAAATATTTCTTCTGCTTAGTGCTAAAAGCCACTCGCATAACCAAACCCTCTCGCTGCGTATGGAAGTGTGTCCTCATACACTAAATATCTGGTAATGTATGAATTGAATTGAACAGGGATTGAACAGACCCCTTGTAACTTTTTTCTGCTCACTGGAATTGGTACCAACCCTCTCGTGATCTCCTGGCCTTACATAGTAGAAGAATAAGCGCTCGATTACGTGATTCAAACTATATCCTACAAACCAGGTTTGCACTACATGTGAAAATTAAACAGTGACAATCAATGAGACAAATTCCACTTTGTTATGGAATGTTTAACTCTCTGGAAGCAAAAATAATGAGGCATGACATTTGGGTACTCTTTCAACAATATTCCACCTTGCATCTGTATCACAGAATCTATATGTGGTTTAAGAACATCAGCAATAGGAGATGGTGTAAGCTATGTGGCCCCTCGAACCTCCTCCGTCATTCAATAAGATCATGGATAAACTTCCATATCAACTTCACTTCCCTGCTTTATCTTTGTATCCCTTGATTCCCTTGGAGTCCAAAAATCTATCAATTGCCGTCTTGAATATACGCATTGATGAAGCATCCACAGCTCTCTGGGTTAAAGAATTACAAAGATTCACAACACACTGAGTGAAGAAGTTTCTCCTTGTCTCAGTCCTAAATGGCCAACCCTTATTCCGAAACTGTGACCACCCCCACCGCCACAGCCAGGGGAAACAGCCTCTCCTCATCTATCCAGCCTTCTAAGAATTTATACATTTCAATGAGATCATCTCTCATTCTTCTAAACTTCGGAGAATGTAGGCCCATTCTACTCGATCTCTCCTGAAAGGACAGCCCTCTCATCCCAGGAATCAATCTAGTGCACCCTCATTGCATTTCCTCTAAGGCAAGTACATCCTTCCTTAGATAGAGACCAAAACTGTACACAGAATCCATGTGTGGTCTCAGCAAAGATCATATAATCAGAGCAAGACTTCCTTACTCTTTTACTCCAACCCCCTTGCCTTCCTAACTGTTTGCTGTACTGCTGTGATTTGTTTACAAGGACCCCCAAATCCCTCTGAACACCAACACCTTGCACCTTCTTAAGAAAAAAATTCTGCTTTTCCTTTCTTTCCAAAGTAGATGATTTCACACTTGCCCACACCATATTCCATCTGCCACCTTCTTGTCCAATCACTTAACTGGTCTGCATCCCTTTGCAGTCTCTTTGTGTCCACTTCACAGCTTACTTTCCCACCTAGCTTTGTATTGTCAGCAAACTTGGATAGATTTTACTCGGCCTGTAGTTTTTTTTTATTTGATTGGGGGATGTGGATGTTGCTCGCCATGCCAGCATTTATTGCCCATCCCTAATTGCCCTTGAGAAGGTAGCGGTGAGCTGCCGCCTTGAACTGCTGCAGTCCTTGGGGTGTAGATACACCCACAGTTAGGAAGGGAGTTCCAGGATTTTGACCCAGTGACAGTGAAGCAATGGCGATTATAGTTCCAAGTCAGGATGGTGTGTGACTTGGAGGGGAACTTGCAGGTAGTGGTTTTCCCATGCATCTGCTGCCCTGTCCTTCTAGGTGGTAGAGGTCGCGGGTTTGGAAGGTGCAGTTGAAGGACCTTCAGTGAGTTGCTGTAGTGCATCTTGTAGATGGTACACACTACTCCCACTGTGCATTGGTGGTGGAGGGAGTAAATGTTGAAGGTGTTGGATGGGGTGGCAGTCAAGTGGGCTGCTTTGTCCTGGATGGTGTCGAGCTTCTTGAGTGTTGTTAGAGCTGCACCCATCCAGGCAAGTGGCGAGTATTTCATCACACTCCTAACTTGTGCCTTGTAGATGGTGGACAGGCTTTGGGAAGTTGGGAGGTGAGTTATTTGCCACAGAATTTGCAGCCTCTGACCTGCTCTTGTAGCCACAGCATTTATGTGACTGGTCCAGTTCAGTTTCTGCTCAATGGTAACCTCTAGGATGGTGATCGTGGGGGATTTAGTGATGGTAATACCATTGAACGTCAAGGGGAGATGGTTAGATTCTCTCTTGTTTGAGATGGTCATTGCCCGGCACTTGTGTGGCGCAAATGTTACTTGCCACTTATCAGCCCAAGCCCGGATATTGTCCAGGTCTTACTGCATCTGGACATGGGGTGCTTCAGTATCTGAGGAGTCGCGAATGCTGCTGAACATTGTACAATCATCAGTAAACATCCCCACTCTGACTTTATGATGGAGGGAAGGTCATTGATGGAGCAGCTGAAGATGGTTGGGCCTAGGACGCTGCCCTGAGGACCTCCTGCAGTAATGTCCTGGGACTGAGATGATTGACCTCCAACAACCATCTTCCTTTGTGCTCGGTATGACTCCAACCAGCAGAGAGCTTTCCCCCTGATTCCCATTGACTCCAGTTTTGCTATGTCTCCTTGATGCCATACTCTGTCAAATGCTGCCTTGATGTCAAGGGCAGTAACTCTCTCCTCACCTCTGGAGTTCAGCTCTTTTGTCCATATTTGGACCAAGGCTGTAATGAGGTCAGGAGCTGAGTGGCCCTGGCGGAACCCAAATTGAGCATCGGTGAGCAGGTATTGCTGAACATGTACCACTTGATAGCACTGTCGATGACCCCTTCCATCACTTTGCTGATGATCGGGAGTAGACTGATTAGGTGGTAATTGGCTGGGTTGGATTTGTCCTGCTTTTTGTGTACAGGACATACCTGTGAAATTTTCCACGTTGCTGGGTAGATGCCAGTTTAGACTATCCCCAGGGGCTGAGGTACAATGGAACATGAACTGAAGACCTGATGCAGGCTGGGTAAGACATACACCATGCCCCTTTTCAGTTCGAACTGGGATAAAGAGCATCGAAAAGGTACCTTTCTCAGTTAAATGAATCTCTCAATCCTCTGTCGGCTTATAGCACAGCACTAGCTGCCATCCTGGACTTGAGTTCCTGCCTCAATTGATAGCTTTGTCTCCTCTCTATGATCAGAAGTCAATGTTTCTAACACCTGGATTGACTATAAAATTGAATTTAATGGAGGGCTGCATTACAGACAGAGCTAAATATGACTGTCAAAAGCTTATAAATGGTCAAATGGGCGAATTCAGCAGCTCCACACTCCCAGCAAGGATCTGTGTTCAAAGAGAATGGGAGTTAGAGGAGTGGCATCACACAATTGTAACCCTATCAGTGATTCTCACCCCATTGGATGCAAGGGGTCACTGCATTTGTTGTGCAAACTTTCATTTGACTTGCGATGTGCCTAGCATGTTTAAACACTTGGCTACCAATGTTTTTGGCAATCCCCTGGTCGAGCCGGCCACCAGCCCTACTGGGGTGGCAGAGTTGCCGGAGATTTTGCTGGGATCCTGAAAGGTGAAAGCAATTTTACAACCGAGGCGGGAGGAGTGCACTGTTTGTTCTAGCTCCACTTCATTTCTCCATGGGTCACAACATATATTTAATTTTTTTTCCACTTACCAATCATAGACTTTATTTTTATCCCAGAATAAAACACATCAACCAGGTTTTTTTAATAAATAACAAAACTATATTATAAAACGAGTCTTAACCAGCAATGGAGTAAAGCATAAACACAGATTGAAATATTAAAGTTCCCTTTTTACCTTAGCCCATCACACTCAAGCACACACATACACCGGTTAACTGGAAAAATAAAGGGATTTTTGTTTTTAGAGCTCTGTTATATTGGGCTGAATACTTGCTTATTCTTGAAGAAACAGCAGATGAGATATGTTGTGTTCCAAAACTGGCATACAGTCTGGCCTCTGAGTACACATAGACAGGTCACTGGTATCTTTTAGAACAATTCTTTTCAGGCGGTGTTGAGAATTAATTTAGCAGGCTTTTCTTCAAAGACTGGAGATGTGATGAGTTGACACAGTGGACTTCTTGGGTAAAGGCCTGCTCGGGTCTGCAAAAAAAAAACCCGACCCGAGTCCGACAGAACTACATCCGACCCGAGCCCGACACGGCTCGAGTCCTTCCATTTTTTTCCCCGCGCCCGACCTGACCCGACCATCAGTTAATTTACCTTCCATTTTTCACTTTGTTGCTGATCTACACAAGCTTAAAATAACTGTAACAAAACCATCTTTCTAGTCCAAAAATTAAATTAACATTGGAGCCACTTACCTGTGATAGAGTGTGTCCGACCCGATCGACCTGAGCCTGAATGCTGGACCGGGAAGTGCAACCCGACCCGAACCCGACACATGTCATCGGGCCCCGTCGGGTTCGGGTCGGGTAGCAGGCCTTTATTCTCGGGGTCTTTTAGAGAGGTGCTGGAAAGCTGAGCTGGGTTGTGGTCTTCTCTCCTTCCTTGAAAGTTCTCTGTTGTTTATTAAGCTGGAAGTCAGGTGGTTTCCCTGAAAGGCTTGTTTTCCTCAAGACCTCTGTGTCCCCTTTAAAAAAAAAAAATTTAATTTTTCCAGGGACTGTTTTTCAAAGTCAAGTGGCCTTTACATGAACCCCTTTTGAAAACCCCAGAGTTTAACATTTGTTCAATCTTTTAAAAATGAATCCTGAAAAAATATATTTAACAAAACACAGAGGCACTGAAATTAAGGGACTCGGACCTGCCAGATAAGCTGTTGTAGCATTTGTTGGTTCGTAAGATCATGAGAAATCTGAGCAGGAGCAAACCATTCGCCCCCTCGAGCCTGCTGCACCATTCAATAAGATCTGATTGTGGCCTTAACTCCACTTTCCTGCCTGCCCCCCATAACCCTTGACTCTCTTGCAGGTCAAAAATCAGGAAGGTTGACATTGAAGACTGCAGGAGGTTTTCTTAATGACCAACTTCTCGGTGATTTGTCTGGGTCATGGAGCTGGGGATGGGGGGTGAGCGCGGGGGTGGGGGGGGATACTTGTCAATGTCCATTTTGTAATGCTCTTCGAGTTCCAATGGAAATATATAAGTCTGTGCCATAACTTTTGTGACCAAAGAGCATAATCACTTTTTGTGATTGGAGCAGAAAGATGTTGGTGATTATAAATATCAATATTTTATGAAAATTAATTTTATTATTGAAAAGCTTGCCATTTGGAGAATAATTAGTAAGTGCTGGCCAAGTTCCATTAATTTTAAATTTGCTCCCATACATCAAAGATTAGATTGAATAGATATGACCTTTTCCAAGGAATTGGTTAAACAGCTTAAAGAACAAAGGTTTTGTCTTTGGCTATATTCATGTTCAAATAAATAATCTGAAAAAATAAAGTGACAACAAGAATAGAAATTAAAAGAAAGGAAGAAAAATGAAATTGCTTGGTTGCAGGATGTAAGCTACAAGTTAATTTTTTAATCAGGAATGTTGGTACAAGTCATGCACCCCTAAAGTGGGTAAACAGCAGTCATTGGTGACATTAAACACAGCTGCCAAAGGGTCAGAACACACGTAGTCACTGGGAGAAATGACATTACACAATGCTGCGTTGTGTTTGAAAAGCAACTTGTTTAAAATTGCTCATCTTCTTGAGAAAGGTCTCTTGTCCAAAGCCTATTTCATGCCGAAGAATTAATTGGACTAAATGTTATTGTATCAGTTAACAATGGATTGCAGACCCCTTCAGTGTCGTCATTAAAAGAGGAATAATTTGTCATCCTTGTAAAGCAAACCGAGTGAGTAGCCGAACTATGTCATCACTTCTTGCTCCTGGGTAACGTGTTGATAAAACAAACAGAACTATGTTTTTCCTCAAGTATTAGTCTTCATTTTTGAAGAAAAGGTCACTGTGTCTTCAGACAAACTGGACCCATATTTTACGAACATATATACGAACATACAAATTAGGAGCAGGATTAGGCCACTCGGCCCTTCGAGTCTACTCAGCCATTCAATAAGTTCATGGCTGAACTGATTGGGTAGTTGTTATGGGGGACATTAACTTTCCAAATATTGACTGGAAATACTATAGTTCGAGTACTTTAGATGGGTCAGTTTTTGTCCAGTGTGTGCAGGAGGGTTTTCTGACACAGTATGTAGACAGGCCAACCAGGGGCGATGCCACATTGGATTTGGTACTGGGTAATGAACCCGGCCAGGTGTTAGATTTAAATGTAGGTGAGCACTTTGGTGATAGTGATCACAATTCGGTTAGGTTTACCTTAGCGATGGGCAGGGACAGGTATATACCGCAGGGCAAGAATTATAGCTGGGGGAAAGGAAATTATGATGCGATTAGGCAAGATTTAGGATGCGTAGGATGGGGAAGGAAACTGCAGGGGATGGGCACAATCGAAATGTGGAGCTTATTCAAGGAGCAGCTACTGCATGTCCTTGATAAGTATGTACCTGTCAGGCAGGGAGGAAGTTGTCGAGCAAGGGAGCCGTGGTTTACTAAAGAAGTTGAAGCGCTTGTCAAGAGGAAGAAGAAGGCTTATGTTAGGATGAGACGTGAAGGCTCAGTTAGGGCGCTTGAGAGTTACAAGCGAGCCAGGAAGGATCTAAAGGGAGAGCTAAGAAGAGCGAGGAGAGGACACGAGAAGTCATTGGCGGATAGGATCAAGGAAAACCCTAAGGCTTTCTATAGGTATATCAGGAATA
Organism: Heterodontus francisci; assembly: GCF_036365525.1. NCBI lineage: Eukaryota > Metazoa > Chordata > Chondrichthyes > Heterodontiformes > Heterodontidae > Heterodontus > Heterodontus francisci. The sequence continues at coordinate 33,336,462 of NC_090405.1, read as the reverse complement.
AAAGAATGACTAGAGTTAGATTAGGGCCAATCAAGGATAGTAGTGGGAAGTTGTGTGTGGAATCAGAGGAGATAGGGGAAGCGTTAAATGAATATTTTTCGTCAGTATTTACAGTAGAGAAAGAAAATGTTGTCGAGGAGAATACTGAGATACAGACTACTAGGCTAGATGGGATTGAGGTTCACAAGGAGGACGTGTTAGCAATTTTGGAAAGTGTGAAAATAGATAAGTCCCCTGGGCCAGATGGGATTTATCCTAGGATTCTCTGGGAAGCCAGGGAGAAGATTGCAGCGCCTTTGTCCTTGATCTTTATGTCGTCATTGTCGACAGGAATAGTGCCAGAAGACTGGAGGATAGCAAATGTTGTCCCCTTGTTCAAGAAGGGGAGTAGAGACAGCCCTGGTAATTATAGACCTGTGAGCCTTACTTCGGTTGTGGGTAAAATGTTGGAAAAGGTTATAAGAGATAGGATTTATAATCACCTTGAAAAGAATAAGTTCATTAGCGATAGTCAGCACGGTTTTGTGAAGGGTAGGTCGTGCCTCACAAACCTTATTGAGTTTTTTGAGGTGACCAAACAGGTGGATGAGGGTAAAGCCGTGGATGTGGTGTATATGGATTTCAGTAAGGCGTTTGATAAGGTTCCCCACGGTAGGCTATTGCAGAAAATACGGAAGTATGGGATTGAAGGTGATTTAGTGCTTTGGATCAGAAATTGGCTAGCTGAAAGAAGACAGAGGGTGGTGGTTGATGGCAAATGTTCATCCTGGAGTTTAGTTACTAGTGGTGTACCGCAAGGATCTGTTTTGGGGCCACTGCTGTTTGTCATTTTTATAAATGACCTGGATGAGGGTGTAGAAGGGTGGGTTAGTAAATTTGCGGATGACACGAAGGTCGGTGGAGTTGTGGATAGTGCCGAAGGATGTTGTAGGTTACAGAGGGACATAGATAGGCTGCAGAGCTGGGCTGAGAGATGGCAAATGGAGTTTAATGCGAAAAAGTGTGAGGTGATTCACTTTGGAAGGAGTAACAGGAATGCAGAGTACTGGGCTAATGGGAAGATTCTTGGTAGTGTAGATGAGCAGAGAGATCTTGGTGTCCAGGTACATAAATCCCTGAAAGTTGCCACCCAGGTTTATAGGGCTGTTAAGAAGGCATATGGTGTGTTAGCTTTTATTAGTAGGGGGATCGAGTTTCGGAGCCACGAGGTCATGCTGCAGCTGTGCAAAACTCTGGTGTGGCCGCACCTGGAGTATTGCGTGCAGTTCTGGTCACCGCATTATAGGAAGGATGTGGAAGCTTTGGAAAGGGTGCAGAGGAGATTTACTAGGATGTTGCCTGGTATGGACGGAAGGTCTTACGAGGAAAAGCTGAGGGACTTGAGGTTGTTTTTGTTAGAGAGAAGGAGGAGGAGAGGTGACTTAACAGAGACATATAAAATAATCAGAGGGTTAGATAGGTTGGATAGTGAGAGTCTTTTTCCTCGGATGGTGATGGCAAACACGAGGGGACATAGCTTTAAGTTGAGGGGTGATAGATATAGGACAGATGTCAGAGGTAGTTTCTTTACTCAGAGTAGTAGGGGCGTGGAACTCCCTGCCTGCAGCAGTAGTAGACTCGCCAACTTTAAGGGCATTTAAGTGGTCATTGGATAGACATATGGATGAAAATGGAATAGTGTAGGTCAGATGGTTTCACAGGTCGGCGCAACATCGAGGGCCGAAGGGCCTGTACTGCGCTGTAATGTTCTATGATTACTCCATATTTCCACCTACCTCCGATAACCTTCCACCCCTTTGTTTCTCAAGAATCTATCTACCTCTGCCTTACAAATATTCAAAGACTGCATCCACCACCTTTTGAGGAAGAGAATTCCAAAGACTCACGACCCTCTGAGAGAAAAAATTTCTCCTCATCTCTGTCTTAAATGGATGACCCCTTATTTTTAAACAGTGACCCCCATTTCTAGATTCTCCCACAAGGGGAAACATTCTTTCCAGATCCACCCTGTCAAGACCCCTCAGGATCTTATATGTCACAATCAAGTAGCCTCTTCCTCTTCTAAATTCCAGTCGATACAAGCTTAGCCTGTCCAATCTTTCCTTGTAAGACAGCCGGCCCATTCCAGGTATTAGTCTAGTAATCCTTCTCTGTACTGCCTCCAACGCTTTTACATCCTTTGTTAAATAAGACGACCAATACTGTACACAGTACTCCAGATGTGGTCTCACCAATGTCCTGTATAGCTGAAGCATAACCTCCCTACTTTTGTATTCAATTCCCCTCGCGATAAACGATAATATTCTATTAGCTTTCCTAATTATATGCTTTACCTGCATACTAACCTTTTGTATTCAATTCCCATCGCGATAAACGATAATATTCTATTAGCTTTCCTAATTATATGCTTTACCTGCATACTAACCTTTTGCGATTCATGCACTAGGATACCCAGATCCCTCTGCATCTCAGAGCTCTGCAATCTCTCACCATTTATATAATATGCTTTTTTATTCTTCTTGCCAAAGTGGACAATTTCCCACTTTCCCACATTATACTCCATTTGCCAGGTCTTTGCCCATTCTTTCCAGTTAGACCTGCACTGCACGGCCTATAAATGCCATCTATGCATTCAAGGTTTGAGGTGCCATTTCTAAATATTTGTTTCAAGTCTTGATTTCAGAAGGTGTGTCAATAAAAAAGCACAAAAAAGTGTAATTGTAAATTGTAAAAAAAAAAGTTCTGATGATAGGTCACAGACCTGAAACGTTAACTCTGTTTCTCTCTCCACAGATGCTGTCAGACCTATTGAGTATTTCCAGCATCTTCTCTTTTTGTTTCAGATTTCCAGCATCTGCAGTATTTTGTTTCTGTTCTGTAAATTATCCAGGATGTTGAAGCTTTGCTCTAGGTGCTAAACAAACCATAGAAAGTCATGCCAGGAACAGATAAATGAGGCTTGGATGAGGTGTGAATGTTTGCCCAGAAAAAATTCTATAAACAGGCAGTCCTGTTGTGTCTTTGAACTTGATTTATTCACTACTCCTTTTATTATGCGACCTTTGGACTGAGATAAATAGTGAAGATCTTTTGTGGATTATCTGGACTCCAGGACGATGACATGGAAATTTAGTTTCTCACAATGTGACACAGCAATGGGGAGTTTAAAAATATATTTTTCATTCAAAAGTCTTGCGTATTATTGCTGTGCAAGAACTATACTGGAAAGACCGTCTTGTGGATTGATTCTGTCTTTATTGTCTTGTGCTATTAGTTTCCTGCTGCATTGTACTATTCTGCTACTTGCAAATCAGTCCATTAGTTTTAGCCTGAACACAATGGTCTGACAGGATGGTATTTATCCAACTTTCAGAATAGATGGAGAATACAGTGGGCATCCCATGTATGCTCTGGTAGGAAATATTCCATAGTTATGGGGTAATATCCCACCCACTTTAACACATAAAGGCACAGGTTTCAGTTCATTGGAGAACTGTATACTTACAGAACTGTCTGTCTGCCTTGAGCAGAAATGTGAGGAGGAAGTCTACACCATAACAAGGGATGGATTGGATGGTATACAAATATGACAGGTTTTAGTTATTACCTACTGTTCTCAAGTGCACAACAATCTAACACTTATCTCACAATGCAGTGCTGAATTTTATCTCAATAATCCATGGGCATCTGCCAACTCTTGTTTGGTTTGATGCACGTTATTAAAACAAATGTATCTTTTTTTCCAGGGTGTCTGGAGGGGAACTCTTTGACTTTCTGGCTCAGAAAGAATCTTTGAGTGAAGAAGAAGCAACAGCATTTATTAAACAAATCCTAGATGGTGTGAACTACCTCCATTCCAAGAACATTGCACACTTTGACCTCAAGGTAGAGTTTCTTTTTAATCTATCTTTACACTTCCCTGGAATACAATTTTTAATATCTTTTAATATTTTCAGGGTGTACCGCCATTTTACTTTATATTGCTCCCAATACATAGACCATTTTATTTATATAACAGCTCACAGCTTTGGTCACAGTGAAATCTGCTAATGCAAATAGAACCAACAGTTTTGTTTTTTAAGGCCCTATTGGAGGCTCAGTGGTAGCGCTCTCTTCCTTCAGAGTCTAAAGGTTGCTCAAGCCACATTCCAAGACTTGAGCACATAATCATGATTTCAGTGCAGTTCTGAGGGAGTGCTGCACTGTTGGAGGTGCTGTCCTTTGGATGAGATGTTAAACGGAGACCTCAGCTGACCAGATATGATCCATGGCACTATCCAAAGATGCACAAGGGAGTTCTCCCCAAGTCCTAGTCAACACTTATCCCCCAAAGAAGCCCATTAATGAAATTGTATACTCGAGAAAGTTTTTCTTTAAAATACCATGAAGCCTCTTTTGTTCCAAGGTACATTAAACTGTCCAGAGACACAGCTGTAAGGCACAATTAAACAGTAGGTATATTAGGAATTATATTAGTGGGCATACTGTGCACGACACTGAGGTGACCTCCATCTTCTGTATGAGTGGTTTATTATTACTGGGGGTGGGACTTTGAATCCTTCCTAAACTCCTGGTTGAATGGATATACTTCAGTGACTCTCAAAACTGAGGGCTTGGCATCAAATCACACTCACTGTCTGCTGTTTTATAAAACATCTTCTTGTGAAATATCTTTCTAGCCAGAAAACATAATGCTTCTCGATAAGATACCTATCCCACACATCAAGTTGATAGACTTTGGCCTCGCTCACAAAATTGAAGATGGAGTTGAATTTAAAAACATATTTGGAACCCCTGAATTTGTTGGTAGGTATTTAAAGCTACAAGGACGGTTTTCATTATTTTAATTCTAGATTAGCTATATTATATAAAAAGATGTTTTGTATATGGAAGAAGATGTTGAACAATATGCAGTTAAAGGGTGCAGAATGTCAGAAAATATGTCAGCATTTGCTCTTGGTAAAACTCAACGGGGTGAAATTAGGCATGGGTGGGGACGCTGGTCACATGAAATCTCATTAGTCGCCTGTTGTACTTCCATCTGCTTTTCAGATCCACCGACTGAATATTGGGTATGTCAAATAACAGGCGGTCAGTGCAATACTATCCATTTTGTATCCACACCGTTGTCAGATTTTATTCCCAGTGTCTATAATGTTGCTGTTGAGTGTAGTAATAGTTTGATTTCCTGTTTCATTTGCATGTGCTGAGGGTAACTGGCAGCTTGTGAGCCAAGTGCAGCTCATCAGAAGCTGAAGTGCAGCTCTCTGAATGCTTTGTTTAGTATCTGCCCAAGCACCTGTTACGGGCAAGTGAGGAGGGGTCGAAGGGCTTCCCTCTTTTCCCTCTCCTTGTTTGACCACAACAGGTTTAATTCTTTCTTAAAGTGAATGTACTGGCCAATTCAGTAGGTGTCTGAATACTTAATTGTTATGATCATAACAAGAACCAATTGGACAGGTTTTCTTGAGTTCAACAAAGAAAGAGGTTAACTTTATTGTACCTACACCAAACTAATAAAAATAATAAACAACACGCCAACTTTCTCTTTCACTCTCTCACTCTCACTCTCACTCTCACTCTCACACACACACACACACACACACACACACACATCGGTTACAGATTGGGGAAAGGTAGATTGATTGAGTTGGAGTCCATAGGAAAAAGGGGTATACAGTCTGTGGCGTTCGGTGATTTGGCTGGCTTTTAGCTGAATTTGGTGGTCCTGAGGCTTTTAGTTTGAAGACGTAGATGACCGGGTTCAATGGGTCTCTTAGAGACGGCGATGCAGATGATTTCCTCCAACGGGGTTTCTGATTGTAGCAAAATATGCAAAGGTAGTCTGTCAACGGGCAGGATTTGAAACTTTCAAGTGGAATGGAGAGAGAGAGACCCCCACTCGGGTCTGCACGTGACAGAGTCCAGTTGCTTCTCCTTTCTCTGCGACAGAAAGACGCAAGCTTAAAACCACAGATGGGGAGGGGCTTGTCACATGTCAGTCACTCAGTCATTCAAACATAGCAGTTAGCGGTATTTCCCTCTTGCTCAAAAGAACAGGTAGTTCTTTTAAACATCCTGGGTCTTGGTTCTTGCTGGGGTATGAGCAGACATTTCCTCTTCCTCCTCACAATCCTTTGCAGTGTAGGATACAGCATTGCAAACTAGGTGGCCATCCTAAGCTGACAGCAAAGTCATCCTTTTGCTGTTCTTTTTTTTAAATGTATTTTTAAATAAAAATATATAAATTCAGATCTCCAGTCAGTGAATTAAAAAAAAATTATCATTCAACGAAGCACATTGGCATAACACACCGAATACAATGTGAGAGACCTAGAGCAAGATAACGACGCAATCAGTTGCGGTGAAGCAGACAGCCGACCTGCTGTTCAGACCCAGCTAATCAACATGAAAGACAATACAAAATAACCTTAGAATGGCAGTGCTATCATGTTCAGTGGCTCGGGAGACTGCTATTCACACTTGGCTCTTGTACAAACTAAGAGTTAAGCTGCTGTGCGTACAAACCTATACCGCAGGCCTCTGCGGATAAAACAGGCCCTGTTGTGTTTCCTGGAATGAAGACACCACTCTGACTGAGAGGCAGAATGTTGACTTTTATCTCAATGGAGTTGGAATTCAAAATTCAGAGGTGATGCTTCAGTTGTGGATGATGCCCATCTCACCCATTTTCTCTTTCCATTTCTCTCCCTCTTTCCTGCTTTTTAAAAAAAAATCCCCCCACCAATTCAATCATTCCCTTCTCCTTTCCTCTTCCAGTGTGTTTCTCATTCCCTTTCACCTTGTCTCCTATTCCTTCTTCCCTTCCCCCATCCCTCCCACGCAGATACAGAATTTTTAAAGAGCACATTCTAGATTTTTGCTACTCTTTGTGTGTAACACTGCTTCCTGATTTCACTGCTAAAAAGCCTAGCTTAATTTTAAAGTTATGGCCTCTTGTTCTGGATTCCTTCACCAGAGAAAGTAGTTTCTATTTATCTACCCTATCAAATCTCTTTATGATTTTAGACACCTGAATGAGACCCTAAACCTCAGGCAATACAAGCCAAGTTTATGCAACCTGTGCTCATAATTTAACTTTTTAAATGCTGGTATCATTCTGGTGAGTCTGTGCTGTATCCCCTCCAAGGCCAATACATACTTCCTGAGATTTGGTGTCCAAATCTGAATGCATTACTCGAGATGGGTGCCATCTAAGGCTCTGTATAACTGATGCATCACTTCCTGAATTTTGAATTCCAACTCCATTGAGACAAAGATCAACATTCCTTTAGCCTTTTGGATTACGTTTTATACTGCACACTAGCTTTTAGTGATTTGTTTGCATGGACATCCAAATCCTTTTATTCCTCCTGTTACGACCGAAGATAGAGGAGTGTTTATTTATTTATTTAGAGATACAGCGCTGAAACAGGCCCTTCGGCCCACCAAGTCTGTGCCGACCATCAACCACCCATTTATACTAATCCTACACTAATCCCATATTCCTACCACTTCCCCTACCAATACTAGGGGCAATTTATAATGGCCAATTTACCTATCAACCTGCAAGTCTTTGGCTGTGGGAGGAAACCGGAGCACCCGGCGAAAACCCACACGGTTCACAGGGAGAACTTGCAAACTCCGCACAGGCAGTACCCAGAATCGAACCCGGGTCGCTGGAGCTGTGAGGCTGCGGTGCTAACCACTGCGCCACTGTGCCGCCCCTAACCACTGTGCCGCCCTGTCTTTTTCTAGTTCCACTTCTCCACGGGTCACACCATATATTTAAATGTTTACCCAGTTACCGAAACAGCCATTTATATACATATACATTTATAAAATCCACCAACCAGGTTTCTTTAATAAACAACAAAATTATCAATTTATTATAAAACAAAAATTATTCAGTAAAGATGTAAAGCATTAATACACAGACTGAAATGTGAAAGTTCCCTTCTAAATTAACTCATCTGTCACTCACTCACTCACTCACTCTCACACACACACACAACTGTTAAGAAAAAATAAAGAAGTTTTCTCTGCAGAGATTTCTTTACAAAAAGACAAAAAATATATACTTTGGCCAAATATTTGTTAATTATTGAAGGAAAAGGAGAGGATATGTAAATGATATCATAAAAGCAAAATCATGCGGATGCTGGAAATCTGAAATAAAAACAAGAAATGCTGGAATCACTCAGCAGGTCTGGCAGCATCTGTGGAAAGAGAAGCAGAGTTAACGTTTCGGGTCAGTGACCCTTCATCGGAACTGACAAATATTAGAAAAGTCACAGGTTATAAGCAAGTGAGGTGGGGGTGGGGCAAGAGATAACAAAGGAGGTCTAGATTGGACCAGGCCACATAGCTGACCAAAAGGTCACGGAGCAAAGGCAAACAATATGTTAATGGTGTGTTGAAAGACAAAGCATTAGTACAGATTAGGTGTGAATACACTGAATATTGAACAGCAGCAAGTGCAAACCTGAAAAAAAAAGTGGGTAAGCAAACTGAACAAACAAAAATGAAATGAAATAAATGCAAAAAAAAGATTGTAAAAAATGTAAAAAAGAATGTTAAAAAAAGGAAGAAAAAATGACTAAAAATGAAAGTAAAATGGGGGGCTGTCATGCTCTGAAAATATTGAACTCAATGTTCAGTCCGGCAGGCAGTAGTGTGCCTAATCGGTAGATGAGATGCTGTTCCTCGAGCTTGCGTTGATGTTCACTGGAACACTGCAGCAATCCCAGGACAGAGATGTGGGCATGAGAGCAGGGGGGAGTGTTGAAATGGCAAGCAACCGGAAGCTCAGGGTCCTGCTTGCGGACTGAGCGGAGATGTTCCGCAAAGCGGTCACCCAGTCTGCGCTTAGTCTCCCCAATGTAGAGGAGACCACACTGTGAGCAGCGAATACAGTATACTACATTGAAAGAAGTACAAGTAAATCGCTGCTTCACCTGAAAGGAGTGCTTGGGGCCTGGGATAGTGAGGAGAGAGGAGGTAAATGGGCAAGTATTACACCTCCTGCGATTGCAGGGGAAAGTGCCCTGGGACGGGGCATGTAATGATATCAGTTGTTCCTTTATTCTGGCATTGTCAAATACACATAGACGGCTGTCACTGGGATCTTTTTGGAGCGGTTCTATTCGGGCGAATCTGGCAGGCTTTCCAGGAGAAATGCAGCATCAGGGGTTTCAGCTATCACACTGGATTCCCAGGGTTTCTCAGAGAGGTGGAGAAAGGATGAGCTGGTTGCTCCTCTGTTAGCAGGTGGACCCCCAACTGACTCAAAACAATATCCAAACCAAAACCAACTCTTCATAAATCTTGACATGTCACTTCTCTGTAAACAACTCCCATAGTTGGAAGGTACCTGCTGTTTACTTAGCTGAAGACATGTGACTTCCAGTAAGTGTTTTTAAATGAAGTCCCAAAGTCTTTCCGATAGTTTTTTTTTAAAAACTAAGTCCAGCATCTATGGAATCACTTCAGTCCTTCAAAGGAATCATTTCCACAATTTTTTTTTTTTTTGGAGATACAGCACTGAAACAGGCCCTTCAGCCCACCGAGTCTATGCCGACCAACAACCACCCATTTATACTAACCCTACAGTAATCCCATATTCCCTACCACCTACCTACACCAGGGACAATTTACAATGGCCAATTTACCTATCAACCTGCAAGTCTTTGGCGGTGGGAGGAAACCGGAGCACCCGGCGAAAACCCACGCGGTCACAGGGAGAACTTGCAAACTCCGCACAGGCAGTACCCAGAACTGAACCCGGGTCCCTGGAGCTGTGAGGCTGCGGTGCTAACCACTGTGCCACTGTGCAGCCCTAAAATGACTGTGGCAGGACTGGAACCTACAATCAATTTTAAAACAGGAGCCCTCACAAAAATATTTTTAAAAATGGAAGTACTTTCATAACACTCTATAGCTGCAAGTGTCTCGCCATTTAGAAAATATTCCTATTAATTTTTTCTGGGATCCAAAATAGATGATCTCACACTACCCCACGTTGGACTCAATCTGCCATAGTTTTGTCCACTCATTCAGTCTGTCTACTTCCTCTGACATCTACATAACTTACTGTGCCTCCTAAATTAGTGTCTCCTGCAAACTTGGATGCATAATTCTATTTTTTCATCTAATTCGCTGATATGCATGGTGAAAATCTGAAGCCTGGGGAATATCCCTGGGGAACACCGCTTGCATATTTTGCCAATCTGGGAGGATTTCTTCTAACCCTACTCTCCGTCTCCTACCTCCCAACCAGTTACCGACCCATGTCATGTTATGTCCAATTCTGGGCACTTTCATCTTAGCTAGTAATCTCTTGTGCAGAAAGAGATAACCCAGTTTATGATGTTTCTGGGAATATTCTTCATCAGACTGAAGGCCAAGAGAGAAACATTTCAGTAAGGTTGGAAAAATGGAGAGAGAAAAATTGGGAGTTGAGTGAGAAAGAATCAACAAGTGCATAATCACAGGACCTGCAATCTGCTTAAAAAATTAAGTTCTATAAAAGATCCAGTGAGACAAAGGAGACATGTAAAAAGTACAGAAGAGTGTGCAATTAATTGGGGGGGGGGGGGGTGATGAAAAGACAAAAGATGTTTATTCCATGAGAAGTAAAGAAACAGAGAAAGGGAAGGCTGTAGCAGAAATGAAAACAGAAAATGGAAATGAAACTCAGTAGATCCACCAATTATGCAATAAAAGGTGTTGCTGTGGGAACCACATCAGCCTCAGATTTTTCTGCATTTTTGTAGGATATGTGGAATACCATTTCAATTCTATATCTTTCTTCTACTGATGACTGTTAGTGCCACTTCCTGCTCTCACTTTGATCTGTAGAGTTCTATTAGTTATGCTTTAAATCTTCATATCCTCTAAACATCTCAAAAAGGGAAGGAAAGTATATCGCCATCACTGGATGCAGGCTTTCCAACAGTATCTATTACAAGTCCACTGACTCCCACAGCTGTCTTAATTCTGTTTTGTCTCACCCTGCCTTCTGTAAGGACACCATCCCTCTCTCCCACTTTCTCCATGATATTTGATTTGATGTCTTCACCGTGCACACTAGAGTTTCTGAAACATCATATTTTTCTTCCCCCTGAGCCTCTAATACTCATATTGGTGTTACGATTCACCACGATCGGTGTTGACCTAGTCTTGTAGCAATATACCTTTAAAATTACCATGTTTGTGGTAGAATTTGTGTACTAATTTTCATATTTTGAAGCTTAAGTTGTTTGTATATATTGCAGCTCCAGAAATTGTGAATTATGAACCCCTTGGGCTTCCTGCAGATATGTGGTAAGTGAACAAAATACGTCAACAATTCTTTGAGACGCGAGTGAGGCCGAATATCTTTCACAGCCCACACTAGTTAGAAGACCAGCAATTGCTAATCTTTCAAGGATACAAAACCACTCATAAGAATTCTCTCCACCCCTTCTCCAATGGTTAAAACAAGCCAGAGAACTTGTAGAGTGAATAGTAACAGTCCAGCTTTCTCACATTTATTAGCAGCTGTTTTATTTAATATGTATTACAAGTAAAAACACCAAAATCACCAAATTTGACAGTTCTGTAAAGTTAGTATTACAGTAATAGAGCCACTTTGATGTTCGAACACCTGAAATATCAGAACTTTATTATGGTAGGATTTATTGTTAATTTCAGGATCAAACCTAAAAATAAAAAAAATCAGCTGGCCCTGTCAGCAGTCCAAGAATCAGATGGATGGACTCATATCATTAAGTTAATGTGTTTAAGTGCAAATACAATAGAAGGCTTTGTGCCTGTGACTTTCTAACATAACAATGGAAAGTGAAGCTAACCCAAGATGTAATTAAAATGTAATTTTCAAAATACTAAAAAGTTTATAACCTTTACCTGTGATATGCAGCGATTTATATAGCTTCTGGCTTAAGAAATTAGAAAATCATTATATATGCAATTTTAGATGTAACAGTTCAGATGTATTTCCTACATAAAGTGATAGCTACAATTTTATTTATATTTATTAAATATTGTGCACCTTAAATTTAACACTTTGTTTTGCAGGGGCATAGGTGTCATTACTTACATACTGTAAGTATGTAATAATTATTTACAAGTTTATAAATATTGAAATTTTGCGGGTGTTCTAGCTAAGTATGTTTCTGGTTTTACAGCTATTTTATTTATCACCCATGGAACAGGTTAAGTGGAGCTTCCCCTTTCCTTGGAGAAACCAAACAGGAAACACTTGCCAACATCTCAGCGATGGATTATGACTTTGATGAAGAATTCTTCAGTCACACCAGTGAACTGGCAAAGGACTTCATTAAAAATCTTCTGGTCAAAGATACCAGGTGAGGAGTTGTACTTGGATAAATTGATAGAGAACATTATGAAGCTATCACCACTGAGATATGGTTATTGTTGCAATCAGCGTGAAATCTTTTAGCAGAGGCCTTTCTTGGCCATTTCCATGAGGTTAGGAACACTGAGGTTACTATATGGGAAAGCAGAAATGTGCAGAATCCCTTTGTGCTCAGCATTCCAAGTCCTTTAAAAGTGCCAACCTTGTATTTGATGCAAAAATGAAAAGTTGCTTTTATCTAATATGAGCAGGTATAGCTATAACCTTATTCATTCTGTCTCCATATATACAGAGAGGATATTGTTGGGATAAAAACAGTTATGAGTACTGGACCTGTAAGAAATTCTTAGCAAAGCCTGATTTTGCCTCACTCTACTACATGCCTTGTTCTGAACTTAATCCTTAGCTCCTCTATCAGCACATACTCCAGGAAAGACCTTGTCCTCCGATTATCCCAAACCATTTTACAGCCAGTGTAGTCATTGTTGTAATGTAGAAAAGGTGGCAGTCAATTTGTACACAGCAAGCTCCCACATTTACTATTGAGATAGTTTATTTGGCAATGTTGGTTGAAGGAAAGCGATGACCAAGATTCTGGGGAAAAGTCCCCTTCTGTACGAATAATACCGTGGGATCCATAAGTCCACCTGAGAGGGCAGATGGGACCTTGATTTCCCAGCTCATCTGAAAGACAGAACCTCTGACAATGCAGCACTCCCTCAGTAATGCACTGAAGTGCCAACCTAGATTATGTATTCAAGTCTTTGAAGTGGAGCTTGAACCCACAATTCTTTGACTGGAGGCAAAAGTCTTACGACTGAGCCAAACCTGACACTGAAGAAAAATTCTTCCTCAATGTTCATCTTTTCAGCACTATGTATCAAATTAGGAGTATGTAATTGCTGTAAATATTTGGAGTGTTTTATGTTCAATTGTCAATACACTTTTTCCTTGGCCAGTCCTTAGTTTCAGCTTTCAACTGCCCAATTCCCATGGAACCTGAGTATATTGTTATCTAATACTAAGTGATTAAGAATTGTGCAGACTGACCAAAGTTCACCAAAAGGGCTTAATGCAGGTATCTTGTATGGCGACAGTCTGTTCTGGCTAGACAATGTTGCACAAAGGAAGCTGAACAGCCCAGGGAAAGATGTGTGTGCACAGAACACACAGAAGTACAGTCATCCCACTCGCGTCTCACTTTAGCGACTGCTGACTCTCAATTTGGTTTTCCCATCTCGAGGGAATGAGGTCAGGCAGTGGTGTTCTGTCCATACAATTGGTGACACTTAAACAGACTCTGCCTGTCAGCAGTTGGATAATTCCGCAATTCTTCGAGCGCGGTGTTCAAAACCATTGGTGGTGGATGTGATCAAACAGCATGTCAGTGAGGTATGTGGTCATGCAAGGCCAGACAGATTTCCAGTTTGCACTACCCTGACACTTCTGGCCCTAGAACAACATGAAGTGGTTGAAACTGGTGCATCGCAAGCTCCATCTAGCTTAAATGAGTTCGTGCGCAAGTCCGAAATGGGCAGAGGAGTTGTATTTCACTGTTGAAATGAGACCCACGCTCAGTTCAGGCACCCGCCATTGCCTCTTTTTAAAAAAAAAAATAAATAAATAAAAGGTCTTCCTGCATCCAGTAGTGACCCTGGTGCGCACAAAATCGGATACAGACCTTTGTTGTACTATCCTATACCTGCAAAATGGGTGTAGCAATGTTGAATTTAGCCCTGGTCTTTTTCTAGGACAAGTGGTTATACTGAGTGTTTGCTGTTGTGCTCAGTTTACATCTTTAACACCTTTTTTGAAGTTTTTATTTGACTTGTGACAATCCTCTATACCACCATAATTTATTTCATACAGCAACTTTGTCAATTTTATCTCTGAACACAATCCAAACTTTCTTTCAGTTTTCTGTGATTTGATGATTTTTATTTTCTGTTGAATTAAAGCACCTTCACATGCCAAATAATTCACCATTGCATTTGATAAATTGTATAAGCACTTCAGCTTCAGGAAGTTGTCTCTGTAGTTTCATGCTTCCACCATTTCCCAGCCTTTACCAATGACCCCTCAATGTGACAAAAATGAAGTATATTTGTCCAGTTTGGCTTGTAATTGACCCTTTAAATCCAGCCACAATATGTAAGGAGCAGAAAAGCCAATCGCAGACAGCATTTTGTGCCAAGCTTAATTCGATAATCTTGTTTGGGAGGAGTCGAGCTGCTTTTGAACAAAATACTCTTATGATTTGTTGAATTGTATGCAGTAAGCCTCATCTTCCCCGTCAAGCATAATGTAAAAGATTCCATGGTACTATTTGAAGAGCATGGGAGTTCTCTTGATGTCCTGCCCAATGTTTATCTTTCAATTAACACCACCAAGAATAAATTAACTGGTTATTCTTTTTGCTGTTTGCGGGAGCTCGCTGTGCACAAATTGGCTGCATTTGCTTACAAAATAAGTGACTATACTTCAAAAGTACATACATGGCTGTAAAGAAGAGGATGTACTATATCAGTGGAAGTTTTTAATCAAGTTGTACTTCTCACCACTCTAAGAACGAACAAAACATTGCATATATAATATTACTAAAACAACAACTTGTATAGTGCCCTTAACATAATAAAATGTCTCGAGGCACTTCACAGGAGCATTATAAAACAATATTTGACACTGAGCCACCTAAGGAGATATTAGTTGTGGTGACCAAAAGCTTGGCAAAAGCATCAAGGCTCCTTCCAAACCCGCGACCTCTGCTACCTAGAAGGACAAGGGCAGCAGGTATATGGGAACACCACCACCTGCAAGTTTCCCTCCAAGCCACACACCATCCTGACTTGGAACTATATCGACGTTCTTTCACTGTCATATCTAAATCCGGGAACTCCCTTCCAGACAGCATTGTGGGTATATCTACCCCACATGGACTGCAGCGGTTCAAGAAGGTGGCTCACCACCACCTTCTCAAGGACAATTAGGGATGGGCAATAAATTCTGGCCTAGCCAGTGGCGCCTATATCCCATGTATGAATTTTTTTTTTAAAAAGTAGATATTAAGGACTGTCTTAAAGGAGGAAAGCAAGGTAGAGAGCTCTAGGGAGAGAATTCCAGAACTTAGAACCTCGGTAACTGAAAGCATGGCCGCCAATGGTGAAGCAATTAAAATCAGGGATGCTCATGAGACTGGAATTATCTGAGCGCAGATATCTTGGAGAGTTGAGCGGCTGTAGGAGATTAGAGACAGGGAACGGTGAGGCCATGGAGAGATTTGAAAGCAAGGATGTGAACTTTAAAATCAAGACATTGCTTGAAGGAGCCAATGTAGGTCAGCGAGCACAGGGGAGATAGGGGAACAGAACTTGGTGTGAATTAGGAGACGGGCAGCAGAGTTTTGGATGACCTTAAGTTTATAGAGGATAGACTATAGGAGCCCAGTCAGGAGTGCATTAGAATAGTCAAGTCTAGAGATAGTAAAGGCATGAATGAAGGTTTCAGCAGCAAAAGAGTTGAGATGGGGCGAAGTCAAGCAATGTTACAAAGGTGGAAGTAGCCGGTCTTAGTGATGGCATGAACATGTAATCGAAAGCTCATCTCCGGGACAAATATGACACCTAGGTTGCGAAAAGCCTGGTTTAGTCTTGGACAGTTTCCGTGGAGAAGGATAGAGTTGTAGCCAGGGAATAAAGTTTGGAGCGAAAACAATGGCTTCAGTCCTTCCAATATTTAATTGGAGGAAATTTCTGTTCGTCCAGTGCTGGATGTTGGATGAGAATTCTGATAATTTAGCAACGGTGGAAGAGTCAAGAGAGGTGGTGGTGAGGTAGAGCTGGATGTCGTCAGCATATATGTGAAAACTAATGCTGTGCTTTCGGACGATGTCGCCGAGGGGCAGCATGTAGATGAGAAATGGGAGAGGGCCAAGGATAGATCCTTGGAGGACAGCAGAAATAACAGTGCAGGAGCAGGAAGAGAAGCCATTCCAAGTGATATTCTGGATACAATTAGATAAGAATGGAACCAGACGAGAGCAATCCCACCCAGCTGGTGTGGTCAACTATGTCAAAGGCTGCAGACAGGTCAGGAAGGGCGAGGTGGGGGTAGCTTACCTTTGGCACAGTCACATAGGATGCCATTGTGACTTTGATGAGGGCTGTTTCTGTACTGGAGCAGGGGAAGAAACCTGAGTTCCGGGAAAGATGGACACTGATTTGGGAGGCAACAAATACGTTCAAGGACAATGGAGAAGAAAGGGAAGTTGGAGATGGGACGGTAATTTGCAAGGACGGTGGAGTCAACTGTTGGATTTTTGAGCAGAGGGGTGATGACGGCAGATTTAAAGGAGAGAGGGACAGTACCTGAAGAGAGAAACCATTAACCATATCAGCTAACTTGGGGACTAGGAGGATCCAAACTGTTGGCTTAGTGTTAGACTGTGGCCTTTTATTCTTTTCACTTCGATGAGCCAGACAGATGAATTTCTACCAAAGTGTCTGTCAGTGTCACTGTAATTCACATGCAATATCTTTTCTAAAATAAATTCACTGAACAGTTTAAACTTAAAAAGAAGTTTTGATGTTTTATTGCTGATCAAAGACATGGCAATAATTGTGTGGATATATAGGATAATTTCAGAAATTAGACATTATTACTGGAAAAGTTGTCCTGTTCATCATCCTTGGGCATGTTACCAAAACCTTACCTGGATATCAAGGCTCGTTGAAGATGCTCTCAAAGCAAAGGGACTAATCTTTAAGTGATCTAAAATGCAGAAGCTGTTTTCAAATTTAAAAAAAAACTAGAGTTGGAAGGTTAAGATCCCAAAATGTAACCGTTACAACGACATAAATGTCGGAATCTTCTTAATGCCTGAAAGTTCAAAAATATCTCTTCTCCCCCACCATCCAGCCTCCCATGGGATAATGGAAATATCCTATTTATATGTAAATGCCAAAATTCCTTCTAATGACAAGACTGTACCCAAATCCAACACTATATTTTTGTACAGTAATATCACTTAATATGGAAGAGTGTTTTATTGTATTTCGCTAACTTTTTTTATAGAGCCTGATTTAATGAACAAATAAAAATGTTAAGTTTGTCCTTTTCTAATGGTGTTTCATTTTATTTAGGAAAAGGCTAAACATAAAAGATGCTCTTTCACACCCATGGATAATGGTAAGACCTAACATCCTTGTAGAAATTAATTGCATTTCTTTTGTTGAAAGGTGTTTGACATTGTTATTTGACTTTCTGCACATTAACCTGCATGTATTGAAGCAATTGCAGTGATCTTCATCTTTGGATCCCACTCGTCATTTTAAATATCAGTTCTCCCTGAAGCTTTTACACTTTTCAAATTTAGTTTTCCTTTCACCTTTATTAACTGGTCTTTAATATGTTTCATGCTTTGCTTTGGGTTTGGAAACTGTTTCAAACTACATTTAGGTTTTAATGATGAAATTCAATTTGATACCTGCAGCAAACCAATTGCATTATAATACATAGAGCATGAGGGTGAACTATTTATTTTCAGTGCTTGTGTTTATTTCAGTCCTGCTAAAGTCTTAATATGTCAGCGTTAATTTAAGCTGTTGTCTGTAATCTGGAAGTCAACTAGCGTTCCAATTCATGTCTGCATTAAGTAGCAAACTAACATCATCAGTTTGCATGTATAGTAGGTAGTGAGTGTTGTTTGAAATGTTATCCTGTGTGTCCCATTGCACAACCGTTAAAACTGAAAGGCTTGTATGGAGTGCCACTAACGGCAATGGTTGTAGAGTACTGGAACTGGACTTGTATCACATTGCTATCATCTAGATTTGTGCTGCATCGTGTGCAACCAACCCATTTGCATTTTGCTTCTCAATAATCTGAAACTCTTCTGTCTAATCCACTGAAGTCTCATCAAAAAGAAGAGCAGAAAACCAAGGAGAGCAAGAAGCAGCAACGCAGGCAGCTGAAGACCAAGCGTCTGAAAGAATACACCATTAAATCACACTCGAGCATGCCACCCAATAACACCTATGTTAACTTTGAAAGATTTGCCAAAGTGGTGGAGGATCTCTCGGCGATGGAGATGATCTTCAGCAGACTCACTTCAGCGCACGATTCTCTTCAGGAAGATATTGATGCATTGATTTCAATTTATAATGAAAAGGAATCCTGGTACAAGGAAGAAAATGAAAGTGTCCGTCATGATCTTTCCCAGATCAGATATGAATATCGTAAAGCCGAGTCCAGGAAGAAGCAACTCCAAGACGAAATAAAAGGAGTGAATAATACGCTGAATACAGTGGATGCAAAATATGCTGAACTACAATCTCAGTTTGAATCTCTGAATCAAGAGATCTCTGCTGAACTAAAATGGGTCCAGGAAGTAATTAGCTCTTTTCAGACTGAGCATGTCAGCGAAGGATATATGAATGGAGACTTTGCTTCTGTCTTCAACAAAGACCTGAATGAAACTTTGAAGGATCTGTTAAATAGCACGTGCAATGGAGAACTTATCACCAGCCTAAATGTATCAGAGTCAAGTCGTTAAAATTAGTTTGAGGAAGTCGGATGACACCAAGTTCAAACATGATGTTGCATTTAGCATTTTTGCTCAGTCTCTCCCACAGAAAGATAACAGTTTGGGGCAAATGTATTTGTATTTCACTTTAACTTTATTCTGAATTGGGAAAAATTCAAGTCCTTCCGGCCAAAGTTGGTAACTATTCATGTTAATTTTAGCTATAAAAATGGTTTACAACAAACAAAAATCAGAACACATTCAACTTTTGCAACATACTTTATTCAGCATCAATTTTTATCAAGTTGAACTTAAACAAAAGGGAATTATTAACAGAAATGACATAAGGGTATATTCAGCAGCCCTGCACTCCCAACCGGGAGATTATACTCAGATTGTGAGTTGGAGAATTGGTGCTATGCTGTTGGAGTCTTTTCTCCAACCTATTCCCCTTTTAACCATGGCTCCCTACTGGGAATGCTGGATTTAATGAAAATTAAAAGTGGTGTACAATGTTTGCAATGGTTGCACAGTTTTGTAATTCTACATGTATATCTGTTTTGTGGTCTAATATGGAAGATTTGAGTAGTACAGTAGTGAAAAATGAGCATCGTTTATTCAATAGTGAGATCTCTGTCTCCGGATGGTTAGTAATGGATGATACAGGATATTGATTATATATGAAGAGAAGATGCCCCTGAGTGTTTGCGATTGTAAACCAAATTGCCGCAACTGGTATATTGCAGTTACTACTGAGTTCTTTACTGATCAAGTATCAAAGTTCAACTCGGAATTGACCTCTTGAATTGTCTGGGTGGGAAAAACAGAGAATTTCCATCATCAGCCTGGCAAAAATGACTGATTTAGATCTCCTGCTGAAAATAAAAATGCCTTGGACAGGCAATTTGATGCCTTTTTAAAACATGAAATAATTCATTATAAACCCTGGGGGGGGAACTACATACAATCAAGGTCAAGATGACTTCCAATTGAATGTAATCTCGCCATGTCTTGAAGCATAAATGGGGCTTGGGCAATTGGACAGGTACCTGATGTTTCCTAGGTATTGCGATATAGATGGTGCCAGAACTATACTGAGCTAAATTAGCACCATTACTGACGGTTTCATTTTTGATACATTCTTGGGAACAAAGTTGGGAAATTACTGCGAATTCTGTTATGGTATAAATGCTAAACATTTTCATCAAATTCTCCTCTGCGCTAATGTAATGGAAATGCTGGGTGAGATTTTAACTCTTTCAAAACCCATTCACTTGCACAGAGTTAAAATCAAGCCCATTAACTCATAAACTGAAGAAGTGAAAACAGCGGAGAGAAGAATTTTGTTAGGAATGCATCAAGTTCTGGAACAATAACAGTAAATGGCAGGCATCTTTAATCATCAGAAAGCTACATAAGATTGTGAGTGTGTTCCGATAACCCTCTCCCGAATACGGGATTTACCAGGAAGTTACTTTCCACACTGAGGGTCCTACCTTTACAGTAACTATGAAGTTACATGCCTAGTTTTTCAAATATCATATTTGTGATTTACCTTTACCAAAAGTGGCACTTGTCCTGAGGGAGGAACCAAAACCATCTTGTAAGATCTTCTTCTTTGCCTCCACTGACATGTACACGAGTGACACTATAAATAGGGTAGTAATCCTTGGCTTTCACGAATCTTAATTGTGGCTATACCAAGTCAATAGCTTTTAAAATTGAGGCCTCAGTGTATAATAAAGCCCAGACATAAAGAAAGAACTTGCATGTATATAGTGCCTTTTATGACCTTAGGATATCCTAGTCACAGCAAGTGCTGTACTTTTGAAGTGTAGTCACTGTTGTAATCTAAGTACATTGCATTTGGGCGGCACAGTGGCGCAGTGGTTAGCACTGCAGCTTCACAGCTCCAGCGATCTGGATTCAGTTCTGGGTACTGCCTGTGCGGAGTTTGCAAGTTCTCCCTGTGTCTGTGTGGGTTTCTGCCGGGTGCTCCGGTTTCGTCCCACAGCAAAGACTTGCAGGTTGGTGGGTAAATTGGCCATTATAAATTGCTCCTAGTGTAGTTAGGTGGTAGGAGAATGGTTGGGATGTGGTAGGGAATATGGGATTAATGTAGGATTAGTATAAATGGGTGGTTGTTGGTTGGCACAGACTCAATGGGCCGAAGGGCCTGTTTCAGTGCTGTATCTATAAATAAATAAACTGTTCAAAATTCTCCTGGAATATCTAAGAATTACCACTTGGTATCCTGGGTTCCAAAAAGGTATAGTTTCAGAAATTAATCCTGGCATTTTTTTTAGCTTTTACAAATTGGTTTTGGTCCAGGGATCAAATTACTGAATATCTGGGAGTTGGCAGCTAGGCTTTAAAGTAGAAATGCAAGCTATAGTGTTTTGTAGTTTATGGGCGACCAATTGGAACAATGTCCCTTCTTTAAAAGCAAAATACTGCAGATGCTGGAAATCTGAAACACCCTGCCTCCTGTAAGGACTCCATTCCATTCTCCCAGTTTCTCCGTCTCCGATGCATCTGCTCTGATGATGCTACCTTCCACGACAGTGCTTCTGATATGTCTTCCTTTTTCCTCAACCGAGGATTCCCCCCCACTGTGGTTGACAGGGCCGTCAACCGTGTCCGGCCCATTTCTCGCACCTCTACCCTCACCCCTTCCCCTCCCTCCCAGAACCGTGACAGGGTTCCCCTTGTCCTCACTTTCCACCCCACCAGCCTCCAGATCCAAAGGATCATCCTCCGCCACTTCCACCACCTCCAGTGTCATGCCACTACCAAACGCATCTTCCCCTCCCTTCCCCGTCAGCATTCCGAAGGGATCGTTCCCTATGTGACACCCTGGTCTACTCCTCCAATACCCCCACCACCTCATCCCCTTCCCATGGCACCTTCCTCTGCAATCGCAGGAGGTATAATACCTGCCTATTTACCTCCTCTCTCCTCACTATCCAAGGCCCAAACACTCCTTTCAGGTGAAGCAGCGATTTACTTGTACTTCTTTCAATGTAGTATACTGTATTCGCTGCTCACAATGTGGTCTCCTCTACACTGGGGAGACCAAACGCAGATTGGGTGACTGCTTTGCGGAATACCTCCGCTCAGTCTGTAAGCATGACCCCGAGCTTCCGGTTGCTTGCCGTTTCAACACCCCCTCCTGCTCTCATGCTCACATCTCTGTCCTGGGATTGCTGCAGTGTTCCAGTGAACATCAACGCAAGCTTGAGGAACAGCGTCTCATTTACCAATTAGGCACGCTACAGCCTGCCGGACTGAACATTGAGTTCAATAATTTCAGAGCATGATGGGTCCCCCTTTTTATGCTTAGTTATTTTCTTTTTTGTTCATTTTCCGTTTTTATTTGGTTATTTTATTTTAGGTTTTTCAGTTTGTTTAGTTTGTTTCCACTGTGCTTACCCACTGTTTTGGTTTTTTTAATGTGTTTTTTTTTTATCTTTATGCTTGAAGTGCTCTGTGCTTTACAGTCATTCACACCCTATCTGTACTAACACTTTGTCTTTCACCACACCATTAACATATCGTCCGCCTTGTTCCATGACCTTCTGGTCAGTTATTCTCTGTGACCTTGTCCTATCAACACCTTCACCTTTGTTATCTCTTGCCCCACCCCTGCTTTACTTGCTTAAAACATTTTACATTTCTAATATTTGCCAGTTCTGAAGAAGGGTCTCTGACCTGAAACGTAAGCACTGCTTCTCTCTGCCCAGATGCTGCCAGACCTGCTGAGTATTTCCAACATTTCTTGTTTTTATTTCAATGTTCCTTCATTGTTGTAGTCGGGATTTACTTTAATGAGTAGGGGACCAACATTACACAGTCGCTACACTGTTTATGGGAGTTCATCAGGCAGAGTGGTTTCAGTCAAAATTCAGTAAAGTCAGTCATGCCTGTCAATATTTATCAATGGTCAATGCTCTGCTAACTTAATAGTGTTAATGAAATCATCATTATATATTTTGTCAGTTTAAAAACTTCAAATTAAACATTGAGCAGGACATTTAGTAATTGGTCAAGCTTATACGAAATAAACTTTCCTTCTCTTTCTCTTTCTCTCTCCTCTCCCCTTTCTTTATCTGTGGACGGAATCTTTCCAGCCAAAGGGAGGTGGACTTGGGTGGGTGCAGTGGGGGTGGGGGGGTTAAATCCCCTAAAAGTGACATTGGGTCAGGGTCCCGGCATCATCTAGCCAATTTCACCTGATCAGGTTTGAAAGCAAGCAGGGAACTCGCTCAGATAAGGCATTTAAGTATTCAAATAAGCAATTAAAATGTGTATTATCCAAGGATTCTGGCTTTAACAGCCAGCGGGCCTATTTCCCCGAGCTGTGTGGAACTCTCCAGAGTGCGGCGGGCGGCCCTATCGCCGCACATGAAGCACAGCACCAGAAACCATGCTTGCTGCTTCCTGGCTGTGTGGGGTGGGGTGGGGAAGTCCCTCATTCAAAGACACTCAGAACGAGGGACCCGGCATCAGGAAGGGGGACTGCTGACCTGCCCCCCACCTCCCGAGACCCCTCCCGCCCTGACCTACCATAAGCCTGGTTCCAGTGCCGCTCCTCAGTGTCTGATCATTGCAATTATAGCAGCAGCCACCACCTCTGTGGTGGCCGGCAGCTCTGCAAGGCCGGGACATCCGGCGATGGGGTCCTAAATCATACAGAAGGCCTGCTGCCAGTATAAAATTCCACCTGTAATGTGTACATTACTATGCATAATGTTTCTGACCTGCAATGTTGTTGCTGTATCAAAAACATCTGAATAGAGTAGAATTTTAAACTGAGACTGACGCCCCAATTTTGACTGGGGTGATGGGGCAGGCGGTGTGGTGTGGTGAGGGCCAATGTTGGTGGAAATCTGTGAGGCCTGAGATTTATCTAACTCCCCCTCACCCGAAGCCAGAAGGGATGGTATTGAGGCCAGAGGGAGGGAGCAGGAAATTACTGCAGACCATTAGTGGGAAATTGGGGTATTGGACCCCGGACAAGGCAGGTAGCACTGGGGGTGAGTGGAGATGGGGTGCAGTGCGGTCTCGGCAGAGGAGACTTGAAGTTTACTTTTTAGACCCAGGAGCAGCAATCATCGTCCTCCTGGGCCACATGGGCCCTTTCAAAATGATTTTACTTACCTGGGCCACATCTGGCCTGATGCAGCTTTCACTAGAGGCTTGGAGACTTTGCGATTCCCACATCCCATTAAAATTACGTTGAGCTCCAAATGGCATCATTGGACCCCACCGTTTCAAAACCGATGAGGCTCCCCCCTACCAGCTGAGATGGACGACCTCCATGCTCCCAAAGATCCAGAAGGCGTGGGAGTGGGGTGGGGTGGTAGAAAGTGATTGACTTCCATCCCCCAACTCACACTGTTTCTGCCAGCTGAGCTGGGCTAGAGCCAGGGCTTGGGCCTCTAGACATAGTATCCAGGACTGAGAAAAATACAATGAACTCCTTAAATATGCTGAGAAATCACTAGCATTGAGATGGAGGCTCTCATTCCCTATTAAACCTCAGAACAGGGTCCAGTGTTCAGCTGCTTCAAGTTGGCATGAAGAATTTTTACATTGACCTCTTTCTGTGCTATAAATTCATTCAGCCTGACGGGTTTTATGCTCCACATGAGGCCTTCTCCCATCTTACTTCATCTCATCCTATCAGCATATTCTTCTATTTTTTTCCCCCCTTATATTCTTATCTAGATTCCCTTTAAATGCATTCGTGCTATTTGCCTGAACTACTCCATGGTAGCGAGTTCCACATGTGTAAAGAAAAAACTGAATTCCCTATTGGATTTGTTATTGACTATCTTATATTTATGACTCCCCACATTTTCTCTGTGTCTACCCTATCAAACCCTTTTATAATTTTAAAGACCTCTATTAGATCTACCCTCAGTCGTCTATTTCCTGGAGAAAATAGCCCCAGCCTGTTCAGTCTTTCCCGTATAGTTTGTTTGGACCTGTAGATTAGCCAGGATGCTGGTGCTGAGTTTCAGGTCCTAATTAGATTATTGGTTTATTATTGGTAGATTTCAAACTGTGCCAATCAGACATCAGAATGGTTTCAAACTCTGGCAGCTATCAAAGAATGTGAACATAAATATGAATACATTGTACTCTGAATGGCAAATATGCATTGTTTAAATCATCAACAAGTCCCTGGGTAACAGTCAACTTGTTCATGAACAATAAACATTGCCTAACATTGTGACCTTGAACTTGATTGATTAACTGTGCCTTATTCTGAATCATATAGCTCCAGAATATACTCAGGCTTTCGTCTATCTTTAGCTTAGCTCAGTTTCTAGAATTGATCCTGTAGTCGGACATGGAAATTGTGGTGCTCACAAACAAATTGTTGAAGGTCTACAAGAGGCTGTTTATCCAAAGTTTTGCTGTGCAATGAATAGTAGTTTGAAAAAATTTTTCCAGGAAAGCTTATTTTAACCCCTTGTGTGCTGATTATATATTTTTTCTAAGTATTCACCATTTGGTATCTTGCTGTGTTTTTCTGCTGCTGTGTCTTATCGCACTTGTAAATAAATCTGATTGTTACTTTTAACCTGAATGCAATGGTATGATTGTGATAGCACCTTCTGGAGTCAATACATAACCCAACGTAGTCTACAGTGCAGTTAAGGTGCAATTGTTACACAAGGGCACAGGTTTTGGTACCTAGGAGTCTTGCTCTGCTTATGGAAGCTGCCTTCTCATTAAAAGTGTTAGAAAAAAGCACCGACCGTATCACTCCTATCGAGAAAAGGTGACATTTTAGGCATAGTATGTATTTAAGAGGATTACGTACTGAGTCGAACAAAACACATTTATTCACATCCCGTTTCTGGTGCGTGGGATGGGAAATGCTGGGTCAAATATCTGATAACCACATCCTTTTCCCTCTGAGACTATGATTTATAAACAGTCTGTCGGGATGACTTGTTTGCAGTTGTGATTTTATGAATTTGCGCAATCTCGACCAAGTTGCTGGTAGGTGGGGTCCACAGAACAAAATCACCCTCAAGTGAGCATTAACTGGGCGCATCACTGCAAGGGTGGTCAATGTGGAAAATGGAAAAATAGAGGAACTTTAATTCTGCCTCTGGGATTGCCTGATATTGACGCGGAATGGGCAAAGTGGAAACATTCCGACAAACTGAACACAAAATCCCATCAAAAGTATGACCAATTGATGTTGATTCCTATTTCCAGCATTTGGAGAATTACAGTATTTACTCTCAAGACTCTATTGATAAGCTGAGCGTAGCATCAGATTAGTAATACAGTCCGGAAAGTGGACGAATAGAAACATTGGAAAAAGAATTATAATACTCAATGGAAATAATTTGCACAGAAATTAATGAACAATTTTTTGGGTGGAAATAATGCAGGTGAAGATATATGCTTGCTTGTTGTTTTGTCTAATGCAGTTTTAAAATAAGTTGGAATCTTATTGTCTGATGAAGTCACTTTATTCAGTGTAATAAATAATAGCGAATTTCATCTCGCATTATTCCGTGATCTGGAGGAGACCTTTTTGGTAACATAGCCCACTAGGCTACAACAGGAAAAGTCCTGTGCAGTACTTGCCGAGCCAGAGAAGACTCTCTCTTTCTCATCACTCAACTCGCGAAGGTCTCTCTGCTGGGCCCTCCCACCCACCTCAAAGCAAATGTTATTCTCAGTGTCTCCCCCACCATACTCCATAGCCTTTCTGTCTGTGGGATTTCTCTCTGCTCCTGTTATGCCCCATTGGCCCTCAGTGTGTATGGTGCATTGATAAAGTAAACAATTAAAGGGCCAAAATGTTTTGGCAAAATAACAGTAAACTAAAAGCGCATGTTGTTATCAGTGTATAAAATAAAAAAGCAGTTTGTCACAAGTAAGAGATACCCTGTGAATTGTGAATTGCCACATATTGCTGGGTGATTAGCACCACTCCGCTTTCAGCCTGTCCACGAGTTTCAAGAAATTGCTGATTTTTGCCTAATAATATGATTTAAATTCACTGCAGAAAGTTAGGGCTGGTATTTCATGTCGTAAGGACCCTTTCAATTAAAATTTTTTTTTTAACTTTTTCTTTTTGCTCCACTCAATTTTTCTTTCCCTCTCATTATTTCTCTTTCTGTATCTAATTGGCTTCTAGTTCACCCTATTTTCTTCTCCATCATTCATCTTTCTCAATCCTTAAATCTCATTGGTTAAGGAGACTGTTGGACCTGTAGTTCACCATGGTTCCCGATGCCCCATTGCCCTCGTGCACCAATATCGGCTCGTGCTTCTAGCAATTTGTGACACATAATTAAGTGGAGCTGAAGGGTGAGGGAAAACATTCAACTCACTGTGCTCTCTGTAATGCGTCACTTCAGCAAATTCTGGGCCGTTAATAATGTTAGCAGTTCGTGCACACACTTATCTATTTATTTACCTATTATCAACAAATAGGAACTTTGAAATAAGTTTGGCATGAATGAGCTGCTGAGTCATGTGTTTGCACAGAGCTGGCAGTGATGGGGAAGTAGGTACAAAGGAGGTGCACCCAGGCTGAGTACTATACAGTGGCAGCTGCCAGGAAACTGTTTTGGAAGCCGCCCTGCCCACTGCACCAGCTTGGGGTTTGTGACATGTCTTAGCAGACTGGTGGTGTCTCATCTTCTATGCTGTATTGGTTCCAAGTCCTGTCAATAAAGAGTATCAGACCAATAAAATCCCAATGTTCATTGCAGGCACAAAATGCATAGATTGATATAAATATATTTCTCTGTGCTGTTTAATACGGAAGAGCTGAGATATTGATATTACAGATTTGTTGTGATATAGGGCGGCACAGCGGCGCAGTGGTTAGCACCGCAGCCTCACAGCTCCAGCAACCCAGGTTCAATTCTGGGTACTGCCTGTGTGGAGTTTGCAAGTTCTCCCTGTGTCTGCGTGGGTTTTCTCCGGGTGCTCCGGTTTCCTCCCACAAGCCAAAAGACTTGCAGGTTGGTAGGTAAATTGGCCATTATAAATTGCCCCTAGTATAGGTAGGTGGTAGGGGAATATAGGAACAAGTGGGGATGTGGTAGGAATATGGGATTAGTGTAGGATTAGTATAAATGGGTGGTTGATGGTCAGCACAGACTCGGTGGGCCGAAGGGCCTGTTTCAGTGCTGTATCTCTAAACTAAACTAAATAGTTAATACTTTTATGAATAAAATATGACAGTTAGTACAATCTCTTATAAATGTTCAACACAACACATAGCTTGTGAAAATCTTTCAACAATTTTGCAATTTTCCTTTTATAATCCTAATAATTGGCCTATTTAAAACCTTTTTACACAGAGTCTGTTCAGTGAAGTGAATAACTAGAAGGTGGACCATCAGTTATAAATAGACTTTAACCGTTGGTTTAAAAAGTATATAATGGGCTCATCCATTGGCTCAACGAGTAGATGAATCACTTGGTATAATAGATTTTTAAAAAACGTAACATCCTAGCTCTTTGCTCAGTTAGTTGCTAACAGCTGTGCTTGTTATAGTTGGGTTTGGAAGGGTTAACAAAATCCCCAAGGATTCCTGCTTCAGGTGTTCGGGATCCTTGTTGAAAAGTATGGGTCTCTGTTGTGGACAGAATCATATAAACATAGAAAATTTACAACACAGTCTGTGCCAGCCAAAAAAGAGTTATCCAGCCTAATCCCACTTTCCAGCTTTTGGTTCATAGTCCTGTAGGTTACAGCACCTCAAGTGCATATCCAAGTTTTTTTTTAAAGTGTGATGAGGGTTTCTCCCTCTACCCCCTCTTTTTCAAGCAGAATTGGAGACTCCCCATTACCTGGGTGAAAAAATTCTATTCAATTCCTCTTTAATCCTTCTCCCAATTACTTTAAATCTGTGCTCCCTGGTTATTGATCTCTCTGCTAAAGAAAATAGTTCCTTTCTGTCCACTGTATCTCATAATTCTATACACCTTAATTAAATCTCCCCTCAGCTTCCTGCATTCCAAAGAAAATAAATCCAGCCTATTCGATCTTTCCTCGTAGCAAAAATTTTCCATTCCTGGCAATATCCTCGTAAATCTCCTCTGTCCTCTCTCTAGTGCAGTCATATTCTTCCTGTGATGGAGTGACCAGAACTGTACACAGTAATCTAGCTATGGTCTAACTAGTGTTTGATACAGTTCTAGAGGGACCTCCCTGCTCTTGTATTCTATGCCTCAGCTAATAAAGGAAAATATCCCATCTTGGGTGAGTTGCTCCTTGGCACTTGCTTTCCAGAATCACGTGAAGAATGGTTACCCGGAGCCAAACCTCATAGTACAGTGTCCTGGCATGAGGATGTTCATTTAGGAAAGAAATAGAGTGGGGGAGAGAACAGAATAAAAACAGGGAAACTTCTCATTATATGTTATATATCTCTGTACATTGACATGAAGTATACAAGAGAAACAGAAAGGCAGGGAAAGTGAGCTACAGAAAAGGTTTGGGTTATGGAAGCACTGTCAAGTTTGGATTTATCCACAGCGGGGAGAAACATCTGAAAAGGTTGTACGGGGGGAGAGGGGAGGGGAGGGGGTGAAATTGGTCTTCACGATAGTACAAAGTGGACGATAGTGAATCGACAGCCTGTTTTACTGCTTGTCCGATTCTCCCTTCTGTTGACTGCAGCCAGCTTCAGATTCACCAGTGTCTGTTTTACCCCGTGTAACTACTGCTTTTTGGAGAGGGAACTGAGGAGAGCAGTGTTGTGGCCTGTTAAGTCTCATTCATTTGGAATGAGACCTACTTGCTTTTGCTTTAAAAATGTGATCTGTTTTGACTTATCTCCCTCTTAAACATGAACATATCTCCGAGTGTACAAGTGTTTGCGATATGTCTTGCTATTGACATTTCTCCAGCGTTGATGGCTCTGCTCAGCAGGAACTTCGGGGTCTATTGATCGCCATATGACAGGAGAAAAGCACAATAACAGCCTCAACATGACAGCCAAAGACTTACAGGTTGATAGGTAAATTGGCCATTATAAATTGCCCCAGGTATAGGTAGGTGATAGGGGAATATAGGGACAGGTGGGGATGTGGTAGGAATACGGGATTAGTGTAGGATTAGTATAAATGGGTGGTTGATGGTTGGTACAGACTCGGTGGGCCGAAGGGCCTGTTTCAGTGCTGTATCTCTAAATAAATAAATAAAACATCAGTTAAAATTCCTTTTAGGTAAAAGCACTCCTACTTTAGGCTCAGATAGAAATCAATGTGCACATCAGAAACTGTTAAATTAGCAAACTCCATTCTGATACTGAACAATGTCTAACTGAGGAGTGTCATCAGAAGCAACTGTGTGGTGTAGACTGCCCAATGCCAGTGCCATCCCTTCACTGTGCCAGGGGAGGTACATTGGCTGCCACTAACAGTTGCACTGGGTCTACCTTCTCTGATCTGGCTTACATAGATAGCAATGCCCTTTTTCCACTCTCCAACATCAGAAAAGGTGCTGCGCTAACTGCACACATGAAAATCTCCATGCACTTGTACAGAATCTTTCCCACAGGCTTCACTTTTTCACCGTGGATGGCTGGCACTCCCTGCCTTTACATTTCCCCCACGAGCCGTGACAGTGTGGTCCTTATCACCAACTCACTGGACTCTCACCCAACTCCTCTAGCACATTTTCCTCCTTTTGAGCACCTCTGTCTCTTCGCCTCCCTTTCCTCCATTCAATTAGGTCATGACTGATCATCTACCTCAACGCCACTTTCCTGCACTATCCCCATATCCCTTGATGTCGTTAGTATCCAGAAATCTATCAGTTTCTATCTTGAACGTGCTCCACAGTCCTCTGGGGTAGAGAATTCCTAAGATTCACCACCCTCTGAGTGAAGCAATTCCTCCTCATGGGAGTGGGTAAGATATCTAAGAGGAGAAATACAAGGTACTATGATTTGAATTGTGGGAAGGAGAGAAGAGCCAGAGAGGAGCCAAGATTTTTTTTTAAAAAAGGAAGGATTGGGCTAACAGCAAGTTTAACCAATTCCACGAAATGTGATGGAAGAGATCTGAAGGACGGGCAGAGCAGAGTCAGTCGTCACTGAAAGCAGGCAAATACCAGAAAAGTAGAGCTCCTTCAGCACCATGGAATTGGAATTCAGAGCAGGATTGGGAGCAGCAGGAACAGATCAGGACTAGCCCAGTGTAGAGAGAAAAGTCCCAGAGGAGGAACAGAAAACTGAGCTGAAGATGTAGGCCGGCTACTAGAATCTAGGATGAAGTGCCCAGTGACCATAGTTTAGTTGAGTCCTCTTGCTAAGACTTGGCCTCTTGACTGTTTTCCGCATCACCATCAGGGTTTTAGAGGGTACTGTTAACCTAACTTGCTGGGGCAGGAAACCCGCATGATCGGGTGAAATTCTGGTTTTACAGCCTGTAAAATATTAATCTCCATGGAGAATAAAATCTGCAGGATGTAAAATTAGCGTTTCACTCAATCTTGTCAGCTTGTGGCTGGTGGGTTAAAAATTGTCCTATTTGTGTTCTGTGCCGCCCATCCTTCAGATCTCTTCCATCACTTTCGGCAGAATTTTCCCAGCTAACTAATTGGGCTTCGGTGCATGTAGGGAGTTAAATCCCCTGAAATTGGGCTCTCAATGTCTTGTGTCTTTCCCTGGGGCAAAGGGATCTCCCCCCCCCACCCCCCTCCCCCACCCTAGGATTCGGTGGGAAAGCAAGTTCAAAAGGCAATTGAGTCCTTTTATCCCTGGATTCCTTCTTTCCCAACAGCACACAAGTTTCACGCGGTGTCTGCACCTCACCATGTTGGAGAAGCCAAGTACACAGCGGAAACTCAGTGAAACTGACCTGATATTAACAGCTGAAACTGGCAAACCTGTGGTCAGCCACAGTGAAAGGCTTGCACTGATGGGAGCAGCTGAAATTCACTAGTCTCGTAAGGAAGAACAACTTTTGTGGAACTACTATCAAGTGCCTCGGATTGCACGGAGGGTGATCTCGGCTTATTTCCTGTGAGTTCTGCGGTTGCTTTGACCTCTGAGGTGAAGATGCAGCAACCTTCAGCCCAGCAGCAACAGCGACAGGGGCAGCAACTCCAGCAGAGCCACACGGGGCTCCACGGGACAGAGGGGATGGTGCAGCCCCTTGAAGGAGGCGATACCCCCAGCGCAGGGTCGATAGGCCAAGGGTCAGCTTCCTCAACATATCCGAACAACAGTGCCTCCGAAGGCTCAACGTCACACGGCAGATAGTGACAGACATCTGCAACCTTTTGGAAGCAGGCCTCTGCCCAAGAGGAGCAGGTGGCCACTTGTTGCCTGTGGCTGTCAAGGTGACCAAAGCCCTCAACTTATTCATGTCTACCTCCTTCCAGGGATCTGCTGCTGACGTGTGTAGCGTCTTGCAATCTGCAGCCCACAACTGCATCAGCCAGGTCACTGATGCCTTATTTGCCTCCAACTTATTCACTTGGAGAAGGATGAGGCCTGTCGAACCCAGAGGACTGTCAGCTTTGCCTCTCTCACTGAATTTTCACAGGTCCAGGAGGTGATTGATTGCACCCATGGGGCAATCAAGGTGCCATCAGGAGCAGCCAGGGCTATTTTTATATAGGCTTCCACTCCCTTAATGTGCAGCTGGTGGGTGATGACCGCAAGAAGATTATGCAAGTATGCGCAGAGTATCCAAGGAGCTGCCGTGACTCTTTCATCCTTTGGCAGTCTCAAGTTCCGTAGGTGTTCTCTCCACCAGACAGCCTCAGCAGTTGACTCCTGGGGGCCCAGGGATACTCACTCAAAGCCTGGCTGATGATCCCAGTGAGGAACCCTGCCACGGAGGCACAGGAGAGGTACAACCAAAGCCATCTTACCACCAAGGCGACAATAGAGCAAGCCACTAGCTCACTCAAAACGAGGTTCCGCTCCCTTGACAGATCTGGAAGCACTGTTTCAGTATGCCCCGGTTAGAGTCTGCAGGATTGTTGTGATCTGTTGCACCCTTCACAACATGGCACTACAGAGAGGACTGTAGCTGGCGGCGGAGGAAGGTGGAGAGCACCTGCCTCTGAGTCGGAAGAGAAGAGGGCTGATGATGATGAGGAGGAGTAGCCTGATGTGCAGTTGGTGCTTGCAGCCGCAGACCTGGCTGCCCGAGAAGCCCGCGACGCCGTCTCCCAGGCATGCTTCAGTTGAGGTGTGCTTGCATCGTTGCAGGCTTTCCATTAAGACCCCTGTATGTTTGAGGAGGTTGACTGTGAGGGATGGCTACGCGAGGGCAAAAGGATGCGGGTGAGTGTAAATGTCTGTTGAGATGGAGATTTGAGGAGGTGGCTGGAGAGAAAGGAATGTCTGACAGTAAAGTGTGTCGGTCAGAGGAGCGCTGTGCAGAAGAATGCGAGGGGGGTGAGAGCTGCAGGACACTCACTTTCCCAGACCTCATGAGGTCATTTGAACCTGTTCTGGAACTGGATCCAGGTCCTCAGCATCACACCTCAGCTGCTGACAGCCTCTCTGCGACATGCAGCCATGCCTGCTGGGTGAGGCTGGCTGGCCTCTTCCTGCTGTCTTCAGGGAAGACGACTTCTCTCTGTGCCCTCACTGCATCAATCATTACCTCCGCAGATGAGTCTGTGAACTATGGGACAGCCTTTCCATGTCTTCCCTCCATTCTGCAGGTCTTTGCTGCTTCACACTGGATTGCCTGCTGCAATCACTGTGCCATTGTGAATCCTGCTAAGGTCCCTTTTAAATCGAGATCCTTCACTGTTTAGACACATGGTCAAGAAATGTGGGGGCAGGATGATAATTACATTACTCTGGGAAAGAGCAATGGCAAGGCGAGAAAATTAGGTTCCTGTTTAGTTTAGTTTAGTTTAGAGATACAGCACTGAAACAGGCCCTTCGGCCCACCGAGTCTGTGCCGACCATCAACCACCCATTTATACTAATCCGACACGAATCCCATATTCCAATAACATCCCCACCGGTCCCTATATATTTCCCTGCCACCTACCTATACTAGGGGCAATTTATAATGGCCAATTAACCTATCAACCTGCAAGTCTTTGGCATGTGGGAGGAAACCGGAGGAAACCCACGCAGACACAGGGAGAACTTGCAAACTCCGCACAGGCAGTAACCAGAATCGAACCCGGGTCCCTGGAGCTGTGAGGCTGCAGTGCTAACCATTGCGCCACTGTGCCGTCCTGTCACGAAAATCGTCCTGCTGTTCTGGCAGGGATCGCCTTCAAAAGATTCCTCCCAATGCCTCTATCAGACCTGTAAAACTGTTAGGAGTAAAATTTCATTTTTTTTCTTCCTGCATCTGTGACATTTTCCTTGAAGATTGATCTATTTGGATAATGGAATGTAGCCTGGGCAGGTTTAAGCAGTTGTGCGTGAACGTTGTTGGCTGTAATTTCTGCCCTTTTGAGTATGATTTATGTCGTAGAAATTTCCAGACAGCCCATTCAAAAGCCAAGTTGTGCCATTTATAGCAAGCCTAACGATATTCTAACTTCTCATTTAGATACTGATGGGCCAGCTATGCAGCTCCAGGATTTTCTGTTTTTATTTCACAGGGTAGGTGTAGGCATAAGGTGTCAGACATGGTTTAGTGGGTAGCATACTCTTGCCTCTGAGTCAGAGGGTCCTGCTTTCATTCATTACAGCCTTGGTCCAAATGTGGACAAAGGAGCTGAACTCCAGAAGTGAGGTGAGAGTGACTGCCCTTGTCATCAAGGAAACATTTAACCAAATATGGCATGAAAGAGCCCTAGTAAAATTGAAGTCATTGGGAATGAGGAGTGAAGTCTCCACTGGTTGAGTCATACCTGACACGATGCCCCAGGACATTACTGCAGGAATTCCTCAGGGTAGGGTCTCGGGCCCAACCATCTTCAACTGCAACGTAAGGCTAAAAGTTGAGAAGTTCACTGATGATCGCAGTAGTCAGTACCATTTGCAACTCCACGGATAATGAAGCAGTCCATGCCCACATGCAGAAAGACGTGGACAACATTCAGGCTTGGGCTGGTAAGTGGTAACAAGAAGAATCTAACCATCTCCCCTCGACATTCAATAGCATTACAATCCCTGAATCACCACCATCAACATCTTGGTGGTCACCATTGAACAAAATCTCCCCAAAGCCTTTCCGCCACCTACAAGGCACAAGCCAGGAGTGTGATGGAATGCTTCTCACTTGTCTGGATGAATAAAGCTCCAGCAATAGATGAAGGAACAGTGATTTACTTCCAAGTCAGGATGGTGTGTGGCTTGGAGGGGAACTTGCAGGAGGTGGTTTTTCACATGCGTCTGCTGCCCTTGTCCTTCTAGGTGGTAGAGAGCACGGGTTTGGAAGGTGCTGTCGAAGGAGGCTTGACAAATCAGTCTGCTTGACTGGCACACCATTCCTTAAACATTCACTCCCTCCATCACTGATGCACAATGGCAGCAATGTGTACCATCTACACGATGCACTGCAGCAACTTGCCAAGCCTCCTTCGACAGCACCTTCCAAACCCGTGCTCTCTACCACCTAGAAGGACAAGGGCAGCAGACGCATGCGAGAAACCACCTCCTGCAAGTTCCCCTCCAAGCCACACACCATCCTGACTTGGAAGTAAATCACTGATCCTTCATCTATCGCTGGGCTAAATCCTGGAACTCTCTCCCTAACATCACTGTGAATATACCTTCGCTACTCGGATTGCAGTGGTTCAAGAAAGTGGGTCACCACCAGCTTCTCGAGGGCAATTAAAGATGGGCAACAAATGCTGGCCTTGCCTACAACCCATGAACGAATAAAAAAGAACTCCAGAATCTTGAGTAAAAATACAGACTGACACTGCTGTGCAGTACTGAGGGTGTGCAGCACTGATGGAGATGCCGTCTTTTCTTGAAACTGAGGCCCTGCCCGCCCCCTCAGGTGAACGTGAAAGATTTCTCCGCACTATTTCAAAGAAGAGCAGGGGAGGTCTCCTGGTGTCCTGGCCAATATTTATCCCTTAACCAACATTGCTAAAAAATTATTTATTGCAGTTTGTGGGATCTTTCTGTGCATAAATTTTTTGCCACATTCCCTACATTACAACAGTTACTACATTCCAGAAGTATTTCAGTGGCTGTCTATATGCTTTGGGACATTGTGAGAATGTAAACACAAGCTTTTCTTTGTTTTGACTCATCATTTTCTATTTCCAAAGGGGTGATAATTAATTTCTGGACTTCATTTTTTTAAATTTCTGTTTGTAGTTTTATTTTCCCTTTTTGTGATTGCGCAGAAACCCTGTTCCGTTGATGCATTCTGAATATCCACTGCTTCTGACTGTTTTACTTAATTCGTGATTGTTTTATAAAGCGGTGAAAAGTGAAATAGTTCAACAGGAAGGTTTGATTGGTTTTGTGATAGAAAACACATCTGTCTCGAATGTTAAAAGTACTGTTATCGCCTAAAGGCTTCAATGCTGCCTACAAACACTTGGCTCAAACAGCAACTTCTGCACTAGTATACTAGTAAAAACATAGCAACACTCCTGTTGTGAAAGGTTTTTCTCACCAGCCGCAGAAGTTAGCATCACTACAAGAGCAACATCTCCTTGCATTTATATAGCACCTTTAACATAATAAAATGTCTCCAGGCATTTCATGAGAGCATTATCAGACAAAATTTGCTACCGAGCCACATAAAGAAATATTAGGTCAGGTGGCGATAAGCTTGGTCAAAGAGGTATGCTTTAAGGAGTGTCTTAAAGGAGGAGCAAGAGAGGTAGAGAGAATTAGGGAGGGAATTCCAGAGTTTAGGGCTGATGGCACAGCCACCAATGGTGGAGTGATGAAAATTGAAGATGAGCAAGTAGCCAGAATTGGAGGAGCGCAGAGATCTGAGTGTTGCAGGGCTGACGGTGATTTTTTTTTTTTTGCCAATCTTTTCACATCCTTTCCTGTGAGTGCTGGTTTGTGGTTGTACAGGTGCTCATACACTCTAACATCTTCGTAGGTGAGCCAAGCAAATTGGTTATCAGTGGCCTATTTCACTATGAGGGGCATTACAACTGAACCCAATCCTGCCTTTGCCCCATGTCTGTGTACAAGCGCTTTCCAGTAGAGGACAATGGAAAGTGAACAGGTGCAGGAAGCCCAGCCAATATTCCTCTCCAAGACCTAATCGTACTAAGACTCACTGTAGTTCTGTCATTGCCACCTCAGGTGAGACCAGTTAACTCAGCACAAAAAAAAAACATATCTGCCATCACCCTGATCGCACAAGGTATGTCTATCCACTAAGCTAGTGGGGAACCCTGAACTATGTCCATTTAACTAAACAAATACAATCTGGCATGTACATTAAGTTAGTAGCGTTTGTTCCAATATGAAGTTCTGTTTTCATCATGGAATGGTTAATCTGCATTTTGAGTGACACACCATTGAAATCATTGATAAAGAATTTAAAACTTCTCAAGTTACTATGAACTTTCAAAGCTGTTTCACACATCCAGCTCAGAAAATCTGGTTCTAGAATCAGGAAGCCTATTGGATGCTGCATAGTGAACATCTTATGAACATGGGTTTCAATATCTATATTGTTCTGTCATTGCTTTTAAAAGTGATTCATGATTTCTTTCAGCCATTGAATAAATGTCAAGCTCTTGTCAGAAGGGAATCTGTCGTTAATTTGGAAAATTTCCGGAAGTTATATCTCAGGAGGAAATGGAAAGTAGGTGAAATTCACCCTGCAAAATGGTACTAAAGTAATTGTTTCTGTCACTTCTTGTTAAACAGCCTTTCAGTTTCTTTTGTGACTGATAAATCTCCCATTTCTTTTCAGCTAACTTATACGATTGTATCATTTTGCAATCATTTGACTCGATCCTTCCTGAAGAAAGATTATTTAAAGAAAGATGAAGCTTCGGTAGGTGGAGCTACAGAAATGGATCTTATTCACAGCAAGTTTGTTTGCTGACTTTTAAGTACCGACCTCAAAGATTATAGGTTACATTTCCCTTGAAGAATTAATAACCCGAACATTTCTTAAAATAGTGGGTGAGCGATTTTGCTAGAGCTACTTCAGTGCAATCCAATTTGAATGCACGTGCTGTCATCCCCTTCACAGCTGCTCCTGTGAAGGCTCGGTTTCCCTATTATCCTGCCAGCCAGCTCCACAATGCACCAGCTATTCCAATATCCCAGCCAGATTTCTCTCCCATGCAAAGTCCCAACACGCGCACCTACCCCATCCTGACTTCAGTATGTCCCCACGTGATAGCGAAGATCATTGTCCTTTTCATCAAATCCCTCTATGGCCTTGCTCCTGCTTATCTCTATGATGCCTATCAGTCTTATTAACCACACATACTTTTTCTCCTCCCATAACTTTTTTTTTCCCAGCTCTCACACCAGCCATCCTGCATCCCTCTGATATTGCCAGTTTACTAACAAACTAGGGTCAAATGTAATGTGGGCTCAGGCACACTAGGATCTATACTGAGATTGTCTCAACGAATTTATGTCAGACCCTATCAGGTTATCAGACAAAGAAGAATTTCGCTCCACCATTCTGGGTGCATTTGAACCCTAGTTCCAGAGTGAGGACTAGTATCTATCCCAGTATTGTTCACTCCAGTTCAGTGTGGGACCAGTATCTGTCCCAATATTCACTCTGGTTCCAGGCGAGGGCCTATATATCCTAATATTGTTCACTCTGGTTTCAGTGCGAGGGCCAATATTTATCTCGATATTCACTCTGGTTCCAGTGCGAGGGCCAGTATCTATCCCGATATTCACTCTGGTTCCAGTGCGAGGGCCAGTATCTATCCCGATATTCACTCTGGTTCCAGTGCGAGGGCCAGTATCTATCCCGATATTCACTCTGGTTCCAGTGCGAGGGCCAGTATCTATCCCGATATTCACTCTGGTTCCAGTGCGAGGGCCAGTATCTATCCCGATATTCACTCTGGTTCCAGTGCGAGGGCCAGTATCTATCCCCATATTCACTCTGGTTCCAGTGCGAGGGCCTGTATTTATCCCCATATTGTTCCCTCCCGTTCCAGTGTGAGCCAGTATTTCCCCACCATCATCCAGTTCTCCTCCTGCTCTTATAGCACAGAATTTATATTTTTACCTTATGGGGTAAAAAGGTACTTGTTTTTCCCTCCAGTGATCTATGGCTCAATGGTTGCACTCTTGTCTCAGTCAGAAAGTTGTGGATTCAAGTCGCGCTTCAGAGACTTGATCACAAAATCTAGGCTGACACGCCCAGTGCAGTACTGAGGGAGTGCTGCACTGTCGAAGGTGCATTCTTTCAGAGGCCCTGTCTTCTCAGATGAATGAAAAAGATCCTTTGCCACTATGTTGAAGGAGAGCAAAGGATTTCTCCCTGGTGTCCTGGTCAATATTTATCCTTCAACCAACATTATAAACAGTTTTTCTGGTCATCGCATTGCTGTTTATGGGGTCTTGCTGTGCAATAAAAAATTGGATGCTGCATTTTTTACATTACTATAGTAACTACAAATCAAAAGTATTTAATTGGCTTTTAATCAAAAGTACTTAATTGGCCATAAAGTGCTTTAGGATGCTCGGAGGCTCTAGAAAGGCAGTATATAAATGCTTTCTGTTTTTAGAGGCAGTGTGATAGTGACAATGAAGATGTGAGTTTGAAACGAAGACCATCCAGGCCAAGGAGGCGTAGCAGCACATCATAAAGAGACGTCTGCTAGTGTTCTACTAAAGAGGAGCAAAGCCGACGGCAGGTTGATCATTGTACAGTCTGTTAGAATTAACAAAACCTGAAACTGCACCAGAGTTGTTTCTCCCAGTGGCTGTGTTGATGACAGGCACAGTAAATGGATAAATGCCACTTTGAATACATGTACAGATTGGATGAATGATGGGTAGGCCTGTGCTACCAACTGTAATGTTTTCATTGATAAGGCACGTCGGAAGGAAAAGTGTGCAATATATTTTTACAGCTCATTGTATTTTTTTATGTTTAGACCTGCATATGTTGATTAAGGTTTTAAGAGTCACAATCCAGTCTTATTTAAATATCACTCTTGTGATTGTTCCAATGCATTGCATTGCAAGAACAGTGAGATGCAGTCCCCTGACCATGTGATGGGCTCTCCATTTCAGGCCTGCCGCTCTGGGCAGTTTGAGTGGAGGTCAGACACTTGGCCAAAGAGGAATAGGGCCGGGGAGGAGAGCTAAAGGAATGGAGGGCACTGTAGTTTTAAGAGTTCTGTTGAAACTGTACACCCTACATTGCTAGTTGGGGCGTTTCACTTGTGTGTGGGTGCTTGGATAACCCCTAGTGTAGGATAGTAATAATGTTTGCTTGCTTTCTGTTGAATGGTGAGCAATGCTGAATCACAGCTCTGCCAGAATGTTCAGCCTGCTGGCTGATGAGTGGAGGTCCAGTAACATGTAAAGCAACAACTTCTGAAAGGAGCCTTGCTGAAGGGGAGTCCAAGCATAGAGCTGCCTGAGCCACGTCGAATATCACTAGTTTCTGCTAACATTAATTTTTACGTAATCATTGCTTTAGATATCTTTAGATTTTAGTCTTTTTTTAAGACTGTAATATTGATGAAATGAGCAACTTTATATGGTACAACATAATGCTTACTGCATGAGATCTGAAACGATTATCTGTTTTATATATAATGGAAGTAAACAGAGAAGCGATTACTGGTGTAAATAACCTCAACAGGAATTTTAAAGAATGGCACTTTCAAAATGTTTAAAAGCATGTTCTAAATCATAGCATGTTTGGACACTGTTGGAGATTAATGAAAATCTAGGCAAAGCTATTGCACCTTTTATCAGTAAGGGTAATTCTATTAACTATATGTAACAGTAAGCTGGCTGCTCATCCAAATTTTCAATTACTGTAATACTCTTCAAAATGTTAGTGCCTGATGCCTGGAATTAATTGCCTTGAACTGTCAATTCTGCCTCTAGTTAGTTTACAGAAGCAGTACTGCAGGGTTAATAATACCTTCATCCCAACACCCAAATCTTCTTGGTGACTTATCTGGAAAATGCATTTTCGTGTACCTATTTTACAGTGAAGTAAATAGACTGTCTGTCAGCAAAAGCCAAGTGATTAATTAGTGTTCTCAGATACTCCAATACCTGAATTATTGATGGTGAACTGTAAATGAAGTGTGGAGCTTGGAAAGGGTGGTGATATACAACTTAGTGTGGATGTGGGGAGCTGATGTGAGAGGAGCTTACTGGCAGGGTGGGAATATTGAGCCTTGAAGTGATGAAGCCCATAGACTATGTTCATAATGGAGTGGATGTGAGCGAGGAAACTGAGCTCAGTGAAGCAGTTCGCTGAGGTTTTGCACTTCCTGACTTGGCTTCAGAAGGCAAACAGGAAGGAGGTTGGACTTCAGTATAGAAACTCCAAGATGCTGACGGATGTTTAAGTAAGGAAAACCTAGTTCATCCCTTTGTTGGAGAATTGGAGGCTGTACAGTCATATCCTTAGTCTCCTCCCTAACCTGAGGAGCCCAGAAATTACTCAGTCTCAAAATGTTGTCATGATAAAGACATACAGCATCTGGACATAGGGTGAATCTGTTCATCTTTATGTGGTTCACTCTCACTAGCAGCAGGTTGAGTGTCCCACTTGTTCAGGTCAACAAAAATGCTGAGGGGTGGCTACAGGATTATCTAAGAGAGCTTGTTATATAGGTACGTACAACACATTTCCACACATGCGAGTACTGAGCTTCTCATAGTTGTTTCTGAATTCATTGACTTGAAAAAATACTGGAGAGGGAACAGGTGGAGTTGAAAGGTGTCATTTGCTTAGAGGTCCAGATTGGCAGCATTGTCCCTAAGCTCCCCAATGACTTGACAAATTAACTGGCAACAGAGTAAATTAAATCTACTTTCCAGAGTCAAGTAAAATAGTCAAGGCAGCCTTGTGTTCTGATGTGTGTTCGCTTGCTCGCTCTCTACCTGGAAAACTAGTTTAAAAACTAGTAAAAATAGCCCAGATTATAGGCTTGATGACATGTCGAAATGATTTAGACCGAAAGGCAGTGGAATATAGGCTTTCCATAACTTAAGCTGAAGCTGTGCCTAACATTCCACTTCCATTACAATGGGGTGTGCTTACAAAGTTTGCAGTAGTGAGAGTTTGAAACTTACTGAGGGCATTGAGAGTGTGGAAGATTTGTGATTTATTCATTGAAGTCTGGAGTTTTCTGGCATTTTGGAATTTGCTATTTTCTGCCTTTCAAGTCAAAAATAATTTACCTCAGAGTTAGATATTATTAGTAGAAAAAAATCATTGCAAAGCTGGATTGAAGTCTTTAGAGTCCAGTTCCAGGGACTGTAATCCTCAGAATGTGACACTGATGATGACAATGGGATCATACCCTAAATTTTGCAAGCTCAGTGAGAGAGAGGTAGAGTTATCAACTCTGGTTGGACGTCTTCCTGGAGGGTTCAACCTGCCTCCAGCCACATCACCCAGTCAAACAGCCTTTGCTCCCATCTCCAATGCTTTTGAAACTAATAAACAAAAGTGATCAAGGAATATTTTTAAATTTTTTTAATATCCATTTCCCCTGGGTTACTTGTAACAATGCGCCTGCCCAACGCAAGCCATGTTCCTCTTGACCCCGAGAGAGGGAGCTGATTTTTTTTTTAATGTAAAACTCGTGTTTAGAGTCTGTTAGAGTCAGACTGTTTTTTCAGGCCTGGAGTGTGCTGGCTGGGCCCACGTCCACCCATGCTGATTTCGCCAGGCATATTGTCTTCCATAGGTATGCCAGGTGCTGACTGAAGCAGCATCTCTTACAGCATCCTTTGTTTTGTGAAGGATAGGTAAAGCTTTAGCCCTTTGCAAGGCAAGTTTTGGTGGGGGGAGGGTGACCTGTTTGGGCCTGAGCCCCATCATGCTAATCTGTGAACTGAAACGTTACAGTGCACATCTACAATAATCCCAACCGACAGTGCAGTCTACATTCACAAGATAGAGCTAACTCACTGTCCCGGTTTTTCCCTTGTTCAAATCCCAAGACAACCCACAGGCAGGTGCGGATTACCTGGTTTTTAACTTTTATGTAAAAATAATTTTTTTTAAATAGCTTCAGGAGGAATCAGACCATTAACCTTTTTCTTCATTTACATTCTAATCAGCCTGTGTGCATTTCAAATATTTTCTGTTGTTAGATCCTAAAGAAACAGGCTAGAAATTAATGACAATAGGAGATGAACATTTCGAGCATTTCTATGGCCTTTCTCAGTCTGCCATTTTTATGCAGAGTTTCCAGCCCATATAACTGTTTAATTCCATCTGAAATTTATTTTCATGGACCTGAAATAAAAATAATTAAGCACAAATAACATTTTTCCAAGAGTAACATGCAAGAAAAAGATTGCAGGAACAGGCTGAGTTTTATGCTTTTAAGTGATTGCACTGTCTCCAGTCTGAGGTTTCCAATCTATTGAACTTTTATTGATTATTATCACTCCTTATGGATATTGACTATTGTAGTATGGACAGTGTGGGCTCTCATTCTAGATACTCCATGACAACATAGAGATTTGTGCTGAGAGCATGTAAACAAACTGAAAACAACTTTGTCACTCTCACTCTAACCCTCTGTCATGCACTCCTATCCAATCCTAATAGTGCATTATGGCAATATCCCAAAAGTGGAAATCTCTGTATTTTTAAAATTTAGTACAACTTTTTACCATACCAATCCCACTACCTATTATAGAGTCATAGAGAGATACAGCACTGAAACAGGCTCTTCAGCCCACCGAGTCTGTGCCAACCATTTATACTAACCCTACATTAATCCCATATTCCCTACCACATCTTCACCTTCCCTCAATTCTCCTACCTACACTAGGGGCAATTTACAACGGCCAATTTACCTATCAACCTGCAAGTCTTTGGCTGTGGGAGGAAACCGGAGCACCCGGCGGAAACCCACACGGTCACAGGGAGAACTTGCAAACTCCACACAGGCAGTACCCAGAACTGAACCTGGGTCGCTGGAGCTGTGAGGCTGCAATGCTAACCACTGCGCCGCCCAAATGTATCAAACCATGACAATTCTGCAAGTTCAGTGACAGGAATTTGCAGATAAAGCCAGTTAATATAGTCCCACTAGGAAACATCCTCTCCTGAAAAAAATAAATGCTGCAGCCAGTCTTAAAGGAAACCAAGCTTTGCGTAAGACAATGGCCTCACATGGCCCAGAATGTTCCTTCGTATGAAATCAATTTTTTTTTTAAAAGTTGCATTTTAGCAGTGCCTAAAGTCTCTCGAGATAAGGAGGCCCAAAAGAAAATGTTAGAAAGAAAACTTCCTTGGGGACAAATGCTAAATAAACACAGCTGAAACTGAAACTCTTAGAAACCGTTAGCTCATCTTAAAATGTCCTGCTTCACATTCATGTGAAACCAATGATGGGAGATGGCAATATGTAATTGCCTCCGACAGACTCCAGACCAATCCTGCACGTGATCTGATTGTTGATGCTGAGCACCTTCACCCTCTGGGAGAGGCTGGTTTCTTCTTGTGAAACACTATTCAGGTGATACAGGGGGTGAAATGCTGTTACCAGCT
Source organism: Heterodontus francisci (assembly GCF_036365525.1). Taxonomy (NCBI): domain Eukaryota; kingdom Metazoa; phylum Chordata; class Chondrichthyes; order Heterodontiformes; family Heterodontidae; genus Heterodontus; species Heterodontus francisci. Next base: position 33,291,946 of record NC_090405.1, on the reverse strand, counting down.
TAAAAGGTTATCAGTTGGCATGCACTTGGATGGAAATAATGGATTATAAATCGATTTGGCCGTTTATGATGTCACTGAGGTGGGACTTGATAGTTTAGCATTTAGGATTAGAGGTAATTCAGTAAGACAGTTTCTGCGGCGTTCCTAAAACTACAATCGACCATTGATCCCAAGCTAAACTAGAAGGAAGGAACCCATCAAAGCATAACTCCTACCAGATGCCCTAATTTCAAAACTGACAGCAATGTCTGCAAATGGGTTTGCTTCATAGATTGACAACCCCAATCTTCTACAGATTAGGAAGCTTCGCCACTTCCTGTGGAAGTGATAGATCGATTCAACCTGTTTACTGGTGGCTCTGTCACCAAATCAACTTTGCTATAGGAAGAATACTGATAGATTACATTTTAAATTATGAATTTTGATGAACAATTGCTTTGTGACACAGGAAAGTATGCCTGTTCTCTCCAGTTTTGACAATGCCTACTTTGCTGTAATATAACCCAGGTAGAAATTATTCTTTGTCAATTTTGAAGGCTAAATATTTTAAAGTAGATTTAGATAATTGCAAGGCACCATATAAATTTTTTTATTCGTCCATGGGATGTGGGCATTGCTGGCAAGACGGATGGGCAATTAATGTTGGCCTTGCCAACGACACCTACAACCCATAAAAGAATTTTAAAAATCCTTATTCATAATATTCTTTGACCTAATATACAAATTTTAGTCTTGTGTATTTTTTAATTGCGCTATGTTACGGTGTGGTCCTCAAAGGTTTAATGGTTATTTTTGGTCCTTACCAATGATTCTGAATGTGTTGCGCTTTGGAGGTGACTGTTTCAATTGGGTGCTCTCAGTGGGGAACTGCGTTCTGAGGGAGCACAGGTCAGGAAATGGTGGAATCTGCAGCGACTGGAGTTTCAGATCTTGGAAACCCCTCCTGTATCTTGGAAGTGTTTTCATAACAACTTCAACAGGCGTCCTTACTGGAAAAGGCTTATTTCCATCCTGTTCCAAGCCACTTAAAAAATTATATCATAGTAACTTACTAGGAGGTCATCCCAGAATCTATGTAATGCTGTATCACCAAGACTTTCCTTTTTGATTAATTTATACATGTCATACTTTAAACCGTTTTTGTAACTTATTTTATTCCACCATTTATATTGTGCAACTTCTGGCTTATGAAGCAGCTGCCAGGGTTCCTGGTTTGCCTCACTTATATACTACAGGGGTGGATTCAGTGTTTCAGGAGCAAAAGAACAGCTGCTTACATGTGAGATTTGCACAAGCATCTTTATTCAAATGTTGCCTTTGCAATCTTCTGCTTCTGGCTGTCAACGTTCCCTCATGTTGAGGAAAATCTGAAGTGGCCAGGAATGTGAATGCCGCATTATGGACAAGCTGAGAGCTCGGCCCGTCCATTGGTAGAATGATATGGAGATCTAACTGGTCAATTTTATTTGCCACCAGTGAAGTTTTTCTACAGGAAACAAACCACCATCCCCAGGTGTTATTGAGAGCCTCAAAACTATGTGGACAAAATATTTTCCCACCAGAAAGTTGTGTTAACAGAAATATTTATGATCACATACAGAAATCTCAAATATCACAACGACAGAGCACTAAACTGCAGTGGTTTTGATTGTTAAAAGATTATAATCACACCAGCAAGTGAACCTCCCTGTGTATATGGAGCCCTGACTAGCTGCAACTGCATGTTATGCTGCTGCCTTTGATGTAATGTTAACCAAACAGAGTTATTTTTGTACAGAAACTTCAGTTCTGTAATTAACAGTGCAATGTTCTAAATTAACATAGGGAATTTGGAATGAAATTAATTTAATATTTGTTAAAATGTACGAATGTTTAAGCTGTGCTGTACTAATTGACAAATGGCAATATTTGTTTCTATAACTGAAAATGATGAGCAAAGAGAATCTTAGAAATGTCATGTACAATTTTTAAAATTTCAAAATATTGGAGGTTTAGCGAGTTAGATTTAACCAGGATTATTTTGGGATGATGGACTCAAAGCTGTGATATAGAGCAGGGATTTTTCATTTGTTGTATTAATTAAAACTCTCTTATCCAGATACTGGACTATGTATGTCTGAATACTGTGATTGCAATTTTGTACAGTATTTTTCTATAAATAAAGTGCTGAATACAACTTTTGACTGTCATTTGATATGATTATACAGGTTCACTTGCCGTGGTTTATCTGAATGTTATGAAAACAAAACCCTCATACCACGTACTAATCTTTCCAGTATATAATGGGAGACTTTTACTAATGGAAATTGATTGCGAACACTCCAGTAAAAGAGTACTCAGCTGACTGAGTGGAACTCCATGATAAGTAAAACCTGAGAAAGCCACAGGTTTTGTTGCAGAAATGGTCATGAAATATTTGAGATTCAAAGACTCTTTTAAAGTCTGAGGTACATTCTAAGTTTCTGACTTACAGTTTCCCATAAGGTGAATTGGATTGGATGCTTTACAAAACATAATTGAGAATCTGTTGGGTGCATTGACAGGTTGGGCAGTCTATATTGTGGTGGTTTGTTTTGCATTGGCATCTGAGGTTTGTCATATCAATTTCTAGGGGCTAAACAATGAAAATTTGTTCTCGTTCCTACTATAAGAAGTGACACAATGGGGTAAAAATTCCTTTGTTTCTCTATGTAGCAACATCATCAATCCATTCAGGAAGAATTCTTCTATTTGGTATTTGTAGTGAGAATTGCAAACATGTTTCTTGAGAACTCAGTTAGGATACGTCACAATTTGATTTAGTCTCTGCAGAAGAATTCCTAACCCAATATTAGCAAGAAGAGTAATAATTACATGCTTCTTGAACTTAATTTGATTTCTGCTGTATAGTAACTGATGCTTCTCCCACATATACAACATATTACATGTTACTTATGGTAGATTTGAATTTTAATAAATATTTTAGTTCCTTTGTTACCTTTTTCATATTCTAAACTTTATAATTTTTTTTAGTTACTAATTGACTTCTGTTTCACATTATTGATTTTTAGTGCAAGAGAATGTGTTTTTTTAATCTCAAGCTAATTCTGTGAATTATACTGCTATCGACTACCCACTCAGAGCTCCAGCAGTGAGGCCACTCAGTTTCTAGTATAGGACCTAACCAAAGAGACAGCTTCCTAATCTTCCATTCTGTTACAAGACATAATAAATGAGACATGTCATAAATGATCAGTTTTTATCCATAAACACAATACAGACAGGTTAGAAGCTGTTAACATTTAAATATAGAAGCTTTACTGAACAGGAGGCGACCATTCGGCCCTTTGTGTCTTTAGCAGCTCTTTGCTGGAACAGTCTGAAACTAATCCCCTGTTCTCTTCTCCATGACCTTGTATGGAACTGTTTCACATTGAGTAAAAGTGAATTTTTTATTGCTTACTGTGCCATTCCAAAAGTATATTGCCATCCTCACAAATTAGCATTCAGTTACAAAGTTACTAAACAATAAGTTATGAAAATATAATGTGGATCAACACATCTTAGATATGCAATGATTTCAGTGTGCAGACTCACTTATTTTTATTAGTGCAGTTTATTGATTCAAAATAATATTAATTGGTAATGGTAATTAAACGATGTTGTAAATCTGCATCCTTCTGCAGTGTACTGTCTATAAACTGTGAACAGGATATAGTGCTGCACTGTTGAAAGACTTGGAATATGTTAAATAACATGATCCTTCCACTTCAATGGAAATAAAAATTCTGAGATGTAATACAAGCTGCCGCTTTGCTATCACCTGTTTGACAATTGTACAGAGTCAAAATTTCCCCCAAAGTGTTTTTCCCTTATGTCAACCGGTAAAACCATTCCATGATGACTTAGGGACGATTCTAATTGATGATGATCCACATTATAAGAGACAAACTGATACTATGGCCTGGATTTTCCGTTGAATTACAACCCGATTGGGATAGTAAACAGACTAAAATGCATTCTTAAAGGTAGTGTCAAATCCTCCACAAACAAAATGCATCTGTATTCTCCTCCAAAAAATGAATGGTTCACTTTAAGGCCTATTTGCCACATTTAAATGTCACCTGAACAGTGTGACTAACCCCTAAATCACAAATAATTGCTGTCTCTATATCAGTGTAAGGTATCCCTGGGACAAATTCTACACTGAGGAGACCATCTCACTGAAGGTTGGTGTTTCTTTGCCTGTTAACAGTTCTTTGTAGTACTTCTAGGGGCTGTATTAGGGTTTCTGTGTTGACTTGTACACAGTTCTGCTCAAAGTCCTGTATGGACTTTTCAATGAAAATGCATTTATTTTCCTGTTCGGAAGCGGAGAAAGAAGATGAATGCATGGAAGAGATTGGGGTACAGGCTCACCATCTTTGGCATCACTCTTCCCTAAATGTGGACACTCCCAGCAGGGACCACAGACCAAGATCATCGATCTTGGGCAGCCCACCATATCAGGTGGGTTATGCATACTAGACAGTGGAAACAGAATCCTGTAGTTAAAGCTAAGTGTTGTCATACCAGCGGATCAGAATATAGCTCTGCAGTCCTACCACATCCAGTCGTAAATGGTGGTGGTCAATTAAAACAACTAGCAAAGGCGGGGGTGGAGGGTCTGTAAACATCCCTATCCTCTGTGATGGCAGAACTGAGCACATGAGTGCAAAAGATGAGGCTGATGCATTTGCAACCACCCTCAGCTGGAAGAACTGAGTGCATGATCCTTCTTGGCCTCCTCCTGCGGTCCCCAGCATCACAGGTGCCAGTCTTCAGCCAATTCAATTCATTCCACATGATATCATGAAACTGCTGAACACACTAGATACAGCAAAGGCTATGAGCCCTGCCAACATCCCGGCTGTAGTGCTGAAGACTTGTGCTCCAGAACTACCTGTGCCCCTAGCCAAGCTGTTCCAGTATGGCTACATCACAGGCATCTACTGACAATATGGTAAATTGCCAAGGTATGTTCTGTCCACAAAATGCAGGATAAATCCAATCCGGCCAATTACTGCCCCATCAGTCTACTCTCAATCACCAGCAAAGTGATGGATGCTGTTTTCTTCAGTGTTACAAAGCAGCACTTAACTCAGCAATAATCTACTCCCAAATGCAGTTTGAGTTCTGCTGGAGCCACTCAGATCCAAATTTCATTAGAGCCTTGGTCCAAACATGAATAAAACTGTTGAATTCCAGAGGTGAGGTGAGAGTGACTGCCCTTGGCATCAAGGCAGCATTTGACCCTGGCAACTGTCTGAGGCAGAACCAGACTGTTCACAACCTTCGTGTCATATTTGACCCAAGATGAGCTTCCAACCACATATCTGCACCATCATTAAGATCGCCTATTTCCACCACCGTAACAGCGCCCCTGCCTCAGCTCATCTGCTGCTGAAACCCTCATCCATGCCTTTGTTACCTCTGGACTTGACTATTCTAATGCACTCTTGGCCAGCCTCCCACATTCTACTCTCTGTAAACTTTAGACCATTCAAAACTCTGATGCCTGTGTCCTTACTCCAAGTCCCATACACCCATCACCTCTGTGCTCACTGACCTACATTGGCTTTCAGTCAAACAACGCCACGATTTAAAAATTCTCATCCATGTTTTCAAGCCCCTCCATGGCCTCACTCCCTCCCTATCTCTATAATCTCCTCTAGCCCTACCTACAACCCTTGAGATATCTGTGTTCTTCTAATTCTGGCCTCTTGATCATCCTTGATTATAGTCGTCCACCATTGGTGACTGTGTCTTCAGCTACCTAGGCCCTAAGCTTTGGAATTTCCTCCCTAAACTTCCCTGTCTCTCTCTCTGCCTCTCTTTCTTCCTTTAAGACACGTTAAAACCTACCTCTTTGACCAAGCTTTTGGTCATTTGCAATATCTTCTCATGTGGCTTGGTGTCATATTTTGTTTTATAATGCCCCTGTGAAGCGCCTTCGGATGTTTTATTATGTTAAGGGTGCTATATAAATACAAGTTTCTGTTAAGTGTAGAAGCAAGAAGTCCTAGTAAAATTGAAGTCAATGGGAATCGGTGGGGGGAACTCTCCGCTGGTTGGAGTCATATCTAGCACAAAGGAAGATGGTTGTAGTTGTTGGAAGCCAATCATTTCAGCCCGAGGACATCCCAGCAGTAGTTTCTCAGGATAATGTCCTAGGCCCAACTGTCTGCAGCTGCCCAGAACTGGGGGTGTTTTCTGATGATTGGTATTGAACACTGCATTTGCAATTATTCAGATACTGAATCAGTCTGTTCCTGCATACAGCAAGATCTGGACAACATCCAGGCTTGGCCTGATAAGTGGCAAGTAACATTCACAACACACAAGTGCCAATTTCCAATAAGAGAGTCTAACCATATCCCTTAACATTCAGTGGCATTATCATCGTCAAATGCCCCATCCCCATCAGCATCTTGGTGGATGGGAGGGGAGGGGGGTATTCCTTTGAACAAATAAATAAAAAAGAGGAGGGAAATTGAACTGAGGGGTCAACAAGAAAATTACAACTGATAGTCCAGATCCTTCAATAAATCACCCTCATAAAGGCCCCAATATTTACTAGCATGGTGTTTCCAAGTAAGGGGGAGTAGATATAATCCCGGTTTCCCTGAATGCAGAAATTTTAATTCCATGGAGTGAGGTTTTTTTTAACAGGACTAGCGAGCACCCTGTCAGGCAGAGAACGCTCCAGAACAGGCCTCACCTCAGGCGCTGGTAGGTTTCCTGCTGTTAAGGGTAGGGATCTTGAGGGTTTGGGGGTTGGGTTCAGCATAACTTGGAGTGATCAATGGGAGGGAAGCAAGCTTTCTTGGGGGACAAGGAAGTTTGGCCTGCTCCTCTTGACCCACAAATGTGCTGGAAAGACATTTACCTCTTCCATGCGGCAGTTCTCGACTCCTTTTAGCAGCTGGGTTCCCGCAGACTCAGGAAACCCAGCCGGCCAGCATTAAAGCTGGGAAAGGGAGATAAAATCTGAGGCACGCAACCCTCATTAAAATATTTAAATGAGTGACCTGCCTCCTGGGAGTGGGTTGGTTGCCTGCCCCTCATCCTGCCTCCATTAAAATCGGAAATGGATGGGTTTGAGGCAGATTAGGTTCAGGTTTGACATTCTTAAAATTTTAACATCTGACCTGATACAAACCCACATGTTTTGGGAACGGGGGCATTAAAATTCCCCCCATAATGTCTCACTCTCCAAGACTTCTGGCAGCTCTTTGTTATATTGTACTCCATATTTTCCCTGCCGACATCCAGGTCCCAAAGGTTAAAAGCATACAGAGAAATCATCAGCTGAGCAATAAGGTTTGTGTATGTACAGCCAAACAAGAGTTTTGCATCTTGCTGTGGCTGAATTTTACATTATGTCAAATCTGTTTTTGAGGTGAATGTGGAGGAATTGATGTTCTCAGTAATGACAAAAGAATTTGTGGAACATTTCACAACATGGGAACATCACTCACAAAGAGAAAATGGCCTTCAGGAAGCTGGCACCGGAAGACATACAGTTAATTTGCAATCTGTGGATGTAATGAATATGAATATGGTTCCCTGGTCCCCAGGACCAGGATATGTCTCTTCAGGGCTCAGATTATGAGCTGGGGGAAGCTGAATCTTTATAATGATCCTGCAGTGAGCAGATTACTGGGTCATCATCGCTACTGTTCCAAAATGGGGTTTGGGGAGGGAATCTGCAATTGGATCCAACTGCTCTACACAAACATCAGTAGCGCAGTCTCAATCAACGGGTGGGAATCTGAAAGTTTCCCGATCAAATCTGGAGTCAGACAGGGCTGTCCTCTTTCCCCGGTCTTGTTTGTTTGCTGTATTGAACCCTTTGCTGAGTCTATTAGGAAGGATGCGAGCATAAGAGGGGTGACAATCCCAGGCAGCGGAGGCACTCAGGTCAAAACCTCCCTGTACATGGATGACGTCGCCGTCTTCTGCTCGGATCCGCTGTCCGTGCGCAGACTGATGAGCATCTGCGACCAGTTCGAACTGGCCTCGGGAGCCAAAGTTAACCACGGCAAGAGCGAGGCCATGTTCTTTGGGAACTGGGCTGACCGATCCTTTGTCCCCTTCACCGTCAGGTCAGATTACCTGAAGGTGCTGGGGATATGGTTCGGAAGTGCCGGGGCGTGCACCAAAACATGGGAGGAGCGAGTAGCCAAGGTACGACAAAAGTTGGGCATGTGGGGGCAGCGATCTCTCTCCATTGTGGGTAAGAACCTGGTCATCAGGTGCGAGGCGCTCACGTTGTTGCTCTACGTGGCGCAGGTCTGGCCCATACCCCACTCCTGCGCCGTGGCAGTCACCCGAGCCATTTTCCGCTTCGTCTGGGGATCTAAAATGGACCGGGTCCAAAGGGACACGATGTTCAAATCTCTGGACATGGGCGGGAAAAATGTACCCAACGTGGCCCTCATTCTGATGACCACCTTCGTGTGCGGCTGCATCAAGCTATGTGTAGATCCCCAGTACGCAAACTCCAAGTGTCACTACGTGCTGAGGTTCTATCTGTCCCCGGTGTTGCGAAGGATGGGCCTGGTCACATTGCCGCGGAACGCACCATGCAGTTGGGCGGCGCCGTACCACCTATCCTTCGTGGAGCAGTTTCTGCGGAAAAACACCTTTGACCACCGGTCCATCAGGCAGTGGTCTGCACGGAATGTCCTCAAGGCCCTACGGGAAAAGGAAACGGTGGATCCTGTCGGATGGTTCCCCGAGCAGACCGTCAAAGTCATTTGGCGGAATGCCTCATCACCAGAACTTTCAAACAAGCACCAAGACGTGGCTTGGCTGGTGGTGAGAAGGGCCCTCCCCGTCAGATCCTTCATGCACACCCGAAGTCTCGCCCCCTCCGCACAGTGCCCCCGTGTTGGCTGTGGTGGGGAAGAGACGGTCGCCCACCTCCTCCTGGAATGTGCCTTTGCAAAGCAGGTGTGGAAAGAGATGCAGTGGTTTTTGTCAAGGTTCATCCCAAGCAGCTCTGTAACACAGGAGTCTGTGCTCTACGGGCTGTTCCCAGGGACGCACACCGAGACAAACATCAACTGCTGCTGGAGGACTATCAATTCGGTGAAAGACGCCCTTTGGTCTGCCCGAAACTTGCTGGTCTTCCAGCGCAAAGACTTGTCCACCACCGAATGTTGCAGACTGGCACATTCCAAGGTCCAGGACTACGTGCTGAGGGACGCACTAAAGCTTGGGGCAGCCGCAGCAAAGGCTCAATGGGGAAAGACCACAGTGTAAGGTTCCCCCACCAAGCTAGACTGAGGGGCTGGATCCATGGGAAACCCCTCGAACTGTATCGTTAATATTCTGAATTGCTGTAAATGTAAAACTGTAATTGACATGACAATTGTGAAACGGAAGGGTTGGGAAGAAACTCATGACAGTATTGAAGGAAACTGATCTCCCTTGCAATGTTTGTATTTTTTGGTGCTGTTTGGAAACTGTTTGGCAATGTAATTTTTACAGATTTTTATGAATAAAGTATATTTTGGAAATAAAAAAAAAAATCATCGCTACTGTGCTGATTCTTGGAGGTCGTTATGTTCTTTCACTCAGTTTAATGAATTCCTCCGAATGTTTCGGGGATTTTTTGCCCATGTCGCTTCAAGAATCGGGTGAAGTTGTCAAAATGGAAATGGGAAGTTAATGAAACCACTTACAGATAATTCCGTGTAACTCTCTGTATATACCTGGGGCTTAACGGCTTAGCACTTGAATTGTATCAAACAAACAGAAGTAAGTAGCCTGGCGCTGTCAGTCATATGACCTTAATACCAGGGAACTCTTCAATCACTTAGAGTGGAAGCGTTCAATATAAACTCTATCCCACTTTGTTCATTAACTGGATTGTGATTATCTATAGTGAATGCTTAGCATATCATTAACTGTTGGGAAATTCTCTTTCACAGGTCCTCAGAAATTGAGTGTGTTTTCATATTATTGGAATGTAGTCTGATAGTTTACATATTATTCTAATGCATTTCCTTTTGTCATGACTCCAAAGGAAATAAAACCGTTTGAATGAGTACGGTATTGTCAGTGCGACCCTTTATCTGGCTGTACACTGAATGCAGCCACTGCCAGTCTCCATAAAACTACCCAAGGCTAATGGTGATCATTGGTACATTCTGCCCTTCTGTCTAGTACAAAAGTAACTGGAGGGTGATTCCCCTCCCGTGGGGATACCCCAAATTATTTGGATTATGGAAATGCCCTGAAAGACAAAAAAAAAGGATATTACAAAGCACTTAATAGGGTTTCAACACATTAACCAGAATATCCTTTCCTGGAAGCTTTGTTCCCAACTTCAATTTAATCACTGGGCAGAGGTACGAGACTTATTTTGAGGGAAAATCATCAGCAAATCACTGTCACACCTACTTGTGTCAGCTATAGGATAAAATATACAGGCCCCTAGAGCAAGTCACTTCCTCAAATGACCTGTTATAAATTTGGATTGATGTAATTGAACTTTGCTGCTTATAACCTGAACCTTTTCTATAATCTGCCTTCGCAGAGGTGTATGACAATTAGCAATAAACAATGACTCTATAACAATCTATCCATTTAATTTAATTGTAGTCCCATACTACAATTCTTCTGAGTGGCCACTTGTATCAAGGACTGACCAGGCTTTCTACAGGCTGAGACAATGATATTTATGTGCAATTCAATTGAAACATGAAGCAAAATTTAAAAAAACACAAAATATTAAATATAACTATTAAAAGTAAATATAAAGCACCAAGACCACAATGGGTTAATTAGCTTTTTCAACTAAAGTGTTTCAAAACTAACAGTCCTTGATTGGCAAATGCTTTGTTTTTAACCTCTTACCTCTGTTTGATCATTGTTGTATGATTGCCATTACAGTCATGGTGTAAATGTGACTTGGATCATGGTTTAAGTGATGCACACCTTCTGTCTAATCCAATCCCAAGAGACTGAAATAAAACACTGCACTGAAAAAAAACCTCGGGTCTCAGAGAAATCCATGCTGGGCAATCGTCTGTGTTTCCTTTCCTGGCAAGAGTAAATATGACTCATCAGTATTCATTTAGATGCTGGTCAAATAACTAAAACTCCTCCATGGCATCACCGTTCAGAAATACAAACCGCTTCCCTACTTACTTAAGTATTTTAAATATTTATTCTCCTCTTAATTTATATTATAGTTACTTTTCAATTCTTCTAAAGCTTGATCAGGTGCTTTAGTATTAATTTAACGCATTATGAAAAAGACTAGTAACTGCTTGATTCCCAACCAAATTGTTGTGTTAATTTTGTCCATTTTCACAGAAGCTGCTACATCCTGCAGGCGATGGTGTTCGGAGTCTACAGCTCTTTTTTAACCAATTTATCTGTCGATAGTTCAATTATTTACCTTCTCAATACTTACTAGCATTTTGAAAACATCTATTCCATTCCGCCCCCACCTCACCCCCGCCTTGACCTTCTCTGTTCAGTGAAAAATTCCTAGCTTTACAATCCCGAAACTGAGACTGAAGCAAGTCTCACTCCTAATATTATTCACTGTCCCTTTTCTATAGCTCCGACATCCTTCCTAAAATGATGCACAGAACGTGCATGCAATACTTCATCTGTCGCCTAGCCAGTGTCTTTACAAATTCATTGTTTTATAGTCAATGCTCTGTGTAGTAAAACCAGAATTTTAACCTCATTTCTTTGGCCTTTTCTATCTGCCCTCTATATCTCTGTACCTGTGCAGATCACTGTGTTCCTCTACTCTGTGAAGAGTTTTACCATTTAATGTATCGTCCTTTCACTGCACAACTTTCCCCCAAAATGTTCAACATATTTCTTTGTGTGGAACTCCATCTGCTGCTCATCTTACGGGCTTATTTTGTTCTTCATTAGTACAACAAAGATGATATAATAGAAGTGTTTAAAATTATGAAAGGGTGCTCCAGGCCTAGAGGGGTCAAGAATGAGATATAGGAACTAGGAGCAGGAGTAGTCTATTCGGCCCATCGAGCCTGCTCCACCATTCAAATAGATCATGGCTGATCATCTACCTCTACACCATTTATTCCCACTATTCCCATATCTCTTGATGTTATTAGTATCCAAATATCGATTTCTGTCTTGAATACGCTCAATGATTGAGCTTCCACAGCCCTCTGGGGTAGAGAATTCCACCGATTCACCACCCTCTGAGTGAAGAAATTCCTCCTCATCTCAGTCTTAAATGGCCTACCCCTTATTCTGAGACTTTCTCTCCTTGTTCTAGACTCACCAGCAGAGGAAACATCCTATCTACATCCACCCTGTCACACCCTGTAAGAATTTTGGAAGTTTCACTGAGATCACCTCTCATTCTTCGAGATTCATTAGAACATTACAGCGCAGTACAGGCCCTTCGGCCCTCGATGTTGCGCCAACCTGTGAAACCATCTGACCTACACTATTTTTTTAGAACATTAGAACATACAGGCCCAGTTTCTGTAATCTGTCCTCATAAGACATTCTCACCATCCCAGTTGCGAGGTGAACCTCCGTTGCATTCCCTCTATGGCAAGTATATCCTTCCTTAGACAAGGAGACCAAGACTGTACATAATATTCCAGGCGCAGTCTCACCAAGGCTCTATACAATTGCAGCCAGACATCTTTACTCCTGTACTCAAATCCCCTTGCAATGAAGGCCAACGTATAAGATTCAATACACATGATTTCAAGCAGGAGGTTGGAGAAAGTTCTTCACACAGAGCGTTGTGAGGCTGTGGAATTCACTTCGAGTGTTCGTGGTTGTGGCAGGAAGTAAGTCAACATTCAAGATTAGCTTGGGGGGGTGGATGAAGAAAGAGGGGAGAAAGGGATATGGGAACAGGACAGGTAAATGTGAATATGATGTTATGGAATGTAAATACTGACATGGAGTGGAAGGGCCAAATAGCCTTTTTCTGTGTTGTAACTTCTATGTATTTCGAATGCAATTTCTAACACTCTTGCTGCTATTGATTAATAAGTATTTAGATAAAATACATTTTGCACTGATGACAATGATGTTCCCACATGGATGTGTGGCGATGAGCCACCTTTACAATCTAAATAAAACCCGAGTCTGGAAGTGAAAACTGAAATTCAAACATTCTAGAATGTATGTTGTATATTTATAAATATATTACCATGATTTGCAAATCCTGACACCCACAATCTATTATTGTGAACGGTGAAAGTTTACTCATTCCTGACTTGGAAGGTCACTGGCTAAACTGTTTCACTCTCCTGGATCAGTATGAAAATGCTATTTGGCATGCTGCGAAGGGAGGTAATGAATTGCGAAGAGTTAGTCAATATTTAACTAGATAATCACTTTCACCATTCATAACTATCCAAACAATGGCTGGTGCTTGGACTAAATGCTGACCTATCCCTTTCCAATCAAACAGCTCCAGTGGTATGACATGATCCTCTGTTAGAACCCTTGGGTAGTCATTGATGGCAAAGTTTTTCAAAAACTGAAGTTGCACGTCTCAAGGTATTTCCACAGCTGAGCTCTGTTAATCATGCCGCCAGTTCAAATGTGAAGGAAACCCTATTTTGGCAGCTGCACTGTGTGTTAATGATATCTACTACGAAAAAGCAGTCAACACTTTCTGGGAGTGTGATTCATCCTAAAAGAATTCATGACAGATTAAAATACGGGCAGGGGCACTCGGTGAATGATGATGAAAGTCATACCAAAGTAAACTAGGGAGATAAGTAAAAACACATCAGCCTTCTGAGAAGGCAAGTTGCGAAATGATTACAACATGTTGGATATATCTGTAAGATCTGTCACGGTGCAATTGATACCTGTTTTCCAGGGAAGCGGTATTTAAAAATTTCAATTCAATAAGAGAAAAGTACATTAAAATGGTAATTAAAAGGACATTGGGCTGGATTTTACAGACCCCCCCCCCACCCCACAATAACAGGGGTCGTGGCGGGGGGGGCCGGAAAATGCCTCCAGGAGAGGTCCGCCATGCTCCCCAACACTAGGAAGACCCGGCCCCATATTGCCGGCAGCGGCAAGGCCTTGTGGCGGCCCCCCCGCCGCTCAGCAATGAGAGCCAAATTTAAATATGTAAAGCACGACTTACCTTGTTGCATTATGCATTCCGCTGCCACTTCAGAAACATTTTCGAATATTCAGGTGAACGGGCGTCTCTCACGTGCCTTCCCATTTCTGCCTTATGAAAGCTGGTTGGACAGAAGTTGCAGTGCTTGGAGACTGTGAAGGTTAGTGTGGCAAGACGGGTCTCAACTCTGTGTGTGTGTACAGAGGTGGGAGGGGGATGGTATTACCAGGGGCACAACTCTGCAGGCATAAAGGGAGGTACTGCGTACTCTCTCTCCGTAAAGTGGGGGGCACTCCACCATTGAATGTTTGTGTGAGTGAAGGAACGATGGCACTCCAGGAACCTTTTGTGTGGGGTGGGTTCCATTAATGGTAAGCATTTAAAGGTAATCTGGCTGGTGGGCAATTGATGCAACTGCTACAATCTGAATATGGTCATGCTGTGCCACTCTTAGTGGAAGCTAAGACAGGCAATGCCATGCCACATAGCTAATGCATGAAAGCGCCTGATGTACCACTTGACATCATTCTTTGCCCTGTTAGGTGCCTTTGAAGTAGTGGAGTTTAAATGGAGTTTAATTGCAACTTGAAGATGGGGCTGGTACACCCTGTATTCATTGATCCACTTGTCGTGAGGAGCCATATGCACCGCAGGCAGAACCAACCGGCTGGTGCAGCCCATGTAGAGGCCCCTGGTCGTGAGCAACAGCAGCCCCTAAGGTGATCTCGCCACTATAGAATGCCACGCATCTACAGGTCCCGCATGACATACCTGCAGATGTCACAGCGCCAGTGTCAGAGGCAACTGCGGATGTTGAGAGAGGCAGTGACACATCTCTGTGCCCTGCTCAACAATGACCTACAGCCAATGGGCTTCGGTGGACATCCTATGCCTGTGGCCCCCAAAGTGACAGCGGCTCTTAACTTCTGCACCTCTGCATCATTTCAGAGACCCACTGGCGACCTTTGTGGGCTCAGACAGTCAGCGATGCACCGCTGCATCAGGGAGGTCACCAATGCCCTGTACCGGCGGCCCGGTGACTATGTCTGCTTCAGGACGGACCCTGAGAACCAGGCCCACAGGGGTCATAGATTGCACCCATGTGGCCATCAAGGCTCCTCTTGGGTGACCAGCTGCATACCTCAACCGAAAGGGCTTCCACTCTCTCAACGTGCAGCTAGTCTGTGATCACTGTAAGCACTTTATGCAACTCTGTGCCTGCTTTCCAGGCAGCTGCCATGACACTTTCATCCTGCGCCAGTCCCAGGTGCCATTGCTGTTCACTGAACTAGTTCACATTGAGGGGTGGCTTCTTGGAGCCAAGGGGCTACCCCTTGTAGACATGGCTCCTGACCTCGGTGAGAAACTCCACCAGTGATGCAGAGGAGAGATACAATGCCTGTTACAAGAGCCACCATTGAACAGGCGATCGGCATGCTGAAAATGCGCTTCCACTGCCTGGATAGATCGGGTGGTGCCCGACAGTCGAACCGGAAAGGGTAGCTCATATCGTTGCTATTTGCTGTGCTCTGTACAACTATGCACTCAGTAGAGGGGAGGCCTTGCAGGATGAGGCAAGTCATGAGCGGGACTCCTCGGATAATGAGGATACAGAGGGACTTACAGCAGGAAAAGCGCATGGAAGGACAGAGAGCATCCAGGCAGTGCATGCAGGGTGAGCAGTGAGCAAGGGATGCACGACAACGCCTTATTAATCAATGGTTCACCAAACCATAAAGTCCACCATGTGCTCTGCAAGCCACACATCACCCTCATTTATCTATTGTGCAGCAGTCCGCATCGGCAACATCTTTATCTCCAGCAGCAGACTGAGCCATTGTCCATGTCACTGCATCCATGGAGATGCATGTGAGTAATACTGACATGGCAATGATGTTATTCCATACATTGGCAGTTCTAAAAGGCCAATGATGTAATGGGAGGAGACACAATCAATACATGCTGGGACACTTCATTCACACAGTAAAAGCAACACACGTTAGTGAAGAAAATTTAGTGATTTAACTTTTGACAATGAAGTGTCACCCGTGCAGACCCATTTGTGTCACGGTGCTTTTTTGTAATGTTTGCAGGTGCTCCTTCTTGGTGCCACTTCTGTGCTAGTAGCCTGACTGGAGGAAGGCCGCATGTCAGAATGCCCTTTGGCTGTGGATGACTTCTGTGGTCGGCCTCTGCGCGTACAAGGCCTGGAGGGCCCCGGCTGGCTGGGGAATCCTGCGTCAGTGCAGAACTCTCCTCAGGCGTCATGGCTGCTGGAACCTGACTCACCGGCAGAGGGGCCGGAGTCCACATTGGAATCACCTTGAGGGGGGGACCCCATATATGGAGCACAGATTTGCCTCCTCCATTTCAAGGCTCATTTGAACCTCTCTGATCTCCCAGGAAGGGCCAGGGACAGTGGCAGTCTCCATGCCCCTGATCCCTCTCTCGCCTAGCCACTGCTGATTGGAGGTCATGGCCTCAGCGAGGGATTGCAGGTCAGCGCGACTCAGTGGAATCTGACTCTCCAGGAGGGCTGCCGTCCTCTCCATGGATGAAGCCATGCGCTCAAATGCCTGGGACATGGCAGCTGTCATGGCCTGGATGGATTCCCCCATTGTCTGCTCAAGGCTGCGCATGGCCTCTGGTATCTCCACCAGATGTTGCAATGACAGCTGCTGCAACTCCAGCATGCCCTGTGCTGTTGACAACAGAGGGTCATCAGTAGCCTGGGGCTCAGCACAGGCCTGGCCACTCACAGCCCTCCGACTGTCAGGGACGTTGGCTTTCTCAGCTTCAGTCAGCTGCTCAGGCACGTATGCAGTGCTCTCGCCAGCTCGTGACCAAGACTTTAAGGCCGATCGGATTCCCACCAAGGTTACTGTATCTGAGTTGGTGGAAGGTGCGGGAGTGTCATGGGACGTTGCGTCCTTTGAGGAAGTCTCTTCCTCAGAGGTGCAGGAGGAGTCCTGGACCGCCGGGTTAGATTCGGAGCGCTGACCTGCAAGATACAACGTGAAGAGCACACTGTCAGTCTTTATGGTGTGCATGTAATGATTATGACAGCATCATCTCAAACAATTTGCACAGTGATCATTGTGTATATCAAATGGCTGTCTGTTCACCCAGAACTCTGAGCTCAACATCACCAACAGAACAGTCCACATAGATTGCTGCAAGTTCCAGGACCTCCTCCTCAGCCTGTGTCAGTGGTCATACATCTGGCACTCCTCCATTAATCCTATTTGCCTCATGTGCATTGTGGGCCCTCTTTGCCTGCAGGAGCTAGGAGGCAGATATTAAGCATTGCAGAGCAACAACACGACACATGTCACAACAGGGTGCTGGGCCCAAAGGTGGAGAAGGCTCAGTCTGCACCTGTCATGTAGGTGCCATGATCTGAGCAACAGACAAGAGTGAGTTATCTCATACATGCATCCATTCATGTAACGTCATTCCTCCCTGCCCAACCTCCCCGTCTTTGGCATGGCAGTGGCACACAAGTGCCACTCTGTGTGGAAACACCCAGGTTCAGCGGAGCCATGAAACAAAGTGCCACTTACTTTTGCGGAGCACAAGAGTCCGTTCATCCCCTTGCGGCACTGCACCCGTTCACGCCGGATGGCGCCACGGCTAATGACCTCCTCTGCCACCTCCACCCAGGCTTTGCTTGGTCAGGCGGCAGGGCCTCTTCTTACCATCACTGGGGAAAAGGACCTCCCGCCTTGCCTGCACAGCCTGGAGGAAACTGAGCAGGGAGGCATTGCTGAACCGCAGGGCCACCTGGAGCACACCTCGGCCATCTTCGGAATGTTCAATGGACCTTGATCTCAACAGTCTTCACTTTGCAGCTGCAGCCAGGTTGTATTTCTGATTTGCAAGTAATGCAGGGCTGGCTGTCATTTAAATAGGGCGCCAGCACCTGCTTTCCTGTCACCCAATGCCAATCACGGCGGTGTCAAGCCCGCCCCCTCCATGTCATTTGGGGGAGTGGCACGACCCGGGCATGTTAGTGAGCCGCCGCGCTGAATATTGCGGTGGCACCACGAGGAGCGGTAAGCATGGGCGGACCACCATTTTTGAAGCTTGCTGCCAAGATCGGCGACAAGCTTATAAAATCCAGCCCATTGGATTTGGTTTCCACTTTCAAAAGGGATGGTAGTACCTGCACGTTAGAGAGAACGGGAACCAGAATACCTTAAACTTGGTCTTTTTGCAGAAAACATAAAATAAAATAAAAGTTATACTGAATACATGAGACTATAATAAATGTAGAAGTGATTGGGGGCAAAGGGATGACAGAGGAAAAAGGATGAAATTTGCACATTTTTAGTTAATTTACTAAGTGCTAAATCTATTACAAAGTTTTTTTAAAATCACAGAATCACAGAATTGTTACAGCATAGAAGGAGGCCATTCAGCCCATCATGTCAGAACCAGCTCTCTGAATTAGCAATTCACCTAGTGTCATTCCCCCGCCTTCTCCCCATAACCCTGCACATTTTTCCTTTTCATATACCTGTCTAATTCCCTTTTGAATGCTTCAATTGAACCTGCCTCCACCACGTTCTCAGGCAGCACATTCCAGACCTTATCCACTCGCTATATGAAGAAGTTTTTCCTCATGTCGCTTTTGCTTCTCTTACCCATTACTTTAAATCTGTGCCCTGTAATTCACGAGTGGGAACAGTTTCTCCCTCTCTACTCTGTCCAGACCCCTCATGATTTTGAATACGTCTATCTATTCACCTCTCAGCCTTCTTTTCTCCAAGGAAAACAGTCCTAACTTCTTTAATCTATCTTCATAACTGAAGTTCTTCATCCCTGGAACCATTCTCGTGAATCTTTTCTGTACTCTCTCTCCAATGCCCTCACATCTTTCCTAAAGTGCGGTGCCCAGAACTGGATGCAGTACTCCAGCTGAGGCTGAACTAGTGTCTTATATAATAAAAACAAGAAATGCTGGAACCACTCAGCAGGTCTGGCAGCATCTTTGAAAAGAGAAGCAGAGTTAACGTTTCGGGTCAGTGACCCTTCTTTGGAACTCAATTCAAACTCGGTCACTGACCCGAAACGTTAACTCTGCTTCTCTTTTCACAGATGCTGCCAGACCTGCTGAGTGGTTCCAGCATTTCTTGTTTTTATTTCAGATTTCCAGCATCCGCAGTATTTTGCTTTTATTTTAGTGTCTTATACAAGTTCAACATAAATTCCTTGCTCTTGTGTAAGAAAACCTACAAATCAAAATTGGCCACCATCAACAACTGAACCAATTAAAACTGATTCAAAAACTTGGCAAAGTTGGCTTGAGCTGCAATGTTGGAGTTTCCCAGTCTTTAAAAAATATTTTTTCATGGGATGTGTTTGTTCATTTATTGACCATCCCTAATTACCCTTGAGGCGCCTTCTTGAACCACTGCAGTCCACGTGGTGTAGATACACACACAGTATTGTTAGGGAGGGAGTTCCAGGATTTTGACCCAGCGACAGTAAAGGAATGGCGATATAGTTCCAAGTCAGGATGGTGTGTGGCTTGGAGGGCGACTTGCAGGTGGTGATGTTCCCATGCTTTTGCCCTTGCCTGGTAGGTGGCAGAGTTCGCAGGTTTGGAAGGTACTGTTGAAGGAGGCTAGGCGAGTTGAAAATTTTCAGGTAAAAATAATATTTATATCATAAGCATTAATCAGTTCTGCACAAAATGCTAGTTGCTACCCACAGAGCTGCCTGTACAATGCTCTAATTCTATGAGAAATGTTTTCTCAGAATTTGACTGTTTGGCCTGGAATGGATTTTTGGTTTGCATTATAACAGTGTAGAATTTCAGTATGATCCCCGACCTCCCCCCAACCTTCCCCCCACCCCCCCCCCCCCCACCCTCACGATCTTTCATCATACCCCTGGAGATACAGCGTAAACAGAGAACCCCAGAGAAATTCAATGCCCAACATGTTTTCATTATAATGTCAGGTTCAGAATTCTAAGTATTTAGTCTCAAAGGCCCAATTTACATTTTTTAACTTGACAGACAAAAAAGGCTAGACTTACTGGAACAAAGGGTGACGAGGAATTCCAAAGCATTTTCCTATAAGTAAATGAATTAGCCCTTAAACCCATTATTCATTATCAGTTACAAATCAATGGAATAAGCATTGTGCGGGTTCTATAAAAGACAGGCAACTGGCTTCACCAGATTATTTAATGTTAGAACAGATTCCTTTTCATTAAGACTTAGCTGAGCAGGATGTGTAGGTGCCATGGGTGGGGGAGGTTTCTGAGATAGTAGGTTTGATTGGCAGCCTGTCCACATGTTCCCTGATTCAGAGAGCTGAGGGAGGGTCAGATGTCAAGTCATTGGCTTCCTATTGTGATGATCCCCGTGGAGAGCCACAAACCAAAAGAACCAAATTTACCCAGTGGGCCCAGTAAAAGCCAAATGGACAAGATTTCACTTTTATAACTTTTACTTTAACAATTAAACCAAAATCAACATAAATTAAACATGAATTGCCAGACAAATCATGGTCAATATATTACAAATTACACATTCACTATCAGATGCAACAAAGATGGATCTTATGCATTTAGTGGGTAGTCCACACAGCATGTCGGGCACCAAATTACAGTCACACAGTTCTTCAAAACTCTGAAATTCCTCAGGTAGATATTGTTAATACCACATCGTGCAATGTGGGTGGTTCCCACTGTTCGACTCCCCACCTGACTGCAGCAAGTGTATTTTGTTATTAGGGTTTAACCCGTTGGTGTTTTATTTTTCAAATAAACAGACAGCAACAGATTTTCTTGTAGGTTTAAAAAAAACCCAGAAAATCAATTGTTTACTGATCAATATGCCTTATCTCAAAATTGTTGCAACCGGGATTAATCAGATCGCTGTATCCAAGAGCTGGCAGAGACACAATGGGCTGAATGGCCTCCTCCTGTGTTGTATCACTCTATGATTCTATATACGCAGTAAAGGTAAACTCCAGGGCCGTGAGATTTAATCGCCTGACTTTTGGGTGTGGAAACCACAATCCGTGATGTGCCCGTACCCAATCAGATCGAGGTGGCTAAGATACAAAATTCATCTACCCAGCTCATCTGCATGATTTTGACACCAGATCCTGTACGCTCAGGGCTGCTGTTGTAAAAAATAGCTGGCGAGCTCTGAACACAGCAGTCAGCCCAGGCAGTGTTGCTACAGATGATGTGGTGCCTTTCTTAAAGGCAGGCTGCCTCTTAAAAGGAAGCTGCATAAAAAGATAGCTGCAATGGAAATTCTAACAAACTGAACACCAGGGCAGAGGGATCCAGACTGACAGATGCGACCCTGGAGGCATTAGTGGGACAGGTGGCCAAGAGGAGAGATGCTATGGTCCCACAGGGGGACCAGCAGACCCTCAAGGATCGCCCTCAGAAGGAAAGTGGGAGCCGGTGAGCAGGAAGATCAATTTCCAGAGTCTGGATCCAAGGAACTGCAGCAGTGCCACAAGAGGTCAAATGACCTCAAACCGGTAGTCAAGGTCAGTGAATGCATCTTCACATGACATCTCATACCCAGCACAATACCAGCCTCCAGTCTCTCACTCTGCTCAATGCACCACACCCTCATCACTCACCCAGCAGCATTCCCTGGCACTCAGGACTCATCCCTAACATCCAGATACTCCACCTCACCCTCACACACCTGCCAATGCTGCCAGCCTCACCCACCTCTCACTGCCTCTACATACCTCCAGCTATTCAGCTGTGGAGGTACATCACCCAAACAGACTGCTACACAATGACAGACATTCTGCCCTCTCTCTTGCAGGACAACATGACACAAAATAGAAGGGAGCAGAGCAGAAGCAGCAGAAAACAAGGGCTCCTGCATCTCCTGAGCCCGATAGAGGAGATGGCTCTCAGCATCATGGGGCCCGTGGCATCTGGCGTTGCTGAGAACATTGAGGATGACGATATCTTCCTGCCTTCTTCCTCTTCGCAACTCCCTCCTCGCCTTCATCCTGCTATCTGACATGATGACCAAGCTGCTGATGGTGTGACCATGCACCTCTTGCTTCTCACTCCACCCCTCTTCCCTCACATCAACCTTCCTCTCCTGAGTTCCTGCTTTCAGACACCCAAGAACTGCCGCCTGCCCAGCCACAGCAGCGCATGGAGGGAGAGAGTCAGAAACAGCACAGCACTGGGTTGACTGCAGTGCTGAAGTTTGGGAACATCTACAAAGATCGCATTATTTCCCGTTTGATTTTGGAGATGAGAAAATCCATCAACGCCTTTGTTAGCATTCGCCCTGGATCCACAACTCTAGGTAGGTTACCTGAGCTTGAGTGAACTCGCTCTTTGCAAGATTTACCACTAGGTCAGCTGACTTTAATGTTCGGAAGAGGGCTTCTAACTGGTCTAGGTGGTTCCCCCCCTGTCGGTGTCACTGTACACTAACAGATCATCCAGGTACACTACACAATTGGGTAGGCCAGCCACTACCTGGTTCATCAGCCTTTGGAAGGTGGCTGGGGCATTTCTTAATCCGAATGGCATCACCTGGCACTGGAATAAGCGTCTGGGGTGATAAAAGCCGAGATCTCTTTCGCTTAGGTGGTTAAGGGAACCTACCCTTTTAACAAGTCTATCTTTGTTGTGTCGGTGGCGTTTTCTACTGTATCTATACAGTCTTCCAGGTGGGGAATTGAGTAGGAATCAGCTCTGGTCACTGCATTAATCTTTCAGTAATCAATGCAGAGCCTTGCTGAGCCATTGGGTTTGGGCACGAGCATAATTGGGGAACTTCAGCTGCTCTGAACGGGCTCAATCAGCTTGTGCTCCAGCATATACTGAATTTCCTCCCGAACCTGGGTCAGTTTCCTGCGATAGGGATTTTGCTTTATGGGAAGGGGGTCTCTCCTACAACCATATCGTGCATTCTGGTTTGTTCCTACAGATCTCTTTAAATGCCGTGAGCAGCCTTGCTAGATTTCTCTGCTCTGCGTTTAAATAGGAGAGTATAGTGTCTAATTTCCCTAACATTTCAGTGTGAGCTAACCGGACAGTAGGGGTTTTGATTTGGGAATCTTCCAGGCCTCCCTCTAACTCATCCTCACTGTCCCTTTTGCCCTCCTCTTTTCTGACTGCCTGAGACTCCTGTGCTTGTTTGTCCCCTTCCCGGCTGTGATACCGTTTTAACATATTGATGTGGCACAGCTTTTGCTTTTGCCTAAGATCTGGGCTGTCAATTATATAATTCACCTTTCTAATTCTCTTTACTACTCTTTACGAGCCACTTAACCAGGCTTTCAATGGTTGTCCCTGTATTGGTGGTAGCACTGTCACATGGTCTCTGGGATGAGAAGTTCTGGTCCCGGCATGTTTATCCGCCTGCTTTTTCATAGCTGTCTGGGAGGTTTTTAGGTGTTGCTGAGCTGCCACACGGACTCTTGTGAGCCGTTCTCGGAACATGGAGATGTAGTCTAACATGGAAGGTTTGTCTGTGGCCTAAAAATCTCTCCTTGATTCATTTTAGAGAATCTCTTACCTAGTGTCCATAAACTAATTCAAAGGAACTAAAGCCAGTGGATTTATTGGGCGAGTCCCTGGTAGCAAATAGAGAAATTGTAGCCCTTTGTCCCAGTCATGGGGATACTCATAGCAGTCTGTGATCATTGTCTTTAGGCTCTGGTGGTACCACTCCAAAGCCCCTTGTTACTGTGGGTGATAGGCTGAGGACTTTAGCTGGTTTACACCCAGATTACCCATGATCTTTTGGAAAATACTAGACATAAAATTCCTGCCCTGATCCAACTGGATCTCGGCAGACAGCCCATATCGGGTGAAGAATTGGGTTAGCCCCTCCACCACTACCTTGGCAGAGATAGTTCCTAGGGGAATGGCCTCTGGAAATCGGGTAGCCACATCCATAATGGTGAGAAGATACCGGTAGCCCCCTTCTGTTATCAGCAGGGGCCCCAAACAATCCACCAGCACTCTGCTGAATGGTTCCCAGAAAGCTGGTATGGGAATTAGAGGTGCAGGATTTATTGCAGGTTGAGGCTTCTCCACAACCTGGCACATGTGACAGAGCTCCACCACATCCTTGTGGAGGTGTGGCCAGTCAAAATACTGTCTTATGTGGGCTTGGGGTTTTCAGATACTAACATGTCCAGCCATTGGAATTTTGTGGACTATTCTCAATATTTCCCTATGGTTCCTCGGTGGCACCACTACCTCGTGGACCACTGTCCACTCTTCATCCACAGGTCTGTGAGGAGGTCTCCATTTCCTCATCTGCACCTCATTCTTTAAATAGCAGCACTCTGGAACTCCCTCTGCTTCAGCTTCAGTTTGGGCAGTCTGTGCTAATATTTTTAACCCTGGGTCGGCTTGTTGAGCCTCGACCAAGGAAGACCTGCTCAACACTTCTTTTGGTTCCTCTAAATTTCTGAAGAAGGTTTCAGATAAGCAGACAGCAGGGTCATCCGTCTGCAGTGCCAGTTCAGCCTCCTCTGATGGAGCTTGTCTGGCCAAGGACTGGGTCACCACACAGTCAGGGAAAAGGCCAGGGACCTTTTCCTGTAACTGCTCTGTCTCCCTGACCTCATTTGATCTCTCTAAGACCACTGGGGAAGCTACCACCTTCGTCCCGCAAGGTCATTACTGACAGCAAGTCGACCTGGTCCACAAGTAAACTAGAGACAATCCCCACGGCTACTAGTCCTGAAATAAGGTCGCACTCCAGGTGCATATGGGCATATACGTTCTCCTGATACCATTCACTAATACTTTGGCATTCAATGCACTCTCTAGGGGAAAGGTTATGCCTTTTCCCAGCAGAAGGGATTTGGTGGCCCCTTTTTCCCTATGTATGAATATGGGCTTCCTTGCCTCATTTGAGGGGTGTGGGGTTACTTTTCCTTTAGACATAAAATCCTGGTAACTCTCAAGGATTTTGTTGTTATCCTGCACTCACACGTACGTTTACAGGGACTTACTGCTGTAGTTAGAATCACATCCTGATCTGCTGTGCTTCCCATCACGGCATCTTTTCCTGCTCTGGTCTGGTGTACATTGACAAATCCTGTGGGTTTTCCCTGTAACTTCCAGCAGTCAGCTCGATGGTGACCTGCCTTGGTGCAATGGAAACATACAGGCTTTCGAACATCACTCCTGTTCTCAGCACCATCCTTTCTGATCTGAGGAGTGTGTCCAGCTTTCCCTTCTCACCCATGGCTGTTCATCCTCCTATCACCCTCCCATTTTCTATCCTTTTCAGGTTTTTGGAGGTGACTAGGGAAGGGTTTCCCTTGGGGTAAGGACTTGTGGACAAGCTCATAATCATCAGCCAGGTTTGCTGCTTGCCTGGCTCTTGAAACAAAAACAAGAAATGCTGGAAATACTCAGCAGATCTGGCAACATTTGCGGAGAGAGAAGCAGAGTTAACGTTTCAGGTCCCTTCATCGGAAGGGCTCTTGAAACCTTTTGTTCCTCCACGTAGGTTTTTATGGAAAATGGTAGCGAGTTTTTGAACTCCTCAAGGAGGATCACCTCTCTAAAGCTTTCATAGGTGGACCGTATCTTAAGCACACATATCCATAGTCCGAAAGCGGATTGCTTAACCCTTTCAAACTCGATGTAAGTTTGCTCAGGCCATTTCCGAAGAGTTCGGAATTTTTGGCAGTACGCCTCCGATACCAGCTCATATGTGCTCAGGATAGCATTTTTGGTCACCTCATAGTTTGACAAACTCTCATCGGACAATAGGAAATAAACCCCCATGGGCTTTTCCTGTTATTTTACTTTGCAGTAGCAGGGTCCAGCCCTCCACTGGCTACTTCAACTGTTTTGCAAGCTTTTCAAATGAGATGAAAAATGCTTCCACATTCCCCTCATCAAGCTTTAGTACCAATTGGGAGAACTATAAGAGCTCAGCAATCAGTCCTGAGCTAGGAGTAGTTCCCTCACTGGTGGTGCCTTCACTGAGTACTTTGGGCTTTCCCCTATTCAGTTCGAGCTCCCTTAACTCTCTTTCCTGCCTCTCCTTCTGAAAAGCGCTTCCTTTCTTCATTTCCTGGAATTCTTGCTCTCTTTCTTCCTTCTGTTCCTGTCTCTCGCTTCCCCGGAATTTTCTCTCCCCCTTCTGTTCCCGTCTCTCCCTTTCTTTTCGTCGGAATTCTAGCTCTAGTCTCTGCTGTTCCAGCTGTATCTTGACTAATGCTGGTCTGTCTCTCAGTTTCGATGCCTGTCTCTGGTTTTTCAGTTTCAATTTCAAAAAGATTGGCCACAAGTTTGGGGATTTCGGGTTTCCTAGCTTTTGGACAGATATTTATCTTTAAATGCCTAGCTATACTCCTTCACTCTTCAACAAATAGGGCTTTTAAACTGTCCCAAGTTACTTCACTGTGTTCTAGGAAGGTACTGGCCCCATGGATTAAAAATCATCAGCAAACATAGAACATCTTCATGACAAAGTGGCTGGGCCTAGGACACTATCCTGAAGGACTCTTGCAGTGATGTCCTGGGACTGAGATGATTGGCCTCCAACAACCACAACCATTGTCCTTTGTGCTAGATACGACTCTAACCAGTGGAGAGTTTTCCCCTTGATTCCCATTGACTTCAATTTTGCTATGGCTCTTAAATGCCACACTTGGTCAAGTGCTGCCTTGATGTCAAGGGCAATTACTCTTAACTCACTTCTGGATTCCAGCTCTTCTGTCCATGTTTGGACCAAGGCTGTAACGAGGTCTGGAGCTGACTGACCCTGGCGAACTCAAACTGAGCATTTTTTTTTCTTTTTTTCTTCGTTTTACTCTGTATCTAACCCCATTTTTTTTTTTCCTTTTATATATTTAATGTCGAGGGGGCTCAAACTGAGCATTGGTGAGCAGGTTCTTGTTGAGTAAGTGCTGTTTTATAGCACAGAAGACGACACCTTCCATCGCTTTGCTGATGATTGAAAGTAGACTGATGGAGCGGTTTTTGGCCAGATTGGATTTGCCCTGCTTTTTGTGGATAGGGCAATCTTCCACATTGTCGGCTAGGTGCCAGTGTTGCAGCTGTATTGAAACAGCTTGGTTAGGGGTGCATCTAGTATTGGACCACGTCTTCAGCACTGTAGCTGGGATGTTGCCAGGGCCCATAACCCTTGCTGTATCCAGTGCCTTCAGCCATTTCTTGATATTGCATTGAGTGAATCGAATCAGCTGAAAACTGCCATCTATGGACGCTGGGGACCTCAGGAGGAGGCCAAGATGGATCATCCATTGGGCACCTCTGGCTGATGGTTGCAAATGCTTCAGCCTTGTCTTTTGCACTGACTTGCAGGGTTCCCCCATCATTGAGGATGGGGATGTTTTTAGAGCCACCTCCTCCAGTTAGTTGTTTAAAAAAATTGTCCACCACCATTCACAGCTGGATGTGGCAGGACTGTAGAGCTTTATCTGATTTGTTGATTGTGAGATCACTTATCTATGTCAATAGCATGCTGTTTCCACTGTTTAACATGCACATGGTCCTGTGTTATAGCTCTACCAGGCTGACCTTGTTTTTAGTTATTCCTGGTGCTATTCCTGGCGTGCTCTCCTACACTCCTCATTGAACCAGGGTTGGTCCCCTTGCTTGATGATAATGGGGCATGAGGTTACAGATTGTGGTTGAAAACAACTCTGCTGCTGTCCCACAGCGTCTCACGGATGCCCAGTTTTCAGCTGCTGAATCCATTCTGTGTCTATCCCATTTAACATGGTGGTAGTGCCACATAACATGATGGGGGTGGAGGGGTGTCTTCAATGTGAAGACAAAACATTGTCTCCATAAGGACCGCGGTGGTCACTCCTACCAATACTGTCATGGACAGATACATCTGCGACAGGGAGACTGGTGAGGACGAGGTCAAGTAGGTTTTCCCTCTTGTTGGTTCTCTCACCACCTGCCACCAGTCCAGTCCAGCAGATATGTCCTTCAGGACTGGGCCAGCTCAGTCTGTAGTGGTGCTACTGAGCCACTCTTAGGTGATGGACATTGAAGACCCCCACCCAGAGTACATTCTGTGAACTTGTCATCCTCAGTACTTCTTCCAATTGGTGTTCAACATTCAGCTGATGGAGGGCAGTCGGCGGTACTCAGCAGGAGGCTCCTTGCCCGTGTTTGATCTGATGCCATAAGACTTCATGGGGTCCAAAGTCAAAATGTTGAGGACTCCCAGGGCCACCCAACTGTATACCACTGTTCCGCCACCTCTGATAGTTCTGTCCTGCCAGTAGGACAGGACATAGCCAGGAATACTGTTGGTGGAATCTGCAACATTGAGTGTAAGGTATGATTCTGTGAGTCAGCTCTCCCAATGTTGGCACAAATCACCAGATGTTAGTAAGGAGGACTTCGCAGGGTGTGCCTTTGTCATTCCTGGTATCTAGATTGATGCCAGGTTCTCCATCCAGTTTTATTCTTATTTGACTTTTTTGTAGCAGTTTGAAATAACTGAGTGGTTTGCTCGGCCATTTCAGAGGGCAGTTAAGAATTGACCACATTGCTGTGGGTTTGGAGTCACATGTAGGCCAGGCAGGGAAAGGATGGCCGATTTCCTCCCCAATGGGGCATTAATGAATCAGATGAGTTTTTACAACAATCTAGTAGTTTCATGATCATAAGTAATTTTAGTTGCTGATTTATTAATTAATTGAATTTAAATTGCCCCATGGTGGGATTTGAATGCATGTCTCCCAAGCATTAGTCAGGCACCTGAATTACTAGTCCAGTAACATTACCATTATGCTACCATCCCCAATGCAAGTAAGGCTATGGGCAGCAAAGTTTTAAGACCTCAAATTTATGGAGGGTGGAAGTTGGGAGGCTAGCCAGGAAAGCAGTGGAGTAGTCAAGTCTAGAGGTAACAAAGGCATCGATAAGGTTTTCAGCAACAGCGAGGCTGAGGCAGGGGCTGGAGACAGGTTATGTTACAGAGGTGGAAGTAGGCAATCCTTATGATGGAGAGGATATGGAGTTCGAAGCTCAGCTCCAGGCCAAACAGGACATGTAGGCTGCGAACAATCTGGTTCAGTATGAGACACTGACCAGGGAGGGATTTTCATTTCATTCAAGGTGGCATGGAGGAAGTGCAAGGAGAAATTCCTGGGAAACAGATGTTTGTTCCTCCAGAGAGCTCTAGACAAATGGCTTCAGAGGGTTTATGGATGCTTCCCCATAACTGTCTCCAAATAAGTAATATTGCAAATGAGGTAGTGGCACAGTACTGAACATAGCCTCTTCGCTAAGTGTAAAGCGCTAACAATTTTTTATTCAAAAAGTGAAAAATACTATGTAACAGTTCAAGCAGCCTCTTAAGAGCACGAAAACGTCACCCCTTGGAGCTATAGCTCAGGTTTCTCTAAACGCAGTTTGCCCCTGCTAGAGTAGGAAGGAAAGATGAGTGCACAGGCTCCTGATATTTATTTGCATGCAATTTCCAGTCAAGTGCACCACCTGAAAAGCCATAGAGGAAATAGGTAGCATAGTGGCGCAGTGGTTAGCACCGCAGCCTCACAGCTCCTGGGACCCGGGTTCGATTCTGGGTACTACCTGTGTGGAGTTTGCAAGTTCTCCCTGTGACCGTGTGGGTTTTCGTCGGGTGCTCCGGTTTCCTCCCACAGCCAAAGACTTGCAGGTGATAAGTAAATTGGCCATTGTAAATTGCCCCTCATGTAGGCAGGTGGTAGGGAATATGGGATTACTGCAGGGTTAGTATAAATGGGTGGTTGTTGGTCGGCACAGACTTGATGGGCCGAAGGGCCTGTTTCAGTGCTGTATCTCTAAATAAATTCAACTGCAGTGTTTTTCAGGGGCTAAAGGGTTAATGCTCATTTTTCTTGTATAGTACCCATCGTTCAGATGCTACTTAGGTGCCTAAACCCTGAAAAATCACCCTTAAAAAAAAGGAAGCGGAAGAAGAGAGACACAGCAGTAATGATGAGAGAGAAAGAAATGGAAAGAGACAGAAGGAGAGAAATAGAAGTGAGAGAGAGAGAGATAGACAGAAATATTTCCTTACGTGGCTCAATGTCAAATTTTGTTTAATAACGTTCCTGTGAAGCGCCTTGGGACGTTTTACTATGTTAAAGGTACTATATAAATGCAAGTTGTTGTTATTAAATGGCTGGTGTAAAGTTCCAAAGATTCCAAAACTGCAAAATACTTTGGGTGTCAGACATAGTGTTCGATTGTGATGCAAAAGCAATTGAATCAGACTTAATAAACATGTCACCAATGCCTGGCCCACTCCCCCAAAAAGCTGAACCTTCTGTTATAGGAAGCAGTATTTCACAGTGAGTAGAAACCTATCTGAACTCAGCTAGATTGCAGGAAGGTGACAGCTATAGATAAATACAATTGTACCATTGTTCATATCCATGAATCTGACAAGTGAGGTGAGCTTGTTTTTATTTTGATAAGCTGCACAACTCAATCACAGATGGTCTGAATAGATTCAATATTATCCAGAAAATTTGCAGTCACTGAAGTTCAATTAATTGGATTTTATTTCCAGAAATTGGTGTGGGTGAGAATAGAGAAGAATTGAGGTACGTGGTGACACCCATACCCTAAGCATAAATAAATAATGCTGCTGTCTTACTCCTTTCTGCTATACTTCTGCTGAGGACTTATTTATAGGCAACACTGACAATAACAGTAACACTTCTGTCTTATTATCCAGAAGTTGCACATGTTGAGTAAGTCTTCCTGTAAAAAATGGGGAGCTGGAATAAGCTGATAAGTGCTGGTAGGATCCTTCCTGAATTGTCTCCCATTGTTTTGTCTGTTGCATTATTTATATGTAATAATGATTGAGTGGAATTGTACTTTTGAAAGGAATGAGTTTTCATTTTAATACTTTTTAAAGACTGGCCTCCGGGCTGCTGACATGTATAGTATTTATAAATATGTATAAGGGGTGAAATTATGCTGAGATATCAGTATACAAACTGGCTTCTGTTTGTGAGTCAGATTAGCAATATCATACTTTCTAAATTACTTGGGTCAAGTGTTGCATAAGTCCCAGAATTGCAAGGCTGAGCTCCCAGTGCAGAGAGTATCACATGGCAGGATTACAGAAAGACCTAGCCCACAGACGGCCAGAGTCGGGAGCAGCACGAATCAGGGGAACTATGCTCCATGCCTGATTTGCATTTTGTTAAACAAGTCTCCAATTGTACAGAATCCTGTACTTTGGGGGTTGGGGGCTAAAATATTAGGCAGATGATCAGCTTAATGTTAATGTTAGGTCCTTTTGACAGTGGCAGCCTTCACAAAATAGTTTTTAGGAAAATGTTTAGGAGAAAGAAGCAGAGAGCTGTGCTCATAAGTAAGTGATTTGTGTGACATGGAAAGAGTATTTCTCTGCTCACTATGTGTTAATGGACAGTATGCGTTCCGAGCCATTTGAGGGAGGCTCTATCATGCTGAGCAAGGAGTTTCTGATGGCGAAGCCCACTCCATGCTGTCTTGGTTCTTCAGGATCCCTGCCCTGCCAGAAGAAGGTGTAGTCTTGCTCTGCTAGAGAGCCACTCGCGGGGAGGCGAGTCTCCTGAAGTGCTGCAATGTCCACATTGAGTCTACTGAGCTCGTTGTTAATGATGGCGGTCTTCCGAGAATCGTTGATTTGTGTAAGGTCTTCCGACAGGCCAGGACACATAGTTCTGACGTTCCAGCTTGCAAAGCGAAGGGCTGGTACCTTCTTTCCTTTTTTCATGTTGTTTGGTGCGGTGTATCAGTCCACCTTTCGGGCAATGACCCTGAGCTCCAAGCACCCATTGAAGCAGGCAGACTGTGGCGGGACAGAACCTTATTGACCGGGGGCTGCCCGGTTTGAGGCGGGCGGTAGCTGTCCAGTGAGGTGCAATGACCTCTCCCACCGACAAAGGCAACCCGTGGCGCCCAGTTTCTACGCCAATTTATCTGGACTTATAACCCGTAACTGCTGCCTTCCGTGTTGTTTCAGTCGCGGTCACAAAGGTGACCGCGGTGACTGCAACAACTACCGTGGAATCTCCCTGCTCAGCATAGTGGGGAAAGTCTTTGCTCGAGTCGCTCTGAACAGGCTCCAGAAGCTGGCCGAGCGCGTCTACCCTGAGGCACAGTGTGGCTTTCATGCAGAGAGATCGACTATTGACATGCTGTTCTCCCTTCGTCAGATACAGGAGAAATGCCGTGAACAACAGATGCCCCTCTACATTGCTTTCATTGATCTCACCAAAGCCTTTGACCTCGTCAGCAGACGTGGTCTCTTCAGACTACTAGAAAAGATCGGATGTCCACCAAAGCTACTAAGTATCATCACCTCATTCCATGACAATATGAAAGGCACAATTCAACATGGTGGCTCCTCATCAGAGCCCTTTCCTATCCTGAGTGGTGTGAAACAGGGCTGTGTTCTCGCACCCACACTTTTTGGGATTTTCTTCTCCCTGCTGCTTTCACATGCGTTCAAATCCTCTGAAGAAGGAATTTTCCTCCACACAAGATCAGGGGGCAGGTTGTTCAACCTTGCCCGTCTAAGAGCGAAGTCCAAAGTACGGAAAGTCCTCATCAGAGAACTCCTCTTTGCTGACGATGCTGCTTTAACATCTCACACTGAAGAATGCCTGCAGAGTCTCATCGACAGGTTTGCGTCTGCCTGCAATGAATTTGGCCTAACCATCAGCCTCAAGAAAACAAACATCATGGGGCAGGATGTCAGAAATGCTCCATCCATCAATATTGGCGACCACGCTCTGGAAGTGGTTCAAGAGTTCACCTACCTAGGCTCAACTATCACCAGTAACCTGTCTCTAGATGCAGAAATCAACAAGCGCATGGGTAAGGCTTCCACTGCTATGTTCAGACTGGCCAAGAGAGTGTGGGAAAATGGCGCACTGACACGGAACACAAAAGTCCGAGTGTATCAGGCCTGTGTCCTCAGTACCTTGCTCTACGGCAGCGAGGCCTGGACAACGTATGCCAGCCAAGAGCGACGTCTCAATTCATTCCATCTTCGCTGCCTTCGGAGAATACTTGGCATCAGGTGGCAGGACTATATCTCCAACACAGAAGTCCTTGAAGCGGCCAACATCCCCAGCTTATACACACTACTGAGTCAGCGGCGCTTGAGATGGCTTGGCCATGTGAGCCGCATGGAAGATGGCAGGATCCCCAAAGACACATTGTACAGCGAGCTCGCCACTGGTATCAGACCCACCGGCCGTCCATGTCTCCGTTATAAAGACGTCTGCAAACGCGACATGAAATCGTGTGACATTGATCACAAGTCGTGGGAGTCAGTTGCCAGCATTCGCCAGAGCTGGCGGGCAGCCATAAAGACAGGGCTAAATTGTGGCGAGTCGAAGAGACTTAGTAGTTGGCAGGAAAAAAGACAGAGGCGCAAGGGGAGAGCCAACTGTGCAACAGCCCCAACAAACAAATTTCTCTGCAGCACCTGTGGAAGAGCCTGTCACTCCAGAATTGGCCTTTATAGCCACTCCAGGCGCTGCTTCACAAACCACTGACCACCTCCAGGCGCGTATCCATTGTCTCTCGAGATAAGGAGGCCCAAAAGAATGTGTTAATGATGTAAACACAGTGCTCAGACTTACTGTTTGCTATTTCTAGTGAATTTGTGAAAACATTAAAATTCAGATATATGATATGCTAGAAATCAGAGGAAATCTTCCCACTGTGTTTATAATGTCCTGAACACAGATAAGAGCAAATCTTCTCACTGTGTTTACAATGCCACTAACACATAATGATCAGAGGAAATCGCCCACCCACCAATTGTGTGTTTAGTTTATAAATGAATGGATATTTGTAAACACTTTCTTCATTAAGAGTGCTACTTTAAAATGTATGCTACGGAACCAGCCAGGGATAGACATCAGAGTAAGCAGTATCCTCACTGTGCAACACTAGTTAGATGAGATATTAGACCGAGTCCCTGTCTGCCTGTAAAAAAAATCCCATGGCCCTTTTGTGTAGCAAGGAGTTCTCCTATTCTCCTGGTCAACATTTATCCCTGAACTGATATCACCAAATTGTGTGAACTGGGCATTGTCTCACTGCTGTTTATCAGTCACTGCTGTGCCTAGATTGACTGTAATGTTTGTCCGTAAATCAATGTCTGCACTTCAAAAGTACGTCATTGGGATGCACTTTGGGATATCCTTAGGATGTGTCAAGCGCTAAATTGGCTAAAAATGGACCGGGTCCGGAGGGACACGATGTTCAAATCTCTGGACATGGGCGGGAAAAATGTACCCAACGTGGCCCTCATCCTGATGACCACCTTCGTGTGCGGCTGCATCAAGCTATGTGTAGATCCCCAGTACGCAAACTCCAAGTGTCACTACGTGCTGAGGTTCTATCTGTCCCCGGTGTTGCGAAGGATGGGCCTGGTCACATTGCCGCGGAACGCTCCGTGCAGTTGGGACGTGCCGTACCACCTATCCTTCGTGGAGCAGTTTCTGCGGAAAAACACCTTTGACCACCGGTCCATCAGGCAGTGGTCTGCACGGAATGTCCTCAAGGCCCTACGGGAAAAGGAAACGGTGGATCCTGTCGGATGGTTCCCCGAGCAGACCGTCAAAGTCATTTGGCGGAATGCCTCATCACCAGAACTTTCAAACAAGCACCAAGACGTAGCTTGGCTGGTGGTGAGAAGGGCCCTCCCCGTCAGATCCTTCATGCACACCCGAAGTCTCGCCCCCTCCGCACAGTGCCCCCGCGTTGGCTGTGGTGGGGAAGAGACGGTCGCCCACCGCCTCCTGGAATGTGCCTTTGCAAAGCAGGTGTGGAAAGAGATGCAGTGGGTTTTGTCAAGGTTCATCCCAAGCAGCTCTGTAACACAGGAGTCTGTGCTCTACGGGCTGTTCCCAGGGACGCACACCGAGACAAACATCAACTGCTGCTGGAGGACTATCAATTCGGTGAAAGACGCCCTTTGGTCTGCCCGAAACTTGCTGGTCTTCCAGCGCAAAGAGTTGTCCACCACCGAATGTTGCAGACTGGCACATTCCAAGGTCCAGGACTACGTGCTGAGGGACGCACTAAAGCTTGGGGCAGCCGCAGCAAAGGCTCAATGGGGAAAGACCACAGTGTAAGGTTCCCCCACCAAGCTAGACTGAGGGGCTGGATCCATGGGAAACCCCTCGAACTGTATCGTTAATATTCTGAATTGCTGTAAATGTAAAACTGTAATTGACATGACAATTGAGAAACGGAAGGGTTGGGAAGAAACTCATGACAGTATTGAAGGAAACTGATCTCCCTTGCAATGTTTGTATTTTTTGGTGCTGTTTGGAAACTGTTTGGCAATGTAATTTTTACAGATTTTTATGAATAAAGTATATTTTGGAAATAAAAAAAAAAAGCTAAATTGGCTAAATTGGTTGGGCATGTGGGGGCAGCGATCTCTCTCCATTGTGGGTAAGAACCTGGTCATCAGGTGCGAGGCGCTCACGTTGTTGCTCTACGTGGCGCAGGTCTGGCCCATACCCCACTCCTGCGCCGTGCCAGTCACCCGAGCCATTTTCCGCTTCGTCTGGGGATCTAAAATGGACCGGGTCCGGAGGGACACGATGTTCAAATCTCTGGACATGGGCGGGAAAAATGTACCCAACGTGGCCCTCATCCTGATGACCACCTTCGTGTGCGGCTGCATCAAGCTATGTGTAGATCCCCAGTACGTAAACTCCAAGTGTCACTACGTGCTGAGGTTCTATCTGTCCCCGGTGTTGCGAAGGATGGGCCTGGTCACATTGCCGCGGAACGCACCATGCAGTTGGGCGGCGCCGTACCACCTATCCTTCGTGGAGCAGTTTCTGCGGAAAAACACCTTTGACCACCGGTCCATCAGGCAGTGGTCTGCACGGAATGTCCTCAAGGCCCTACGGGAAAAGGAAACGGTGGATCCTGTCGGATGGTTCCCCGAGCAGACCGTCAAAGTCATTTGGCGGAATGCCTCATCACCAGAACTTTCAAACAAGCACCAAGACGTAGCTTGGCTGGTGGTGAGAAGGGCCCTCCCCGTCAGATCCTGCATGCACACCCGAAGTCTCGCCCCCTCCGCACAGTGCCCCCGCATTGGCTGTGGTGGGGAAGAGATGGTCGCCCACCTCCTCCTGGAATGTGCCTTTGCAAAGCAGGTGTGGAAAGAGATGCAGTGGGTTTTGTCAAGGTTCATCCCAAGCAGCTCTGTAACACAGGAGTCTGTGCTCTACGGGCTGTTCCCAGGGACGCACACCGAGTCAAACATCAACTGCTGCTGGAGGACTATCAATTCGGTGAAAGACGCCCTTTGGTCTGCCCGAAACTTGCTGGTCTTCCAGCGCAAAGAGTTGTCCACCACCGAATGTTGCAGACTGGCACATTCCAAGGTCCAGGACTACGTGCTGAGGGACGCACTAAAGCTTGGGGCAGCCGCAGCAAAGGCTCAATGGGGAAAGACCACAGTGTAAGGTTCCCCCACCAAGCTGGACTGAGGGGCTGGATCCATGGGAAACCCCTCGAACTGTATCGTTAATATTCTGAATTGCTGTAAATGTAAAACTGTAATTGACATGACAATTGTGAAACGGAAGGGTTGGGAAGAAACTCATGACAGTATTGAAGGAAACTGATCTCCCTTGCAATGTTTGTATTTTTTGGTGCTGTTTGGAAACTGTTTGGCAATGTAATTTTTACAGATTTTTATGAATAAAGTATATTTTGGAAATAAAAAAAAAAGCTAAATTGGCTAAATTGGGCAGCCCAGAGTTTGCCGCACCTGTGGCAAATCTGGTCACATGGCAGCCAACTGCAGCACGGTTGTTTGCAAGAACTGCAAGGAGGAAGGCCATCAGACCAAGGACTGTAAGCAGACTAAGTGTTGCAACTTGTGCGGTGCGGCAGGCCATCTCTACAAGACCTGCCCCAAACGTTGCCTCAGCTATGCTCAGGCGGCAAGGTCCAAGGAAAGGCCGGGAGAAGGTTCGACGAAGGCGTCCGCTGTTCGAAAGGAGACCAGCAACCTTCTCCGCAGTGAGGAACTTCAACCTGAGAAGGAAGGGGAGGCGGCTGAAACCAACGACCCAGCACCTACCCAGCGCCCGGAAACCCCTCCTCCACAGACAGAATCAATGGAGGAGGAGGCAGCAGATGGACAAACAGGTCAGTGGCAAGTGGTCCAGAGGAAAACCACAAAGAAAAAACATCCCAAAGCCACCACCCAAACCAGTGGCAAGAGGAGGCTCTCTTCTGAATCAGACTGCAACAACTCCTCTTCACTGGACGGGGAAATGCTGGAACGACAGCCCCTTCAAAAGAGGCGGCAGAACTCCGAGATGAATGATAAAGCATCCCAGCCCCCGGGCACTGGATGCTGTGATGGGCCCGGCGTGGCCCAACCCCAATGCCCCACACGTAACGACGTGGCCAACGCATCTCAGCTCCGGGACACCGGGAGCAAAGACACGTCTGGCGCACCTGAGCTCCGGGAGACCGGGAGCTGTGATGTTTTCGAGGAGGAACAGATGGAAGCAGCTGAGGACAACCCAATGCTCTCTGCCTACAAGACCCCCCCGATGTCACCCGAGCGGCACAAACCCTGCATGAAAAATCAGGAGGGGTTTCTGAGCCCAACCAACGTGAAACTGCTTGCGCACACGATGGGTATGCAGGAACATCCCGAAGGACTGGGACTAGCGAGGACAAATGGTATGGGAAGCAACAACTAATTTTTAGTAAAAAATGGGTGTAAGAATTGCTTCCATTAATGTGCGTAGCATTAAATCTACTACGCGATGTGTTTCAACCTTGGATTACCTTGCCAAGGTCAAAGCTGACCTACTGTTTCTGCAGGAGTGTGGAATACCACACCTCAGCACCTACAGGCAGTGGTCGCGATGGTGGTCCCACGGGCCATCGATCTGGTCGGGGGGTAATGACTGCCGTTCCTCCGGCCTGGGTATTCTGCTGCGGGGAGGTAACTTCACCATCTCCGAAGTTAAGGAGGTGGTGGGCGGCCGCCTCCTCGTAGCAGACGTGATGTACAACAACGCTCCGCTCCGGTTGATCAACGTGTACGCCCCGGTACAACGCAGCGAGCGGCTGACCGTCTTCCAGCAGCTCCCACTGCTGCTGGCGACGTCCAGGCCGGTCATCCTAGGCGGTGACTTCAACTGCATCATCGATGCGGCTGGACGATCCGGCAGTGACGACAGCAAACTGGACGCTACGTCCAGATTCCTGATAGAAACAGTTAAAGATGCCAAACTGCACAACGTCTTCAGCAAACCTGCAGACGGAGCGCAGCGCAGATACACATGGTCAAGATCGGACGGGTCTGCCCGTTCCAGGATTGACTTCCTGTTTGTGTCCCGTGCTGTCACGGTCGGATCCACCGACGTCAAGCCGGTGTTCTTCTCCGACCACTGCCTCTTACTGGCCGACTGTCACTTACAGGACGACCAGCGGGTTGGCAGAGGGACGTGGAAGCTCAACGCGACACTGCTGACCCCAGAGAACGTTGAGGAACTCAAAAGGGATTACAAAGGTTGGAGGACCGTGAAACCCCTCTTTGAGTCTCCAGTTCACTGGTGGGAAGCGATAAAGGAGAACATCAAGAGGTTCTTCATCCACAAAGGTGTTCAGAAGGCGAGAGAGAGACAGAGGGAACTGTCCCGACTCCAGAAAATTATGCAAAATCTACTCCGGTTGCAGTCAATGGGGGTCACGGTCAAGGAGGACCTCCAAGAGGTGAAGAGCCAGCAGGCCTCGCTCTTTGCCAAGGAGGCCTCCAAGATCATCTTCCGGTCCAGAGTCCGCTCCATCGAGCAGGATGAGACGTGCTCGCGTTACTTCTTCCAAAAGGTACACAGAGAGAGCTCTGTTATCAGCAGCCTGAAGGAAGAAGATGGCTCGGTAACGTCTTCGCAGTCCGACATACTAAGGATCAGCAAATCCTTTTATGCTGGGCTGTATGACGCGAAGCCCACAGACAGCAGAGCCTCCCAGTCCTTCCTGTCATCTATCACAGAGGTCTTAGATGACAGCAGGAGGGAGAGACTGGACAAGCCGCTAATTCTGGACGAGCTGACAAAGGCCGTCGAGTCTTTCGAGACGAGTAAAACTCCCGGGAGCGACGGCTTACCGGTCGAGTTGTACTCGGCCCTGTGGGACTGGGTCGGCCCGGACCTGCTGGAAGTATACGAGAGTATGCTCCTGGCCGGCAGCATGTCAGAGACCATGAGGAAAGGCATCATCACCCTCATTTACAAGCAGAAGGGGGAGAGGGCAGAAATCAGAAATTGGCGGCCCATCTCACTGCTTAATGTTGATTACAAGATTCTGTCCAAAGTCATAGCCAGTCGAGTCAAGTCTGCTCTGGAGTTGGTGATTCACCCCGATCAGACCTGTACTGTACCCGGCAGGAAGATCTCTGATAGTCTCGCGCTACTCAGGGATACGATCGCCGACGTACGGGACAGGAGGGTGGACACCTGCCTCATCAGCCTGGACCAGGAGAAGGCTTTTGACAGGATATCGCACACCTACATGATGGACGTGCTTTCCAAAATGGGGTTTGGGGAGGGAATCTGCAATTGGATCCAACTGCTCTACACAAACATCAGTAGCGCAGTCTCAATCAACGGGTGGGAATCTGAAAGTTTCCCGATCAAATCTGGAGTCAGACAGGGCTGTCCTCTGTCCCCGGTCTTGTTTGTTTGCTGTATTGAACCCTTTGCTGAGTCTATTAGGAAGGATGCGAGCATAAGAGGGGTGACAATCCCAGGCAGCGGAGGCACTCAGGTCAAAACCTCCCTGTACATGGATGACGTCGCCGTCTTCTGCTCGGATCCGCTGTCCGTGCGCAGACTGATGAGCATCTGCGACCAGTTCGAACTGGCCTCGGGAGCCAAAGTTAACCACGGCAAGAGCGAGGCCATGTTCTTTGGGAACTGGGCTGACCGATCCTTTGCCCCCTTCACCGTCAGGTCAGATTACCTGAAGGTGCTGGGGATATGGTTCGGAAGGGCCGGGGCGTGCACCAAAACATGGGAGGAGCGAGTAGCCAAGGTACGACAAAAGTTGGGCATGTGGGGGCAGCGATCTCTCTCCATTGTGGGTAAGAACCTGGTCATCAGGTGCGAGGCGCTCACGTTGTTGCTC
The DNA here is from genome assembly GCF_036365525.1 of Heterodontus francisci. NCBI lineage: Eukaryota > Metazoa > Chordata > Chondrichthyes > Heterodontiformes > Heterodontidae > Heterodontus > Heterodontus francisci. The sequence goes on along the minus strand of NC_090405.1, from coordinate 33,251,643 downwards.
TACGTGGCGCAGGTCTGGCCCATACCCCACTCCTGCGCCGTGGCAGTCACCCGAGCCATTTTCCGCTTCGTCTGGGGATCTAAAATGGACCGGGTCCGGAGGGACACGATGTTCAAACCTCTGGACATGGGCGGGAAAAATGTACCCAACGTGGCCCTCATCCTGATGACCACCTTCGTGTGCGGCTGCATCAAGCTATGTGTAGATCCCCAGTACGCAAACACCAAGTGTCACTACGTGCTGAGGTTCTATCTGTCCCCGGTGTTGCGAAGGATGGGCCTGGTCACATTGCCGCGGAACGCACCATGCAGTTGGGCGGCGCCGTACCACCTATCCTTCGTGGAGCAGTTTCTGCGGAAAAACACCTTTGACCACCGGTCCATCAGGCAGTGGTCTGCACGGAATGTCCTCAAGGCCCTACGGGAAAAGGAAACGGTGGATCCTGTCGGATGGTTCCCCGAGCAGACCGTCAAAGTCATTTGGCGGAATGCCTCATCACCAGAACTTTCAAACAAGCACCAAGACGTAGCTTGGCTGGTGGTGAGAAGGGCCCTCCCCGTCAGATCCTTCATGCACACCCGAAGTCTCGCCCCCTCCGCACAGTGCCCCCGCATTGGCTGTGGTGGGGAAGAGACGGTCGCCCACCTCCTCCTGGAATGTGCCTTTGCAAAGCAGGTGTGGAAAGAGATGCAGTGGTTTTTGTCAAGGTTCATCCCAAGCAGCTCTGTAACACAGGAGTCTGTGCTCTACGGGCTGTTCCCAGGGACGCACACCGAGACAAACATCAACTGCTGCTGGAGGACTATCAATTCGGTGAAAGACGCCCTTTGGTCTGCCCGAAACTTGCTGGTCTTCCAGCGCAAAGAGTTGTCCACCACCGAATGTTGCAGACTGGCACATTCCAAGGTCCAGGACTACGTGCTGAGGGACGCACTAAAGCTTGGGGCAGCCGCAGCAAAGGCTCAATGGGGAAAGACCACAGTGTAAGGTTCCCCCACCAAGCTGGACTGAGGGGCTGGATCCAATGGAAACCCCTCGAACTGTATCGTTAATATTGTCAATTGCTGTAAATGTAAAACTGTAATTGACATGACAATTGTGAAACGGAAGGGTCGGGAAGAAACTCATGACAGTATTGAAGGAAACTGATCTCCCTTGCAATGTTTGTATTTTTTGGTGCTGTTTGGAAACTGTTTGGCAATGTAATTTTTACAGATTTTTATGAATAAAGTATATTTTGGAAAAAAAAAAGCGCTAAATTATTGCAGGTTCTTGCTTTTTTCCCATCACTGGCATATCTGACAAACATTGCAACAATTTCCTGAAACAACCGCACGCTAGAATCCAAATTAACCATCTTCTTCTTCTTTGGCCTCCTTGTCTCGGGAGACAATGGGTAAGCGCCTGGAGGTGGTCAGTGGTTTGTGGAGCAGCGCCTGGATTGGCTATAAAGGCCAATACTAGAGTGACAGACTCTTCCACAGGTGCTGCAGAAAAAATTGGTTGTCGGGGCTGTTACACAGTTGGCTCTCCCCTTGCGCTTCTGTCTTTTTTCCTGCCAACTGCTAAGTCTCTTCGACTCGCCACACTTTAGCCCCGCCTTTATGGCTGCCCGCCAGCTCTGGCAATCGCTGGCAACTGACTCCCACGACTTGTGATCAATGTTACAGGGCTTCATATCGCGTTTGCAGACGTCTTTAAAGCGGAGACATGGACGGCCGGTAGGTCTGATATCAGTGGCAAGCTCGCTGTACAATGTGTCCTTGGGGATCCTGCCATCTTCCATGTGGCTCACATGGCCAAGCCATCTCAAGCGCCGTTGACTCAGTAGTGTGTATAAGCTGGGGATGCTGGCCGCCTCGAGGACTTCTGTGTTGGAGATGCGGTCCTGCCACCTGATGCCAAGGATTCTCCGGAGGCAGCGAAGATGGAATGAATTGAGACGTCGCTCTTGGCTGACATACGTTGTCCAGACCTCACTGCCGTAGAGCAAGGTACTGAGGACAACAGGCTTGATACACTCGGACTTTTGTGTTCCGTGCGCCATTTTCCCACACTCTCTTGGCCAGTCTGGACATAGCAGTGGAAGCCTTTCCCATGCGCTTGTTGATTTCTGCAACCACCATAGAATCAGAGAAACTTACAGCACAGAAGGTCATTCGGCCCATCGTGGCTATACTGGCTCTTTGAAAGAGCAGTTCTGCTTTAGTCCCACACCCTGCTTTTTGTCCATAACTCTGTAAGTTCCTCATCCTTAAGTACCTGCCCAACTCCCTTTTATTTATGGAATCAGCTTCCACCATTGGTCAGGTACAGCATAAATGAATACTTTAAATATGAACTTTGTAGCCATCTGAATTCAGCAATTCATATTATTTAATATATAATACATAAATGTCCTTCAGCACCCAATGGGGGTGATTTTGGCATTGGACAATGGTGTAAAACGAGTGATATCGGATGAGATGTCCATTTTATATCCCTCCTACTAACTTCAATCGAAATAAAAGATGTAGAATGAGCGACTGAATTGATATCACCTGTTTAACACTAAGGGCCAAGGTCAAACTTACCCACAGAAGTTTTAGGATATTTATTTCTTTAAAACATCAATATGAAGCTTTTGAATATGCACCCACATGTAGTTTGGAACTGTCTAATCTAGGACTGGAGCTATGCTGTGGACTTGGAAATAATGAAGCTACAGTGAAGGGAGCAAGGGGAGTCTTCATTTGTCTTAAACTGAGAAACAAAAATCACATAGGAGTCAAATTAAATTAAAACGAACAGAGAACATACGGGGAGATATTGGTTCCCATAGCAGCTGTTTGTTGAGTGTGGAGTGGATATCCAGGGGACACCAATTACTGGGCATGATCTGTCAAAAGTGATTTTCGCCTAAAACAGGGATTAAGCCCCTGATTAGGGGGTCAAATATAGCCGAACCAGCGGCTCTTAAAGAGACCACATGGATAGCAACGTGATATTTTTACTTACCTCAGTGTGGAGCAGGAGTCACAACTGGCAGAAATTGAGAGTTGCCTCGGGACACCTGAATAGCCTGTCTGTGATGAAACCCCCAAGAAATACATCCAAACTGTGTTGGCAATGCTAATCCTGCATCATTTGAATCGGTAGTGCCCTGATATTTATTTTCCTTTAAATTAAAGCTAAGGTAAGAGCAGTGAGATTTTTAAATTGCTTTTTTCTTTAACGAGAAACATGGATTGAGTGAATTCCGCCCGGAGACATTGCATGTTAAAAGCCCAGCAATATCTTTAAGCAGCAAAAAACCCCAAATCTCCAGTCCGGGTGCTGTTTGATGGCTTGCTAACACACAAGGAATAATTTCTAGAGTCTACGCTCTCGGCAGGGAGCGTTGCCCAACAAGAGCATGTGTTGGAAATTTAGGCGTGCAATGTTTATGATTTTCCAACCATTAAAATGAATGGACAGTGCATGCCTGAATTTCTGCTAAATTGGCAAGGGTCTGAGTATATGCTAGTAAAAATTACCACCCTGATATTTCACAAGGGTGTGGGGGGGTGGGGGGGGTGGGTGACTTGCCCAATATAAAAATTCCAAGAAGCTTTAACTCAGGTTGACGTAATAAGCAACTCTGAGACAGAGAAGGGAGCTGTTTTTCACATCCCAACCAGCTGGATGATGGAAATTATCAATAATGATTATATCCTATTTAGAAAACACCAGGGGAGGGAGAAATTTATTCATGTAGCGCTGTCTGCAGACTTACCTTGGTTCCCCAAGGGAAGCAACGCTATTTGAATGAATTTCTAACCCTGGTCTTTTGCCCATTGTTAAAGATTTCCTTTGTTTCAGGTGTTATAAACTGCCTGGACTAAATGCATTTACTGTAGCCGTTCACCACATCTTCAATTCACTCAGTTAACCATATTTTCATGTCATATTTCCGGCATGTTAAGTGACTACACTTCAAAAGTACTTCAATTGGTTGTATAGCGTTATTTAAATGCAAGTCTTCATTTCATTTCTTTCAGAATAGTGAGATAAAACACCATGGGGTGCAGACTCGGTTTAAATAAGCTGGCAATTAAACCAAGCCCAATTTACCCACGAATAGATACCCTCAAAAATCATTATACTTTAAAATATTCTTTTCATAGCACACACAAAAGGAAAAGAGCATTCAGCTGAAGGCTATATTTATCATGCATAATGCTCAATGTTACAAATTACTTGCAATTGTCAGTAATTTCTGTTAAAGTACCTAACTACATCCTGCTGTTTTGACTGAGGGTTCTGAATAAATTATGTATTGTGTCTATTACTGTTAATGCAATATTTCAGTTTTCTGAAAGTATAATTTGAAAAATTAATACAAAATTTAGAGGACATAAGTCATCTTTAAACATCAGAACTTGCCATTTGTCAGAATGATTTTAATTCCTTGCTAAAGAAAGAAGCCTTACACTCACTAAATTAAGTAGCCACTCCTGATATAAAAAAAACATTTTTATAAGGTAAACTTTTAATAGAGATATTTATCTGAATATTTCCCACACTTTTCTTCCATTTTAAGAATGAAAGAAAAAGACTACCCTGGAATATTTTACATTAAAAATATTTCTCCTAGACTTTTGGGTGCCCTTGTGTGGTAAAATATAAAATTCTAATCACTTTATTTGTTTTTATAGAAGTTGCCTATTCATTTTATAACACCAAATATCTTCCCTGTACTCAATTGGTACAGGGCCCTGATAAATGTTAATCAGATAACAGGGATTTTATTAAAAGGTAACTGCAGGAAACTTCTCTCTCTCTTTGGCCTCCTTATCTCGAGAGACAATGGATACGCGCCTGGAGGTGGTCAGTGGTTTGTGAAGCAGCGCCTGGAGTGGCTATAAAGGCCAATTCTAGAGTGACAGGCTCTTCCACAGGTGCTGCAGAGAAATTTGTTTGTCGGGGCTGTTGCACAGTTGGCTCTCCCCTTGCGCCACTGTCTTTTTTCCTGCCAACTACTAAGTCTCTTCGACTTGCCACATTTTAGCCCCGTCTCTGGCGAACGCTGGCAACTGACTCCCACGACTTGTGATCAATGTCACAGGATTTCATGTCGCGTTTGCAGATGTCTTTAAAGCGGAGACATGGACAGCCAGTGGGTCTGATACCAGTGGCGAGCTCGCTGTACAATGTGTCTTTGGGGATCCTGCCATCTTCCATGCGGCTCACATGGCCAAGCCATATCATGCGCCGCTGACTCAGTAGTGTGTACAAGCTGGGGATGTTGGCCGCCTCGAGGACTTCTGTGTTGGAGATACGGTCCTGCCACCTGATGCCAAGTATTCTCCGGAGGCAGCGAAGATGGAATGAATTGAGACGTCTCTCTTGGCTGACATACATTGTCCAGGCTTCACTGCCATAGAGCAAGGTACTGAGGACACAGGCTTGATACACTCGGACTTTTGTGTTCCGTGTCAGTGCGCCATTTTCCCACACTCTCTTGGCCAGTCTGGACATAGCAGTGGAAGCCTTTCCCATGCGCTTGTTGATTTCTGCATCTAGAGACAGGTTACTGGTGATAGTTGAGCCTAGGTAGGTGAACTCTTGAACCACTTCCAGAGCGTGGTCGCCAATATTGATGGATGGAGCATTTCTGACGTCCTGCCCCATGATGTTCGTTTTCTTGAGGCTGATGGTTAGGCCAAATTCATTGCAGGCAGCCGCAAACCTGTCGATGAGACTCTGCAGGCACTCTTCAGTGTGGGATGTTAAAGCAGCATCGTCAGCAAAGAGCAGTTCCCTGATGAGGACTTTCCATACTTTGGACTTCGCTCTTAGACGGGCAAGGTTGAACAACCTGCCCCCTGATCTTGTGTGGAGGAAAATTCCTTCTTCAGAGGACTTGAACGCATGTGAAAGCAGCAGGGAGAAGAAAATCCCAAAAAGTGTGGGTGCAAGAAAATATTTCTCCTAGATTATTGGCTGCCCTTGTGTGGTAAAATATAAAATTCTAATAACTTTATTTGTTTTTATAGAAGTTGCCTATTCATTTTATAACACCAAATATCTTCCCTGTACTCAATTGGTACAGGGCCCTTATAAATGTTAATCAGATAACAGGAATTCTATTAAAAGGTAACTGCAGGAAACTTAGTATGGCTTAAAAGCATACAATTTTATAAAAATTAGCCACAGAAAATTTGCAATGATCGATTTAAAATAATCTTCCTATTAATTTAATTTATATATTTAAAAGAACTCCTAGGAGCTGCAATTTATATTTTGTTCACAAGGGGTCAGTATTGAATAAGTTTCACATTTGGGTCGATGTCATGCAGAATTTCATTAATTATCTTCGTGTAGTGAGGTAAATTTCAAAGCACAAGATGAATACAGTTTCAACTTTTAATTTATCATATCTCAATGCTCTTTAATAATTATAAAACATGTAATATTTTAATACATAGATTCTGCATACAATTTTTACTTTTAGTACAGTGCTCAAGTCTTCATTCAACTTGGCCGTAAGCAATGATATTAATGTAAATGCTGGTATCTCACTTTCTCAGATAAGCAGACGAAAACAGCGAAATGATGGGAGTTGCTTTTGGTTGTCTCTTTTCCTTGTTCTCAATACCTTGGGAACAAATGTGAATTGCATTTCATAAGGAATATAAATTTAGGGAACTTATGCTACACAGAGTATCAATTATCTGAGGCTAAGTTTCATACAATACCTCAGTGAGTTTTACCTTTAATATGTTTGTGAAAGAACCTATCAGCAGGATTTCTTCAGTTTAAATAAGAGGTGAGTTTATTATACTTAACAATCTAAAGTTGATCTAAAAAAAATACGCTACACATTCATGCACGCATTCACATGAGAATCACACACGCACAGAGTGAAAAGTAAATTTTGTGGTTGTATGAGAGTCCAGAATAAATGGAAATAAATATACAATCGGTGAGGTTGGATAATTTGGTGGTCTTCCGGCTGATGTACTCTTGAAGTCTTTGGCTGGTCAAGTGCACTTTGTGGCTGGCCCGCTTGGCTGAGGGCTTTCTTGGAGGCAGATTTGTAGGTGGCTGTTTTCCCTGACCTCTGTCTGTAGCAATCTATAGGTTTGGAGGGTCCACAGTCACAGACGGTTTTCAACTTGTGGTGTTATCTAGAGAGAGGGGGAGGCACATAGCCTTTCTGTTGCTGCACAGTCTGAGTTACTGGCTTGACCCACTTTGTTCAGAGAAACTCCCAGCTTTCACAGAGATGGACAGATGGTCACATGACTGCCTCAGCGTATTCTCTGGAACCTTCTAATGAGATTCAAGGTTCAGAATTAGCTCCCCAGGATGCCAATATTGCCACTTGGAGGGGTTTGCTCTTTCAAAGTCAAGTGTTAGGATTGCCTTGAATGCTGTGCTAATGAAGCAATCTTAGGTAATTCAGTCACTTAGAACAAGCCATTGTTCCATGCTCCTCAGACCTTTGTCTCTGTTTGGAGCCATTGTAACGTGAAAAGGTGTTTCAGATGCAAATTGCAGTGGCCATCTTTTCCACCAGTTTTTTAAAGGTTAACTGCAGGATTTTTCCATTAAAAGTTTAATATAAGTTTCCAATTGATGAATTAATATTCCTTATTTGGCATATTGTTTTTCTTGACATGTCCTCAAGTGAATTTTGAACACAAAACTCTACACACGAAGGCAAGAGTGCTAACAACTGAGTTGACGTCTTACCAGGGTTCACATCCGAAATTAATGGCTAAGTAAAGGAATCAGGCAATAGAAAGTAAAGTATAACACTCAATAGAAAATGGTTTAAAAACCAAGAGACATACAGTAGAAAAGAATGGGAAATTTTCAGAGAGAAAGTAGTAGTCAGGACTGTTGTTATATTTAATATACGTTAATAACTTGGACAAGGTACAGTATACAACACCTCCATGTTTACATCAGAAACAAAGTAGGAGGCAAGTAATGAACAACAAGCAAATAGATTTAGAACTGTTAGATAACAGGACCAATAGGTGGCAGATGCAGTTCAACCTGGGTAACTGTAAGCGGGTGGGTGGTTGCTTGTGTTGTCAGAGGTAGAATGGACCACAATCTCTTCGTTATCATCATCAATTAAATATCATCTAGCCTCAAGATGCTGCATTGTATATTGTGTTGACATAGACCTCTCCCAACAGTCCTTCAAGATCTGCAGTCCTTCAGTCGGTGCTTCCACATTCAATTGACTGCCTTCTCTATTTCTCATGAAGTAGAGGGGAAGTTTACAAATGTTCCTATATCTGCCACTTTTTCCAGGATACATGGAAATGATGCAAAACCCCTTTGGATGGCAGTGTACAATTAGGCAGTGGTCTCCTGTACCATCCTAGCCCTCTGCTGCACATATCGGCAGAGGCTGCACTAAAGCTCCCCACTGATCGGATACTTTGCTAGCATCCTTCATTACATGGCAGGCCCTGAGATCATCATCTACATGCACTGTAGCCAGGGGCTGACATTACTTAAGTCTCTGCTTACCTATATCAGCTTCCACTTCCACACCTACTTTCTTGTACTCCGTGGCTCATAGTGCAGATGAGAAACTGATACTTTGCTTCTCCCTCCCCCAAAATAACTGTCTCTGGGATGCTGGGTGGGCACAAGTATTGCTATAGGTAGAGGGGACTGCAATCACAGTTATCATCATTATCATTCTGCTTCCTGGCTTGCAGCCTTTGTAACAAAGAAAAACAGATCGTTAACTTGCATCTGCATAAGCAGCATTCTTCCTTAAACAACTACTTTGTGGTATCCCTATGGGGACTCTGGTAGCTGTTGAAAAGATTAAAGAAAACAGTAACATTATATAAGAAGTAGTGTTCACAAGCTCACTGAAGTCACATCATAACAATATATAGGAAGGTTGTGAAGGCATTAGAGAGGGTGCAGAAAGGATTTACAAGAATAGTTTCAGGGATGAGGGACTTGGGTTATGATAGACTGGAGAAGCTGAGGCTATTCTCCTTAAAGAAGAGAAGGTTGAGAGGAGATTTGATAGAGGTGTTCAAAACCATGAGGGGTCTGGACAGAGTAGATAGGGAGAAACTGTTTCCATTGGTAAAAGGGTCAAGAGCCAGACAACACCAATTTAAGATGACTGGCAAAAAACCAGAAGTGACATGAGGAAGAACCTTTTTACGCAACAAGTGGTTAGGATCTGGAATGCACTGCCTGAGGTGGAGGCAGATTTGATCGTGGCTTTCAAAAGGGCATTGGATAATTATCTGAAGAGAAAAACTTTGCAGGGCTACGGGCAAAAGGTGGGTGAGCGGAACTAGCTGAGTTGTTCTTGCAGAGAGCTAGCACAGACACGATAGACTGAAAGGCCTCCTTCTATGCTGTAAGCATTTTATGATTCTATAAGAAATAGAAGCAGGACTAGATCATACAGCTGCATTCAATACAATCATAGTGTATTTACACAAGTTAATAAAGGGCTCTGAGGTGACTGATAATTAAGGTGCTGAAGATATTTTTTCCCCATAGACTGTAAAGTCATTAGCTTGTCTTAATATTTGATAAACAGCTGACGCCCATTCTATTGGCATGTTTGTTGTCTACAGAATACTTGGCATCAGGTGGCAGGACTATATCTCCAACACAGAAGTCCTTGAAGCGGCCAACATCCCCAGCTTATACACACTACTGAGTCAGCGGCGCTTGAGATGGCTTGGCCATGTGAGCCGCATGGAAGATGGCAGGATCCCCAAAGACACATTGTACAGCGAGCTCGCCACTGGTATCAGACCCACCGGCCGTCCATGTCTCCGTTATAAAGACGTCTGCAAACGCGACATGAAATCGTGTGACATTGATCACAAGTCGTGGGAGTCAGTTGCCAGCATTCGCCAGAGCTGGCGGGCAGCCATAAAGACAGGGCTAAATTGTGGCGAGTCGAAGAGACTTAGTAGTTGGCAGGAAAAAAGACAGAGGCGCAAGGGGAGAGCCAACTGTGCAACAGCCCCAACAAACAAATTTCTCTGCAGCACCTGTGGAAGAGCCTGTCACTCCAGAATTGGCCTTTATAGCCACTCCAGGCGCTGCTTCACAAACCACTGACCACCTCCAGGCGCGTATCCATTGTCTCTCGAGATAAGGAGGCCCACAAAAGAATGGTTGTAGATGGGGTGTCTGGCAAACTTTTCCTTTTGGTTGTGAACAGAGATCAGCTACAGAGAAAAGGCCACAGGCAGTCAGTCAGATTTTGGGAACAGAAAGCTGTGAGGCAATTAGGCCCAAGACTAGGGCCTGAATTTTATGCCACCTGCCCCAGGCCAATCAAGGCCCTTATATGGCCGCTTAACAGCCTTCGCCTGCCTCCATGGGTATTTTACCCGTGGCAAGTGGGCATCCGGAAGACGTGAAAGGCCGCCCAGTGATACTTGGCAGCCTCTCAGCGCACAGGGTGCCCGATTGAGGGCCACCCCCGCTTCCCCAACCACCCCCAGGACCCGAGATGCCCCTCCTCCTCCCCCCCCCAAACGACCACCCTTGCCTCGACCGATTTCCCCAGTGAGGCAAACCAAACTTACCTCCGCTCCTGGCTCCATGTCCTCAGCTGGGCTGCAGTCCCAGCAGTGGCCACCGCTCCCGGTGGCGTTGCTGGGACTAAGAGCTGCCGGCCCGATGATTGGCCGGCAGGACAATGAGGCGGGACTTCCTCCCTCAAGCAGGTGGAAGTCCTGCTTTGGAACATTTAAAGCCCGGGGACCCGTAAAATGCGGGTTGAATCCCTGGGCTGGGCGGAGCGGGTTCGCCACCGACTTTTACTTTGGTGGCCAGCTCCCGTCTGCCCGACGTAAAATTTATCCCTAAGATTAAGGTTAGAAATGCTAGAGGACAGACATCTTGTTCAAATTAGATTGCATGACCCACTGATTTGAGGAGGGGGAGGGGCTGTGATGTGTTCTTTATTTTGTATTATTATACAAACCTAAGTTGTACTAAATGATTTGAGTCTATACATACGTATGTTCAGCTTAGCTATGAAATAAAGTAGCTCATTGCTTTGTTCAGGACTTGTGTCACCACATGTTTGTTCAGCTTTGGATAGATTGAAGACACACATGTAAAAGACATAAATATCAGCTTCAGGTCACAAGGGGTGCTGTTGGATTATGCTATTGTACAAGTAGATGCATGGACCAACTTCCATCAAAATAAGACGGTCAAGTGACATACTGAAGTGACTGACACCACTATACCTGAGATGGTATCTACAGTTCTCTGCTATAACACTGGAATGTCTAGGCTGTGGTGGTATTTTAGCGAATATTCAGGATGAGCTTGCTATGGCATAACATCCCAAAACTCCACACAGAACTTAAATAGCTGTGCATAAACATTATCTTGACTCAGTGGTAGTACTCTCACTTCTGACTTTTTTTTAACTCATTCCTGGGATGTGAGCATCGCTGGCAAGGCCAGCATTTATTGCCCATCCTTAATTGCCCTTGAGGAGGTGGTGGTGGTGAGGCACTTTCTTGAACTGCTGCAGTCCATCTGGTGTAGGTACACCCAACAGTGCTGTTAGGAAGGGAGGTCTAGGGTTTTGACCCAGCGACAGTGAAGGAACAGCGATCTAGTCCCAGTCAGGATGGTGTGTGGCGTGCAGGGGAACTTGCAGGTGGTAGTGTTCCCATGTATCTGCTGCCCTTGTCCTTCAAGGTGGTAAGATCGCAGGTTTGGAAGGTGCTGTTAAATGAGCCTTGGCGAGTTGCTGCGGTGCATCTTGTAGATGGTACACACTGCTGCCATTGCATGGGTGAATGTTTAATGTGGTGATGGGTTGCCAGTCAAGCGGGCTGCTTTGTCCTGGATGGTCTTGAGTGTTGTTGGAGTCAGGCTGCCATCCAGGCAAATGGAGAGTATTGCATCACACTCCTGACTTGTGCCTTGTAGATGGTGGACAGGTTTTGGGGAGTCAGGAGATAAGTTACTCGCTGCAGAATTCCCAGCCTCTGACCTGCTCTTTTTTTTTTTAGAGATACAGCACTGAAACAGGCCCTTCGGCCCACCGAGTCTGTGCCGACCATCAACCACCCATTTATACTAATCCTACACTAATCCCATATTCCTACCACATCCCCACCTGTCCCTATATTTGTAGCCACAGTATTTTTATGGCTGGTTCAGTTAAGTTTCTAGTCAACGATAACCGCCAGGATGGTGAGGAAATTCAGCGATGGTAATGCCATTGAATGTCAAGGGGAGATTGTTCGATTTCTTCTTGTTGAGCTGGCCATTCCCTGGCACTAATGTGACGTGAATGTTATTTGCCACTTATCAGCCCAAGCCTGGATGTTGTCCAGGTATTCCTGCATGCGGGCATAGACTGCTTCAATATCTGAGGAGTTGTGAATGGTACTGGACACTGTTCAATCATCAGCGAATATTCCCACATCTGGCCTTATGAAGGTGAGAAGGTCATTGATGAAGCAGCCGAAGATGGTTGGACCTAGGACACTACTGCGAAGAATTCCTGCAGTGATGTCCTGGGCTGAGATGATTGGTCTCCAACAACCACAACCATCTTCCTTTGTGCCAGGTGTTACTCCAACCAGTGGAGAGTTTTTCCCAATTCACATGATTTCAATTTTGCTAGGGCTCCTTTATGCCACACGTAGTCATATACTGCATTGATGTCAAGGGCAGTCACCCTCACCTCACCTCACCTCTGGAGTTCAGCTCTTTTGTCCATGTTTGGACCAAGACTGTAATGAGGTCTGCAGCCAAGTGGCCCTGGCAGAACCCAAGCTGAACATTGGTGAGCAGGTTATTGCTGAGTAAGTGCCACTTGATAGCACTGTCAATGACACCTTCCATCACTTTGCTGATTGAAAGTGGACTGATGGGGTGGTTATTGGTTGGATTGGATTTGTCCTGCTTTTTGTGGACAGGACATACCTGGGCAATTTTTTACATTATTGGGTAGATGCCAGTGCTGTAGCTGTACCAGAACAGCTTGGCTATGGGTATGGCTAGTTCTTCAGCATAAGTCTGCAGCATTACAGCCGGGATATTGTCAGGGCCTATAGCCTTTGTTGTTTCCAGAAGTTCAGTATCAGCCTTAGCTTAGTGGTAGTAAGTACTCTCACCTCTAAGTTAACTTGAGGACATAATCGAGGCTCATTCAGGCTATGTTTCAGTGCAGTAGAAGGGAATTTTGCACTGTTGGAAGTGCTGTGTGTTGGATAAGATTTTATATGTCTGCTCAAGAATATGTAAAAAAAAATCAATGACAGTATTGAAAAAGGGCAGGAGAGTTTCCTGATTAACATTCCTTCCTCAACCAACACCACTAAAACAACTTGTCAGTCCATTTATCTCATTGATGTTTGTGGGACCTTGCTGTGTGCATTTTTCTACATAAGTTATACAGGTGGTTGGGGGAGGGGGAGGGCAGAGGGGGCTTTGTTGGAGAAAAAAAAAGCGGAAGGGGAGCCCAACCACAAAGGTAACCTGGATAGAGAGATTGTATCTGTGAGGGATGGGGATGGCAGGAGCGGAATGGAGATGGCATGGGATAGGGATAGAAGACATGGGATAGGGAGTGGCATGAGAGGGATGAAATGGGAAGGATGGAATAGCATTGGATGGGTTGCCATGGCAGGGTGGATGAGATGGAATTGGTCAAGTGTGGCAAAATGCAGCCACTATAATTTGATACAACTTATTCAAAAGCTATTCTTTGTGCTAAAAATGCCAATTGACTAGATTTGAATGAAAAAGTTTTAGAAAAGCTGTCAGGTAAATTTAAAAGAATACATCAATGTTGATTTGTAAAGTAAAAGAAGGTGGTAACAGTCTAAACCCTCCAGAGTTTCCACGCAGTCTAACTCCAATGGACATGCCACCACACAAACTTAGACTCAAGGAAGGCGCAGTTATAACGTCGCTACGAAAACTTGAATTCTAAACAAGGACTGTGCCATGGAATAATATTGGTAGTTAGGAAGCTGTTTTTTTCGATGATAGATGTCGAAATTATAACAGGCAGATTTCAAGGAAAAAGAGTGTTTATTCCTAGAATAATATTGAGCCCATACAATGTAAACCTACCTTATCAACTCAGGAGAAAATAGTTCCCAATTAGACTTTCATATTCCTATGACAGCAAACAAGGCCAGACTGTTGACAAATTTGTATTTAGATTCCAAGGCCTGTTTTTACACCTGGACAGCTTTATGTAGCTTTTTCTAGAGTGAGAAGTTTTGATTCTGTTAAAGTCTAGTGAAAAAATAACAAGAAATCCTCTATTTAAAGAAGTACTGTTGCAATAAAGAAATTAATTTGACTGCAAATGTTTTGCGGGTCTCGGCTAGTATAAGTATATATTGCACTACAAGTCATTATCTCATTGCTGTTTGTGGGATCTTGCTGTGTGCAAATTTGCTGCTGCAATCCCCTACTTTATGACAGTGATTACCTATCAAAGGTACTTAATTGGCTGAGGCAGTGAAAGGTGCTGTATAAATGTAAGTTCTTTCTTTAACATGTTGAGCAGATGCATTTTGGAGATTAATGTGCTTGAGGTATTGCTTTTTAAACAAGTGCTGAACTCCTTAAACTCCCTCAGCAAAACCCAAACCTTCTTTGTGATTTCTAGATGTCAGACTTTGCACGTCAGAATGTGAAACAGGGCTCCAAGGTAGCAGCATGACAGCAAGTGCGTTTGTTGGGAATATGGAGAGTTGCACATTTGTTGCAACTCTACACCTTCTGGTACATTGTTGATAGGCATAAGATTTTCAGGAGCCAAAGATTTGCCCAATGTTAAATACAGCTCTGCTGACTTCCATTTTTACTGCTAATTTGCTATTTGTAAGTTTTTGACCCTGGGTATTTGAATCCTTCGCCATAATTCTTTCAGTTGCCTTCACAGTTTAATTAGTGCATCACAACCTCACTCTTATTCCGAAAGCAGACTAATCCTTTTCTCTTCGATTCCTAATACCTAATCTTTTAAGGTCAATAACATCCTCTCGATGATTTAAGTGACCAGAGCTGCACACAGGAAACTAGATGGGTTTGTCAATGCCTTATACTGTAATCATACAACCTTATTTTATTTCTACTCTGCCCATCTGCTTAGGCAGTGGATGAAGAGTTTCTACCTAAAACAATAGCCTGCATGTTTTTTCTTTTCTGATTTGGTGGACCTGATGGGTATTTACTGTTTTATTCTACTTCAGGTGCATTCTTTAAATACGGTCAAACTGGACTAGTTTTGTCAACAATAATTCCTAAATGTCTAGCTGACACATTGGACTGAATTTTACGAGCCTTCCGGCATTGGGGGTTGTGGCGGGGGCCCCGGAAAATTCTTCTGGGAGAGGCCCGCCAGGACCTCCGACGCCAAGAAGGCCCCGCCGTATTTTACCAGCGGTGGCAAGACCTTCATTTTAATATGCAAGTGAGATTCAAATGAAAGAATAATTACCTACCTGGTCCGAGGCGTGACACTGGTGGGGAGGGGGGAGGAGTGAAAATTTCAGGGCGGGGGGAGGGGATAACTATTGTAATTGGTTGCGTGGATGAGGCGAAGGGGTTCAAGGGCAAAGGTAACGAGGTTCGGGTGAAAGTTCGGGTTGGGAATTAACTTTATTTTGGATGGGATAGGCCCAAAAATGAACATTTGAGGGGGGGAGGGCAGGTGGTGGTGGGAGAGGGTAGTTTTTCACACAAATTTTCACACACCCCTTTAAAATTTCAACTGTTACTGCAGGGCTTGAAGCCCTTTAGAAATGGCACGGTGCCTGCGCGGTGGTGCCAGATGCCGTTGCCGGGGACAGAGCGGCCGCCCCCGCTACGTCATCGGGGGGGGGGGGCAGCCATTCCGCCCCCTCCATTTAAATGAGCCCCTGTGTGAAATATTGCGCGGGGGCTTAGCGACGGCGCATTCGTGCCTGAAGACCACCGACAGCAGAGCGTGCCACCTCTATTTGCAGCATGCTCATAAATTTCAGCCCATTAGCTTTGATGATACAATAACATCACCCTATTTCTGACTCTAGTATATTTGTCACCCAGACTCAGATAGAGACCATCTCAGGTCCTTCTCTTCACCCTTCCTGTCACCTGGTCATTGCCATTCTTCATATCTCCTGTGGGTTCTTTGTACCCTCCCATCACTGTCACGACACATCACTATGCCTTCCTATTCTCATGCCACTGTACCAGGCTTCAATCCCCACTGGTAATCCCTCAGATAACTTCTGCGCTTCTCTTGGCATTCTGCAAAGGGTCCACCGAGATGCCCAATTTTATAGTATGTAATCATTTTGTGTTTCAGACAGAAAGGGGAAATTCCACTTAGAAATTTTGTTTAATCGACAAAATCTATTTCAGGTTTGTGCTGTGTAGCAATTCACTGCTGATCATATGTTTTTCTGGCAGTGTCAGGTCTGTTGCAGTCCAAGCCTTGATTATGATCACTTTGATGCAAGACCAGCTGGATGTAACATTGCATCTGGAGAAATGTCTGGCACGAAGGCTATATATGGAGATCTAAAGTGGTGACCTGACTTCCAGAGCAACATGCTATCAAACTCAAAGTACAGTATGTTAAATATGGTTCAGAAAATCATATTTGATCATTAATTTCAGTGGAATGATCATTTTTTTCTAGTCTGTATTCACCTCTGATGCAAAGTAACGAAAAGTTCAGACTGATGTTTCTGAAGGAATGCTATTCTGTCAGAGGTGCTGTCTTTTTATAGGTGGAAGTAATAATCTCATGGCACTATTCAAAGAAGAGCAGGGAGGTTCTCCAGGTGTCCTGGCCAATATTTATTCCTCAACCAACGCCCCAAAAAAATCAATTGATCTGATCATTTTTCTCATTGCTGTTTGTAGGACCTTGCTGTGTGCAAATTACCTGCCACATTCCCTACATTTTAACAGTGGCAATGTTTCAAACATTGGCTATAAAATGCTTTGAGATGATCTGAGGTTATGAAAGTTGCTATATAAACTCAAGTACTTGCCTTTCCTTGTATTAACAGTTAATGTTTTAAAAGAGGGTGGATTGTGCACATTGAAAATCTATTGACGTTGTTCACCGGGTTACAGAACCCAATTTTTCCTTATAGTATAGCATATTATATAGTATGTATTCATTTTGAGCTACAGGCAGAAAGACGCCCTCGGACTGGCCTGCTGAGCTAACATAGAATAATGCAGCTTATTACTGCAGCAGCAAACGGGACAGGTTCAGGTGAGGTGCGATGTTAAAAATATTAAAATCTCAAACCTGGACCCAACCCACCTCAAAGCCATCTAATTCCAGTTTTGTTAGAGGCAGGGCAAGGGCTGGCAACCAACCCACTCCTGGGAGGCGAGCTGCTCATTTAAATATTTTAATGGGGCTGTATGCCTCAGAGTTTAATCTCTCTCCAAGGTTTAACCCTGGCTGGCTGGGTTTCCCTGACCTTGGGGAAACTTAGCAGCTAAAGGAAGGCAAGGACTGCTGGGTGAAAAAGCACTTCCTTGTGGGCCAGGTGGAGCAGGCATGTGTCCTCCCAGCCCCCCAAACTTACCTTCTTTCCCCGTCCCACTATGATTGACACCCCCCCCCCCCCCCCCCCCACACACAAGCACCGATCTCCCTCCATCCGTGATCACTGACTCCCCCACTATTGGCCTCCCCTCATGATATTACTGCCCAGTCCCTGTGATCACTGACATCCCCCACTGCGATTTACTGACCCACCCTATGCCCCTGATCTGTCCGTGACCCCCTCAATCTCCCACTAATCCTACAAGCCATGGTGTACCCATGGCGTCTCCCCCACCTCCCCCCCCCACCCAGCCCCTCAACCCCAACCTTCGCTATCTCTACTACAGCAGCGTGAACATACCTGATCCTGAGCTTTGGCCTATTCTGGAGCAATCCCCACCCAACAGCTGGCCAAACAGGTTGGCTTCCAGGTGGGGACCCTGTTGAGCCGGAATACAGATCGGCGGCAGCACTAAGAGCCGGAATACAGATCGGCGGTGGCACCAAGAGCTGGAGTACTGAGCGCCGGCGACACAAAGAGCAGGAATACAGAGCGCCGGTGGCACAAAGAGCAGGAATACGGAGCGCCGGCGGCACAAAGAGCAGGAATACAGAGCACTGGCAGCACAAAGAGCAGGAATACAGAGCCTGTTTTTCATGTAGACAGAGCTGCTTATTATTCTGCTATTAACACGCTCTCTGGACTATTGCTTTGTCTTTCACCACAAGCATTAACACACTCTTTGCCTTTGTCCCAGGAAAGTTTTGTTATTTAATCTCTCTTGCCCTCAGCCCTATCACACACCTCCCCTTTTGTTCTCTTCCTCACCAGCCCCTCCCCACCCCCTTCACTTGCTTAAAACCAGATTCTTTTCTACCCTTTGCCAGTTCTGATGGAAGTTCACAGACCTGAAACATTAACTCTGCTTTTCTCTCCACAGATGCTGCCAGACCTACTGAGTATTTCCAACACTTCCTGTTTTTTTTTGCCACTTTCTCTACCTCGTTGAAGAAACCCTGCAAAGATCCAGTATGGGACAGCTAAAATCCCTGATGCTGCATTTCCCATAGAAGCTGGAAAAACCTGCCAGATTAATTCTCAACGCTGCCTGAAAAGAACTGCTTTGGAAAAGATCCCAGTGACTCGTCTCCGTATACCCAAACGCCAGACCAAAAGGGACAACTGACATCCTTCCACATCTTCTCTTTTTCTTCAAGAATTAGCAAGTATTTGGCCAAAGTATTCTTTTTTTGTAACAGACCTCTGCAGAGAGAATTTCTGAATTTTTTTTAGAGTGTGAGTGTGTGTGTGGGGGATTTAAAAAGGGAACTTTCATATTTCAATCTGTGTGTTAATGCTTTGCTTCATTACTGGATAAGTCTTGTTTGATAATAAACTGACAATTTTGTTGTTTATTAAAGAAACCTGGTTGGTGTATTTTATTCTGGGATAAAGAGGAGAGTATATGATTGACCGAATCGGTAACGGGAAACATTTTTTAAAATATATGTTGTGACCTGTGGAGAAGTGGGACTAGAAAAGACAGTGCACTCCTCCCATCTCAGTCGTAACATATCATTGGGGGCTCTGTGCGAGATAACTTGAAGCCGACGAGGTGCAATTGTAAGTGAGGGAAGAATAATTCAAATGAGGAAAAGTAAAAAAGACAGGTTTCTTATGCTTTAGAGTAAAGTTTGGACTACCAGAATGTCTTTATCAGTTGTTACGACCTTTCTGGGGAAGGAGGATGTATTCCTGAGTGATTTGAGAAACTTAACCAAGGTTAGACTAAAGGAATTAGCAGAAAGATTGGTGTTAGAGTTAAAACCAGGAGCTAAGAAAACACATATAATTGACGTAATAGCACACCATTTGAAATTGGAAGAAGAAAAAGGCGAACCAGATGGTAATGCAGTTGAATTAGTTAAAATTCAGTTGGAATTGGAAATAGAATAATTTAAGCTTGAATAAGAAAAAGAAATGGAAAAACTTAAGCTTGAACAGGAAAGAGAATTGACAATGAAGAAACATGAACTAGACAGAGAGGAAAGGGCAAAAGAGAGAGCATTTTAAAGAGAAAGAGAAGAAAGGGAATTTGAAGTTAAAAAGCTGGAACTAAGTCAAAAGATTGGCCTTGCCTCCAAGGAAAATTCTGGTGAGGAAAGATCTGACTCTTGCTCAGGACCCAGTGGAGAGCTGTTTCAATTT
This sequence comes from Heterodontus francisci, assembly GCF_036365525.1. Lineage (NCBI taxonomy): Eukaryota > Metazoa > Chordata > Chondrichthyes > Heterodontiformes > Heterodontidae > Heterodontus > Heterodontus francisci. The sequence goes on along the minus strand of NC_090405.1, from coordinate 33,231,898 downwards.
GTACAAGCCCTCCCGAAGTTTGAGGAAAGGGACGTAGAGACATTTTTAATTTCTTTTGAAAAGATATCCAGACTGTTGAAGTGGCCGAAGGAAAGCTGGACACTGCTTATGCAAAGCAGGTTGATGGGCAGAGCTCATGAAGTTTATGCCATGCTTTCTGAGGAGTCTTCTGCAGATTATGAGATGGCAAAAAAGGCTAATCTCACTGCTTGAGTTGGGCCCTGAAGCGTACAAGCAGAAATTTCAGAATCCCCAGAGACAGCCTGGGTATACTTATATAGGATTTGAGAGGGTAAAGCAAATTAATTTTGATCGTTGGATGCGATAGAGGCCACATATGAGAACCTTGGGGAAAAAAGTCTTCTGGAAGAATTTTAAAATTCACTCCCTCCATTAGTAAGAACCCATGTAGAGAACCAGAAGGTTTCAACAGCTGGACAAGTAGCGGAAATCGCTGATGATTACGAGCTTGCTTACAAGCTCAAACCTTTTGTCTGTCACCCCCACAAACCCGAGAAGGATACAAGGTGGGAGGGTGAAAGGAAGGCAAGTAGCCGGTGACAAGAAGGGACAGCTGGAAATGCCCCGGGATCTCCTCTTCAGGTCAGAAAGGAAGATGCTGAGGGTGGAAGTGAGGTCTGCAACCCTAAGTGTTACCATTGTTACAAGGTGGGACACCTTTGTGTAGAATGCTCGAAGCTGCAGGGTAAACCCATGGGACTTATTGGGGTACACAAAGCCAATGCAGAGAAAGGGGTCTTGACCGAGAGTGCGACAGATCAGGCTGTAGCTCTGACTAGAGCTGTAAGGCCACGTACAAAAACTGCTGTGTGCAGGGGATGTGAGCAAGATAACTGAGAGTTCTAGGGAATTTTTCTCAAAAGGAAAAGTAACTCCTTAATCCTCAAGCGAGGCAGATAAGCCTAAAGTTATATTTAGGCATACAGGAGCCACCCAAACTCTTTTGCTGGGGAAAGGCATGACTTTTCCTCCAGAGAGTGCACTGAATGCCAAGATTTTAGTGAATGGTATTGGCGGGAGTCTCTACCCATACCTTTTGTATCGGGTGCACCTAGAGTGTGACCTAATGTCTGGAATGGTAACTGTAGGAGTTGTCCATAGTTTACCTATAGATGGAGTTTACCTACTCCTGGGGAATGATTTGGCCAGAGCGAAGCTACTAGCTTCTCCAGTAGTCATGGAAAAGCCAAGTGAAATCAAAGAGACAAACAGTTGCAGGAAAAGGTTCCAGGAATTTTTCCTTCATGTGTAGAGACCCGAACAATGGCTAAACAAGTTCCATTGTCGGAGGTCAGATTGGCACCACAGACGGATAGCCGAATATCTGAAACTTTCTTTCGGGTCTGTATAATCCGAAGGAAATGCTTAATAAGTCTTCTCTGATCAATGCTCAGCAAGCCGATCCGGAGATAAATAAAGTGGCACAATCAGCTCTAACTGAAGCTGATATTAAAAATGGGATTCTGATGAAGAAGTGGAGACCTCCTCACAGATCTGAGGACATAGAATGGACAGCTGTTCATCACATAGTGGTACCACCTAAGTTTCGCCAGGAAATAACAAGGATAGCCCATGAAATTCCTATAACGGGACATGTGGGGATTCGGAAGACCCAATCGCAGATATGTCGATATTTTTATTGGCCAGGTCTTTCCAAGGACATGGTGCAGTTTTGTAAAAAGCGCCATATGTGCCAGATTGTGGGAAAACCGCAACCTGCCATAAAACTGGCACCTCCAGTTTTTGAGGAACCATTTAGTAGGGTGTTGGTAGACTGTGTAGGACCTTAACCGAAAACAAAAGTGGGACAATAATATATACTCGTTATCATGGATATGGCTACTTGGTTCCCAGAGGCCATTCCCTTGAGAACAAGTTCTGCTAAGGTAGTGGTAGAGAAGTTAACCCAGTTCTTCACGAGATATGGATTACCGATTGAGATTCAGTTAGATCAAGGTTCCAATTTTATGTCTAAAATTTTCCAGGAAGTTGTGAATAATTTGGGTATAACACAGTTAAAGAGTTCAGCCTACCGCCCACAGACACGGAGAGCTTTAGAAAGGTACCATCAGACCCTCAAAATGATCAGGGCCTACTGTAATGAATATTCTCATGATTGGGAAAAGGGGCTAGAATTTCTTTTGTTTGCCCCTAGGGATTCACCTAATGAGTCTACCGGTTTTAGTCCTTTTGAATTAGTTTATGGACATGAGATAAGAGGTTCTCTAAAACTAATCAATGAAAAGTTTTGAGAACAGAGGGACGATTCTTCTGTTCTAGATTATGTATCTGTGTTCCAGGAGCGGCTCACGAGCCTGCAAAGTGGCTCAAAAACATCTTAAAGCTTCCCAAACAACCATGAAGAAATGGGCAGACGAGCATGCCAAGACCCGAACATTTCAACCAGGGGATGAGGTATTAGTATTACTGCCTTTACAAGATGAACCGCTGAAAGCGTGGTTCAGTGATCCATATAAAGTGGTCAAAAGAATTGGTAAAGTAAATCATTTGATTGACATCCCAGATCGCCAGAAAAAGAGTCAGCTGTGTCATATCAATATGTAGAAACAATATCACTGCTGGGAGGTGGATAAGCAAGAACAGATATGTCAGGTAGAAGGGACAGTGAAGGATGAAAGGAATAGTGAGGATGAGGCAGAAGGAGGCCTAGACAATTCTCAAATTGAACATCCTACTATCTGGTTAGCTAATACTGAATTGTTAGCGAGATTGGACACTATGCTTTCATATTTAGATGCAGAAGAATGAGAAGACCTAACAAGGCTGATTTAGTGATAAACCTTGCAAAAAGTGAATTTGCAAAAGTAACCTACCTTGGGCATATAGTAGGGCAAGGACAAGTGTTTTCAAGAACAGAAAAAGTACAAGCATTGACAGAGTTCCCTATCCCTAAGACTAAGTGAGAAATCATGAGGTTTTTGGGGATGTGTGGTTTCTACTGCAAGTTTGTACCAAATTTTAGTACTATAGCTGTTCCACTGACAGATTTGCTACAAAAAAGAAAACCAAGGTTGTATGGTCAGGGGAGTGCCAAGCATCTTTTGAGAGGCTGAAAGCCATTTTGATTAATGAACTAGTGTTGGCTGCTCCAAATTTCACTAAGCCCTTCAAGGTAGCAATTGATGCTAGTGACCTTGGGGTCGGTGCAGTCCTGTTACAAGACGATGAATCAGGCATAGAAAGGGCAGTGGGATACTTTTCCAAAAAGCTAAATCGACCCCCAAAAAGTTATTGAACAGTGGAAAAAGAAACCTTGGGCTTATTACTAGCTCTTAAGCATTTAGAAGTCTATGTCCACCACGATTACAGAGAGACACTGGCATATAATGATCATAACCCCCTAGCCTTTGTGGAAAAATTTAATAACCAGAATGCCAGGCTATTCTGATGGAGTTTATTATTGCAACCTTATCACTTAAAGATTATCCACATTGTAGGAAACAAAATAATGTAATTAGAACAAAGAACAAAGAACAAAGATAATTACAGCACAGGAACAGGCCCTTCGGCCCTCCAAGCCTGCGCCGATCCAGATCCTCTCTCTAAACATGTCGCCTATTTTCTAAGGTTCTGTATCTCTTTTCTTCCTGCCCATTCATGTATCTGTCTAGATACATCTTAAAAGACGCCATCGTGCCCGCATCTACCACCTCCGCTGGCAACGCGTTCCAGGCACCCACCACCCTCTGCGTAAAGAACTTTCCACGCATATCCCCCCTAAACTTTTCCCCTTTCACTTTGAACTCGTGTCCTCTAGTAATTGAATCCCCCACTCTGGGAAAAAGCCTCTTGCTATCCACCCTGTCTATACCTCTCATGATTTTGTACACCTCAATCAGGTCCCCCCTCAACCTCCGTCTTTCTAATGAAAATAATCCGAATCTAAATTGCAGATGCTTTGTCTAGAATCTAACTTTGCTTTGAGTTTTTGAGTGCAAAGACGGTACAAAGCCTAAATGTATTAACTACAGTTTAAGAATGAATGTGAATGTTTATCTAAATGTGTTTTAATATTTTTAATCTTTTTTTCACTCTTTGTAATGAAACGCATTTAAAAATGGCGTTTCATTCCTCCAAGGATGGAAGTGTTACGAAAGTCCTTCCATTTTTTAATATTTTATTTTTTTGAGGACTTGTGTTAAAACTGAAAAGATTCCATGGATGTGTTGTTTTTACCAAGTTCACTGAAAGGACACTTGCGATGTTGTTTGAAAACAACCTCTGTTGGAAATCATGTGCTTTAAGCTCAATAAACACCAGAAACTTGGTGACCTGTTTACAGAGAAGCAACATGTCAAGGTTTATGGAGGTCAGGAGGTTGACTTTTTCTGTTTGGAGAAAATATTGTTTTCAAGTCTGTTGGGGTGTGAGCTGTTTTGAAGACAGTTGGTGCTTTGCCTGCCAAGGAAAAAGAAAGCACCCAGCTCACCTCTTTCTCTACCTCTTTGAAGAAACCCTGCAAAGATCCAACGTGGGAGAGCTAAAATCCCTGGTGCTGCATTTCTCCTGAGAAGCTGGAAAAACCTGCCAGATTAATTCTCAACGCCGCCTGAAAAGAACTGCTTTGGAAAAAAAAGATCCCAGTGGCCCATCTCAGTATACCCAGACGCCAGACCAAAAGGGGCAACTGACTTCCTTCCACATCTTAGTCATAGAGTTGGAAAGCACAGAAACAGACCCTTCAGCCCATCGTGTCTGTGCCGTTCATCAAGCACCTAACCATTCTAATCCCATTTTCCAGCACTTGGCCCGTAGCCTTGAATGCTATGGCATTTCAAGTGCACATCTAAATACTTCTTAAACGTTGTGAGGGTTCCTGCCTCTACCACCTCTTCAGGCAGTGCATTCCAGATTCCAACCACCCTCTGGGTGAAAACGTTTTCCTCAAATCTCCTCTAAACCTCCTGCCCCTTGCCTTAAATCTATGCTCCCTGGTTATTGACCCCTCCGCTAATGGAAAAAGTTTCTTCCTATCTAATCAATCAGTGCCCCTCATAATTTTGTACACCTCAATCATGTCCCCCCTCAGCCTTCTCTGCTCTAAGGAAAACAACCCTAGCCTTTTCAGTCTCTCTTCATAGCTGAAATGCTCCAGCCTGGGCAACATCCTCATGAATCTCCTCTGCACCCTCTCCAGTGCAATCACATCCTTCCTATAATGTGGTGCCCAGAACTGTACATAGTACTCCAGCTGTGGCCTAACTAGTGTATTATACAGCTCCATCATAACCTTCCTGCTCTTATATTCTATGCCTCAGCTAATAAAGGCAAGTAACAAAAATGCCTTCCTAACGACCTTATCTACCTGTGCTGCTGCCTTCAGTGATCTATGGACAAGTATACCAAGGTCCCTCTGCACTCCCTCTGTATTACCTAGGGTCTTACCATCCATTGTATATCCCCTTGCCTTGTTAGTCCTCCCAAAATGCATCACCTCACACTTCTCAGGATTAAATTCCATTTGCCACTGCTCCGCCCATCTTACCAGCCCATCTATATCGTCCTGTAATCTAAGGCTTTCCTCCTCACTATTTACGACACCACCAATTTCTGTGTCATCTGCGAACTTACTGATCATACTTCCTATATTCATGTCTAAATCATTAATGTGCACTACAAACAGCGAGGGTCCCAGCACTGATCCCTGTGGCACACCACTGGTCACAGGCTTCCACTCGCAAAATCAACCCTCGCCCATCACCCTCTGCCTTCTACCATTAAGCCAATTTTGGATCCAATTTGCCAGATTGCCCTGGATCTCATAGGCTTTTACCTTCTTAACCAATCTCCCATGCGGGACCTTATCGAAAGCCTTACTGAAGTCCATGTAGATTACATCAACTGCTTTACCCTCATCTACACATCTAGTCACCGTCTTGAAAAATTCTCTTTTTTTCTTCAAGAATTAGCAAGTATTTGGCCAAAGTATTCTTTTTTTGTAACAGACCTCTGCAGAGAGAATTTTTTTTCAGAGTGTGTGTGTGGGGAATTTAAAAAGGGAACTTTCATATTTCAAACTGCATGTTAATGCTTTGCTTTGTTACTGGATAAATCTTGTTTGATAATAAAGTGATAATTTTATTAAAGAAACCTGGTTGGTGTATTTTATTATGGGATAAAGAGTAGAGTATAAGATTGACCAAATTGGTAACTGGGTAAACATTTTAAAAAATATATGTTGTGACCTGTGGAGAAGTGGGACTAGAAAGTGCACTCCTCCCATCTTGGTCGTAACACATTGAATAGATGGACAGAATTTGACTGACGAGGAACTGAAACCGTTCACAATTGTCACAATGAGTTGTCACCTCGTGCTTTGAGAAATAGAATTCTGGCAGAACTCCATACTGATCACACAGGAATACTCCATATGAAATCCATAGCTTGGGGTTTTGTTCATTGGCCTGGTCTAGATAGTGATCTGGAATCATTCGTTAGCAAATGTACTATTTGCCGAAACTGTAGAAGTAAGCTATCTAAAACTCCTTTGCAATCGTAGTCATAGTCGACCTGGCCTTTTCAAAGAGTTCATATAGACTTTTGTGAAAAGGAAAATGACAATTTGATCACAAGCTCATGTCAGAGTTTGAACCAATTTAGACTTCAGTATCTGAAGAGCCAATTTTGAGAAAGGGACAAGATCTTCTCTAAATTCTGAACTTAAGGGACAATTGGGGCTGGGCAGTGAATGCTGGCCTTGCCAGTGATGCCCACATCCCATGATCGAATAAAAAAAAACATTCTATACAAACTACTTCTGAGGTTTGTGCTTTGTTTTTCTGGATATGTAGTCCAGGATCCAATTTGCTGTCTTAATGTTGCCACACACTGTGCTGGATGACTTCAGCAACCTACCCATCAGTACCACCGAGCACCTCTTTTTGTGGCCTGTAGAATAATACCACTGTTTATTATCCTTTCCCAATTTTGTCACTTTGCATTTGTTTACATTATATGACATCCGTGATTCCTAGGTCTAGCTCCCAATCTATCCAGGCCTTGCTGTATTTGATCAGCCCTACCAATTTGGAATTGGGTTTTATTCTTGTTTCCTCCCGAAAAGCCTTGCTGGTTCCCTCTTTAGTCCTGTTTTTCTTCAGTTAGTTCATCATTCATTCCTTTAAAATGCAGTCTGATACTTTTATCTACATGGATGTCAAGCTGACTTGCTCCCTTGATTATCCCTTTGCTTTTATTAAGATTGGTGCAATTTTTTTGCTTTTCTTTAATCTTCATGCACAGTCCCCATTTCCAAAAATTACCTAAATATACTTGCTAGTATATGACCATTCGATTAGCTACTTTAAGTGCCATAAGATGGAATTTGTCTGAATCTTCGGCCTTGACTGGCTTCAGTGCCTTCAGCACTCCATTACATCTTTGTCACGTGTGGCTATATTTCTTGAAATAGTGTAGTCATAGAAATCCTACCAAAGGGTAAGAAGGCTGTCTAAGGTTTCCACATGATCACAGGCACCAAGAATTATTTTAAATCATGCCATTCCTTGGTCACTTGATGTAAAGTCCCCTATGTGCCTGTTTTTGACAAATATCTTTACAAAACCCTTTCACATTGTCTTCTCAGTAGTTTCTATCTCATTCTGTATTTTAGCTGTCATAACTGGTTTCTTTGACTCCCAAATCTTATTCTTACACTCATTAATGTGGTCTTATACTTGATGAGGGCTTTTTTTTGTCCTTAATCCTACAATATTAGGGCGGCACAGTAGCACCGCAGCCTCACAGCTCCAGTGATCCGGGTTCAGTTCTGGGTACTGCCTGTGCGGAGTTTGCAAGTTCTCCCTGTGACCGCGTGGGTTTCCTCCGGGTGCTCCAGTTTCCTCCCACATGCCAAAGACTTGCGGGTTGATAGGTAAATTGGCCATTGTAAAAGAAAATTTCCCCTAGTGTAGGTAGGTGGTAGGAGAATTGAGGGGATGTGGTAGGGAATATGGGGATTAATGTAGGATTAGTATAAATGGGTGGTTGTTGGTCAGCACATACTCAGTGGGCCAAAGGGCCTGTTTCAGTGCTGTATCTCTCTATGACTCGATAAAGCAAGCAGTCCAAAACCTGGTTCTACACCAAAACTTGAAATGAGATCTGAAATACATCGTAAACCAGTTATTAAGCTGGATTTGTAAATATAGTTCATTGTAGAGAAAAATACTTCTCTTCTGAAAGGGGAAGTAATGTAATATATTTCTATAATATGCTCATGATGTGTTGATGTCATGACTTAAATAAACACTTCCTTGAACTGGCCTTGCTTGGTGTCCACCCAAATATATCACCAACGTTACTTGTGCCCTCCTCCTACAATGCTTAAATCTGGCTTCCAACACTGCCCAGATCCCGACCATGCGTAAACCTGTATTCAAAAGTAATGTAATGCGGATGCTGAAAATCTGAAATAAAAGCAGAAAATACTATAATTACTTAGCAGGTCAGACAGCAGAACTCAAATCTTAAATTTATATTTCCTGCTGGCAAGTTTACACGACTCTGTACTACAGGTTTATCAGCTGTATTTTGCTAATGTGTTTCCTGATCAGAACTAGATTTTCTGGTCCTGTAGACCATTACTCCGCCACTTATGGATCTTATAGCGATTTCCAAATGCCACACTACATACTCAGAGCTTTCGCACACTGCCAGTAATTCAACTGTGGCAGACACATCACCTAAACACATTGCACCACACTCACTGACAAACCCGCCTCTCTCTTGCAAGACAAGGTGACCCATAATAGGCAGCAGTAGCAGCTAACCACGGGGTGGGGACGAGGGCAAGGTTGACTCCAATGTTTAGCCCCACGGAGGAAACGGTGCTGGAAATAATTGTCTGCCCTCTGACATCAAGGAAACATTTGACCAGTGCAGCCCCAAGTAGCCTAGTAAAACTGAAGTTGATGGTAATTGGGTGGAAAAACTCATGAGTGACTGGCACAAAGCGAGATGATTGTGTTTGTTGAATGTAATCACCTCAGTCACAGGACATCACTGCAAAACTTCCTCAGGTCAGCATCTTGGACCCAACTATCTTCAACTGCTTCTAGAATGACTTTCCCGCGGAAGTGCTGCTGCCCGCTGATGACTGCACAGCGTTCAGCTACATTCACAAGTTTTCATATAGTGAAGTCCTCATTTTTCAAGGCCTGCACAAAATACATATTTGAGCTAAAAAGTGCCAAGCAACATTCAACCCACACAATTGCTAGGCAATTACCATCTCCAGTGAGAGAACGTAACCACTGTGCAGGAGGGTGAAGGATGCTTATTGCTGCACAATGACACCCCACCTATTCATCACCAACTCCACAGATTGAACAAAACTCACAGCGTGAAAAGATTATTTAAAGAAACATTTCAAGACAACTGCAACACTATGTTACTAGACCTCCTATGAGTTCCTGCTGTCATAGAGTCATAGAGAAATACAGCCTCTGTAGAACAATCATATCTGCCAGTGTTTTCATGTTGAACATTTGTTCATTTCAATACTGCCAGAGATGATGCTTTGTGTTGGTGTTGATAATTTTGTGAGTAACTGGCACAGTTTCATTTGTGACAACATTACTGAGCTAGGTTAACCAAGAGCCACCCTCCTCCTGCTCTCTTTCAACCAATACAAGTTCACGAAATATCTTTCAAAATATTTCCCTCCCTCTCTTTTTGCGATTGAAACGTAGTTAGTCACTCCATTATGCCGTCAGCTTGTTAAGTGTGCTCTGTAAAAATAAGACTGTATTTAATTTGTTCTATTTATCATTTTAGGGTCACTACATGGAATCATTTATCTGAACATTACTAATGTTTCATTTTCAAATAATTTGATTGTTTTACATTTCAAACTTGAACAAGTAAAGGGAAGGATAAAGGGTTGGATTTTACTTTGCAGGAGGGGGTTTAAAATCTACAAAATGAACAGCGCATTGGGAAGCTAGTTCCAACCCACCAACTTCTGCATTTCACTCCAACATGTTCGGCTGCGTGCGCACAACACCCTCGAGAGAGGCAGGTTGCCAGTTTACATATGTTAATTGGCCACAATTTGCACAATATTGACACAGATGGTTGCCTTTAGTGCCAGATCCATGGGGCTTGCGGGTTTCTTGAAACTTGCCAGAGAAAGCAAGCCAAGTACACAGCAGTATTTGAGGGGGATGAAGCAATCTTAGGGAACTATGCCAATGAATACTCCATACTCACAGTTGGCTTCTTACCTGCTTGTCGGAAAAGGTTTGCTCACAATTTCATAATTTGGAGGTCTGATATGAATGTCTGATCTATCAGATCAGGATGAGTCGTTTATGCTCTTGTTACGGCCAGGTGGTAAGGGGCATGGATAGTTCCCACTGTTCACCTCTCAGTTGGCTGCAGCAAGTGTTTTTGTTACTTGGGTTTTAACCCTTGTGTTATAGTTGTCAAATAAACAGTGGCAGGTTTTTTTGTAGGTTTAAAACAGAAGATTAACTATTTATTGAGCAATATTCATTCCTGAAATGGTCGCAACTGCACCTACACATGCATTCACTCACGTGCACACACACACAAAAATAGAGAGGAAAAGGGTAAGTGGTTTGAAGTGAGGTAGGTGTTCAGGCTTCATGGTAAACCTGCTAATCTTCTCGGAGGACAACTTCTCTTTTAAAGTTGCAATCCTGGGCTGTTTGTAGATTTTTCTGGTGGTTAAGACTTCAGTTTAGAGGCGGTGATCACTTTTGCGTCTCTGCTGCAACAAGCTGAAGTGTAGAATTCACAGCAGGTCTCCTTCTTTGGCTTTTGCTGGATCTCACAGCTCTCAGCTAGACAGGCTTTTGTGAGGTTTATTCTGATCATGCCCTCTCTCTCCAGAGAACTACTTTTTAAGGTCAAAAATCTCTCACATGCTACTTCTGTTAGGAGACATATGGCCCCTCTCCCTGTGGTGACCAACAATGGACCAGGATGTGGCTACTTCACATCTTCTTTGTTTCAGAGGAACCCATTCAATTCAAAAATGTCTCTTGATGGGCTCGGGATGGGTGTAATTGACACCTCTTAGCTTGGAATGCATCTTTTTGTCCTTAACAGACAGTATGACAGTTTGAATATACAGGGCCAGGTCGTTTGACCTTCAGCAGCCATTTTGCAGCACATTGCCCACTTTTTTAAAGAAAAGTCCATTTTTATAACTCTTCAGTTTGGGTTCTGTATTTTGATCGCTGCACTTCACGTGAGCATGACACTATGTTAGATTGGACCTCAGATGAGGACTAAGATGGCAAACAGCAGCAGCTCCCTGCTGGCCACAGGCCTGTAGCTCCACAGGAGAGCATGCAGCAGCAGAGAGGTGTAGCTGACAGCAGCTTCTGTACCATTGAATCAGGGACCTTGTGTTCATTCTATTCCTAGAATTAATTTGTAGCAAAGCTGCACTATTTTGAGATTGACACAGTGCCTTTCAATCTGCTAGTTGTTGTGACTTTGGACTGGGATAGTGAAGGTGGAGCTTTACCTTGTATCTAACCTGTGCTGTACCTGACCTGGAAATGTTTAATGGGGCAGTGCAGATGAAGCTTTACTCTATCTAACCTTGGAGTGTTTGATGAGACACTGGAGAGGGAAGCTTCTTCTCTATCTAATCCAGGGAGTGCCAACCATTCCCTGAGTGAGAGCTATTTCTGATAAAGGAAAATAATTTGTTTTCTCACAATGCCACCACTAGGTGGCGCACTGCTCGCACATGCGGAAATGACTCAACCATCCACAACGTCTCAGGCAGCTGCCAGTATTAAAGATGGCGCTGCTCAATTTGGCACAAAAGGCCCTTCTCTCTATAGCCGCTTCTCTTCTCCCCGCCCCCCTACCCCAACCAGTCGCCATTTGCTCCCCCCCCCACTCCCTGTTTGCTGTTCACTACATCTGCTTGGTGCTGGCTACTCCTTGCTTTGTGCTCAAACGTACCCTCGCCATTCACTCCCTCACCATTCGCCACTCGCTCCCCTGCCGCTGGGCCCCCCACTTACCGCTTTGTTTCCCACTCACCGCTTCCCCCCACCCACTCACCTCTTCCTTGCCTCTCTGCCCTCCACTCACTGCTCCGCTCCCTCGCTGCTCCACTCTCTCACCTTTCCACTCCCTGCTCCTTCCCCCCTCTCTCCCCCAGTGGCCGCACCATTGCCGTTCTGCCCCCCTGTCGCCGCTCGCTTGGTGTTCACTGTTGGGCCTCCCGCTTGCCGCTCATCCCTCACTCACTCGCTCACCCGGCATTCGCCGCTGGCCCCTGCTTGCTGCTCCCTCGCTGCTCGCTCAATGCTCCCTTGGTATTTGCAGCTGGGCCACCACCCCCACCCCCCCTCGCTGCTTGCTCTTCCCATTGTGATGTCAATACATTGTGACGTCAGTAAGTGATGACGTAAATGTGCGTGGTAATGTCAGTGCACGGTGACGTCAATGCTGGCAGGATGATGTGAGCAATCAGGAGCATTATGCGAGCTACTCAAAGGCCAATATGAGCTACCAATAGCTCATGATCGACGTGTTGGCAACCTCTGATCTAACTTTGCTGTACCTGTCCCGCGAGTGGGGTGCAGCAGGAGCTTTATTAACCCTGAACTAAGCTGCGCTACACCTGGGAGCGTTTGATGGGACAGTGTCGAGAAAGCTTCAATATCTAATGGGAGGTAGTGGCATTGTGGTATTGTCACTGGACTAGTAACCAAGAGACCCAAGGTATTGCTTTGGGGACATGGGTTCGAATCCCACGAGGGCAGAAAGTGGAATTTGACTTCAATTAATAAATCTAGAATTAAAAGCTAGTTTAATGATGGCTTTGAATGAAGCGCTTGTCATAAAAACCCATCTGGTTGGGAGAGCTATCGCACAGACTAGTCAAGCAGCAGCCTAACATAGTCGTACTCACAAAATTATATCTTACAGACAATGTCCTAGACACCGCCATTACCATCCCCGGGTATGTCCTAACGGACCCAGCAGAGCTGATGGCACAGTTGTATATAGTCAAGAGGGAGTTGCCCTGGGAGTCTCAGCATTGATTCCAGACCCCATGACGTCTCATGGCATCAGGTCAAACATGGGCAAGGAAACCTCCTGCTGATTACTACCTGCCCCCTCCACCGCCCCGCAACCCCCTGACCTCAGCTGATGAATCAAAACTCCTCCATGCTGAACACCATTTGGAGGAAGCACTGAGGATGGAAAGGCTGCAGAATGTACTCTGGGTGGGGGACTTCAATGTCCATCACCAAAAGGACATAGCTGCAAGACTGGGTCTGCAGCAAGTGGTGAGGGAAAAACATACACAACCTTATCCTCACCAATCTGCCTGTCGCCGACGCATCTGTCCATGACAGTATTGGTAGGAGTGACCACCGCACAGTCCTTGTGGAGGTGAAGTCCTGTCCTCACATTGAGGATGCCCTCCATTGTGTTGTGCGGCACCACCACTGTGCTAAATGGGATAGACTCCAAACAGATCTAGTAACTCAAAACTGGGCATCCATGAGGCACTGTGGGCCATCAGCAGCAGCAGAATTGTACTCAACCACAATTTGTAACCTCATGGCCTGGCATATCCCCCACTCTACCATTACCATCAAGCCAGGGGACCAACCCTGGTTCAATGAAGAGTGCAGGAAGGCATACCTCAAAATGAGGTGTCAACCTGGTGAAACTACAACCCAGGCCTACTTGCATGCCAAACAGCATTAGCAGCATGCGATAGACAGAACTAAGCGATCCCACAACCAACGGATCAGATCTAAGCTCTGCAGTCCTGCCACCCATTTGTGAATGGTGGTGGACAATTAAACAACTAACTGGAGGAGGAGGCTCCACAAATATCCCCATCCTCAATGATGGGGGAGCCCAACACATCAGTGCAAAAGATAAGGCTGAAGCATCTGCAACAATCTTCAGCCAGAAGTGCCGAGTGGATGATCCATCTCGGCCTCCTCCTGAAGTCCCCCAGCATCACAGCCAATTCGATTTACTCTGCATATCAAGAAATGACTGAAGGCACTGGACACTGCAAAGCCTATGGGCCCTGACAATATTCAGGCAATAGTACTGAAGACTTGTGCTCCAGAACTTGCCACACCCCTAGCCAAACTATTCCAGTACAGCTACAACACTGGCATCTACCCAGCAATGTGGAAAATTGCCCAGGTATATCTTGTACACAAAAAGCAGGGCACATCCAACCCAGCCAATTACTACCCCATCAGTCTACTCTCAATCATCAGTAAAGTAATGGAAGGTGTCATCGACAGTGCCATCAAGCAACACTTGCTGAGCAATAACCTGCTCAGTTTGGGTTCCGCCAGGGCAACTCAACTCCTGACCTCATTACAGCCTTGGTTCAAACATGGACAAAAGAGCTGAACTCAAGAGGTGAGGTGAGAGTGACTGCCCTTGACATCAAGGCAGCATTTGACCGAGTATGGCATCAAGGAGCCCTAGCAAAATTGGAGTCAATGGGAATCAGGGGGAAACACTGCAATTAGGGATGGGCAATAAATGCTGGCATAGCCAGCAATGCCCACATCCCATGAATGAATAAAAAAAAACCTGTACTACACCTCCCCTTGGAGTGTTTGATGGGACAGTGTAGAGGGAGCTCTAATCTGTAGTTAGCTCGTGATGCTGTGTTAGCTGTGGCTCAGTCGGCAGCACACACACCTAAGTCAGAAGGTTGAGGGTTCATGTCTCACTCCAGGACTTGAGCACAAAAATCCAGGCTGACATTCCAGTGCAGTACTTAGGAAGTGCTGCAAGGTCAGAGGTGCTGAAGTTCAGATGAAACGTTAAACAGAGGTCCTGTCTGCTCTCTCAGTAAAAGATCCCATTGCACTATTTCAAAGAAGAGCAGGACACTTATCCCTGGTGTTCTGGTCAATACTTATGCCTCAATCAACATCACAAAAACAGATTATCTGGTCATTGGAACATTGCTATTTGTGGGAGCTTGCTGTGCGCAAATTGGTTGTTGTGTTCCCTACATTACAACAGAGACTATGCTTCAAAAGTACTCAATTGGCTGTAAAATGCTTTGTGACGTCTGGTGGTCGTGAAAGGTGCTATATAAATGCAAGTCTTTCTTTCTGTACCTGACCTGGGAATGTTTGATGGGACAGTTCAGGTGGAGCTTTACACTGCATCTAATCTGAGCTGTATGTAATCGGGAAGTATTTTATGGGATAATGTTGGGGAGCTTTATTCTGCATCTAACCGATGGTGCATCTGCACTGGGAGTAGTTGATGGGACAATGCAGGGTGAGCTTTGTTCTGTATCTACCAAGTTCCCTCCAAATTGTCTCATTAAACACGCCCAGGGCAGGTACAACACAGCTTAGATACAGAGTAGGCCCTACCCGTCTCCACATTCATGCAGGCAACCCGCAAATTAATCCACCCCGGAAAGCACCCCCTCACACAGAGCCTCCTCACCTCTTGGTTTATCCTTCCCATATCCACACCGAGCTGTCAGTTGGCCGTGCGGCAGCACCTCCTCGCATCTCGCTGACAGATTCTGGGGGTGATGGTGGGGGTGGGTGGTGAGTAGTGCAGGGGTGGATTGGTGGCCCACTGCCTTGTCATTGGTAGGAGGGTCTTACACTGCTTTTGACCATTACTCTTTTCAAGACAACTGCACTGACGCCACATTTACGCTGCATGACACATCCGCGGCTTGGAAGGTGCTGAAGAGGCTGCAGTTGCTGAATATAATGTCATGGGAAATTAACTGGAACTACACATGGGCAAGAAGTTTGTCCACTGCAGTTTTGTTGTCAGCAGACACAACCTAATTAATAACGTCGTAATAAAGGAGCTTCTGGGGAAGAGTGAACATAATATATAGAAAATATTATATTGAGTTTGGGTGTGATTTATTTAAGTCCAAAACTAGGGTCTTAAATCTGAACAAAGCAAACTAATTTTGTATGAGGGACGAGTTGGCTAAGGTAGATTGAGAATTTAGGATCAGAAATATGATGGTAGATAGGCAATGGCAAACATTTAAACCATTAATTCAGAATTTGCAATAATTATACATTCCCTTACAGAATAAAAACCCCATAGGAAAAGTGCTCCAACTGTGCCTAAGAAGAGATTAAAGGAAGAAGCTTATGTAGGTCTGAGGATTGGGAGGATTTAAAAATTCAGCAAAGAATGCCAAAGAAACTAATGAAGAAAGAGAACATAAAATGTAAAAGAAAAATAGCTAGAGACATAAAAACAGATTGTAAAAGCTTCCATAGGTACATAAAAAGGAAGATATCAGTGAGAGTAAATGTGGGTCCCTTAGAGGCAGAGACAGGAGAAATTATAATGGGCAATAAGGAAATAGAGACATTAAACAAATACTTTGTATTTAAAACTAAAAAACTAAAACTAAAACTAAAAAAGACACAAAAAACATTCCAGAAGTAATGGGGAACTAAGGGCCTAGTGAAAATGAGGGATTTTTGTATTTAGTATAGTACTGGAGAAATTAATGGGACTAAATGCCAACAAATCCCCTGAAACTGATAGCTTACACCTCAGAATTTTAAAAGATGGTTACAAATAGTGGATGCATTGGTTTTGATCTTCCAGAATTCCTTAGATTCTAAAATGGTCCCCATGGATTGGAAGGTAGCAAACATAACCCTGCTATTCAAGAAAGGAGGGGAAGAGAAAACAGGAAACTACAGGCCAGTTAACCTGATGTCATTATTAGGGAAAATGCTAGTATCTATTATTCAGGACATAATAACGGGGCACTTAGAAAATCATAATATGCTTGGGCGCTGCATCAAAATGGCTTTCTAATAACAGTAAGTTCTAATGAAAAATCCCACAGAAAGGTTTCCTACAACAGTGACTACACGTTAAAAGTACTTCACTGGCTGTAAAGCACATTGGGACGTCCTGAGGTCATGAAAAGTGTCATAGAAATGCAAGTCTTTTTTTTTGCAAAGCCTGGTTCCAGATGGGCCTGAAGATTTATTTAACTTGGCTACAGGAAAGACACTGAATGAAAACAACTGGAATGTCAATCAATCCTGGAGTTGTACTTGAAGAAGACTATTGTTAGCAAGCAACTCCCCCAGTGGTATGGTTCAAAATTAAAAGGGTTTGCTTCCTCACTGCTCTGCTACCTCACCTTTATTTACCTAGATGCAGGTTTACAGGTTGCTTCTGGAATGGTTGATGTGACTAAAAGAGAAAACCAGGTGCTATGACACATCAAGATACTTAGAGGGCTTTGACAAGCCTGAGCAAAGCAATGAGTTTATAAACTTTTGCTCGGGGGTTAGTCTAAGATAGACTTCGGTCTTCCAAAAGTGTTTATATTTTGGGAAGTCAGAAGTTTTTCTTATTGCTGTTAAAGCAATTTTAAATCATGCATAAATCAAGATGTTGTTTAATTCTAATGTTGCTTTTCCTGTATATAATAAATTATTCTCTTTGCAAAGCCATGGTTTATGTCTGAATTTTCTTTTAGAAAAAAGAGCTCTTTAAGTTAAATAGAAAATTAAATCACGTGGAGATAAAAAGACATTTCCCCAAATGGAAGAATAACACTGTTCTGGATTTTGCGGTCAGAAAACAGTGCCAGCCATTCATTGCGCTTATACTCATCCACAGACTTTTTGTAGGGTTTTATAGGATCATAGGAAATAGGAGTAGGAGTAGGCCATTTGGCCCGTGGAGCCTGCTCTGCCATTCAAACAGATCATGGCTGATCATGTACCTCTATGCCATTTTTCCTCACTATCCCTTGATGTCATGAGTATGCACTGGAACTTCTGTGATTATAAAGCCATTTTAACACAGAAGCGTCTACAGGAGATCTGGGACATGTGTGAACAGGGCAACCCACTGTGTATCCCGTTAAGCAATCAGAATGGCTCGAATTTTGCTGTCAGTGACGAGGTGTTGGCACTTGCTGTTGACCGAGAAAAGCTGCCCACAAAGATTTAACAGGCTCTAAAGTGTACATTTTTTCAATCCTGATGTCAGTTTCAATTTGGTGCCATCTACATGGGATCTGTGGTGTCCAACAAGAAGGCTAGCAGGAGGCAGGCTGATCAGTCAATCAGATTGAAGAACTCTCAGACAGTGTGAAGCAAGTAAAAAGCAGGGAATATAAATCACATTTAAATCATTGTACATAAAGCAAAATAAAGACTGGGGCATGTACATAGGATTAAGGTAGAGACGTAAATTTTAGGACAAAAACTTTAAACAGAAGTTATTTTATTAGAAATCTGCAATTTGTAAATGTTCTTCTACAAGAATGAGACTCCACATTTGTAAAGTTAAATTTTCAGAGCCAGAGAGGTTGTTCAGCAGTAATGATGAATAAATTCACTTAAAAACTTAGTTACTCCTGATTGAACAAGGCTTAACATTTTCATTGTTTTTTACAGTGTGTAAATAGTTGAAGTTCACAACAGAT
The DNA here is from genome assembly GCF_036365525.1 of Heterodontus francisci. NCBI lineage: Eukaryota > Metazoa > Chordata > Chondrichthyes > Heterodontiformes > Heterodontidae > Heterodontus > Heterodontus francisci. Next base: position 33,213,405 of record NC_090405.1, on the reverse strand, counting down.
CAGTGATTGCTAATGATTCCATCGGAGAAGACTGCAATAGCGTACCCTTTGGAGGAGCAGGGTATCAATGTCAGCAACTTCCAGATTTCCGTGTTTATCTGCGCATGTGCAGATGCCAGAAGCTGCTATTAGTTTTACACATTAAAGATGGTGAGCACTGACAGTTTTGCTGTCACTAAAACCGCAAATTCCAAGCCATTGATGAAATTTTACTAAGCAGCACAGTCGGAACTAGAAGTGGAAGTTAGAATATTTAATTAAATGCCAAATGATGAACAGAAAATGAAATAAGGAGGGGGAAAGAAAGAGGGGAGTAAGAGAGATTAAAAAGACAAAAAAGAAAAAGTTTAAATAAAACATTTATTTAAATGTTTTTTTAAATCCCCAGCAATAATTAAAATCTGAAAGAATAAGATTCCGCACTTGTAAAAGTTAATTTCCTGTGCTACAGAGGTTGCTTGGCTTAAATAAGACTTACCATATCGTAAAAATTTACTTACACTGGAATGGACAAGCCAGAACTATTTTTGCAAAGTTTTGTGTGCATCTCTCATGTAAGTACAGCAACTTTATGATGATCCATATGTTTCAATGCTAAGTCTCTGAACGAGATACTGTTAGATCAAAGCATGAGGAGGAGCAAAGTAACTTGGATAGTAACTTCTTGATTTCTGTGTTTAACTGCATATGTACGATCACTGAAAGCTGCTGTCCAATAGCCTCACCGTTATTTTTACTGCAAAATCTGGGCCAAGGTGCCTAAACAGAGTATTGCCTGGTTCTGGGGTCTTTGTATAGTCCATGCCATAGCCTTCATTATAAAGCAGCCTAACTTCCAATTCACTTTCAACATCACAGGAGATTCATTCGTATATATTATAAACCTGTTGGGTTACAATGATATTTGTGTGTGGGCTGTATCAAGCTCAGGTAGTTGATTGCTTGTGCAACCCTTTTGAGCTTTGCTATTGCAATTCATTATTACATCAACAACAGCAGCGATCATTAATCCAGCATCTTTAACACAGTAAAACATCCCAATGTGTTTACAGGAGTGTTATCAAACAAAATTTGAATCCGAGCAACCTAGGGAGATATTAGGACGGGTGATCAAAAGCTTGGTCAAAGAGGTAGGTTTTAAGGTCTTAAAGGAAAAGTGAGAGGAACAGAGGTGGAGAGGTTTAGAGAAGATGTTCGGAGCTTGGGAACTAGGTAGCTCAAGGCATGGCGGTCAACGGTGGAGTGATAAAAAGCAGGAATCAGCAAGAGCCCAGAATTGGAGGAGTCCAGAGATCTCAGAAGGCTGGAGGAGGTTACAAATATAGGGAGGGGTGCGGTGGTGGAAGTATTTGAAAACAAGGATGAGCATTTTAAAATTGAGGCATTGCCAGACGTTGAGCCAATGTAGGTTAGCAAGCACAGGGATGATGGGTGAACAGGATTTGATGCGGGTAAGAGCACTGGCAACAGAAATTTGGATGACCTTGTTTACAGAAGATGCATGGGAATTCTAAAGGTAAGACAGGCATGGATGAGGGCTTCAGCAATAGATGGGCAGAAACAGGGGTGAAGACAGGCAACATGAAGGAGGTGGAAGTAGGCGGTCTTGGTGATGGAGAGGATATGGGCTCAAATAGGATGGCAAGGTTGTGAACGGTCTGGTTCAGCTCCAGACAGGGCCAGGAAGAGCACTGGAATTGGTGGTTAGGCAATGGAGTTTATGGCAGGGAACGAAGACAATGTCTTTGCTCTTCCCAATACTTAATTGGAGGAAATTTCTGCTCCTGGATATTGGCAACTTGATAAATCAAAGGCAGTGGAGGGATTGAGAGGTGGTGGTGGAGTTGAGCTGGATGTTGTCAACATACAAGTGAAAGATGACGCTATGTTTTTAGATGATCAGCATTTTAGTCCTGTATATGAAATAGTATTTCCCGCAATTTTATAGCTGATATCCTAATTCTTCACGAAGGATGCATCATCACCCATTAGAATAGATTCGAGCTGTCATTATTCAGAACAATTTAGATAAGCAAGACATGAAACAAAAATTAAATAAACCTGTCCACACAATTTCAAAAGTATATTAAAAAGGAAATCAAATTTTAAGGGCTCAGATTATAATAAAACTACTAAAGCTTTCTTCCTTCAGTTTATAATGAACCGCTTCATTAGACATTCTGTAATCTATTGTGGCAGTGGTGTCCCTTACTGTAAACCTGACTCTACAAAAGACAAAATTAGTTTAATCGTGTTAAGAAGTGGATAGAATTACTTTTATAGCAACGCATATAAAGCACATCACAGGAATGTTTAATTATAAAGGGAAAAATCTTCATATTTGTCTTGGAACATGGCAGTGGAACTACTGTATAAGGTATGAATCCAGATGCAAAAATCTTGCTGCTAGGATACACATATTATTGTTAAAATGGATTCTACAAAAATAAAACAAAAATAAGGAACTAAAATTCTTTCTTTTCTTTTGGGCCTCCTTATCTCGAGAGACAATGGATACGCGCCTGGAGGTGGTCAGTGGTTTGTGAAGCAGCGCCTGGAGTGGCTATAAAGGCCAATTCTGGAGTGACAGGCTCTTCCACAGGTGCTGCAGAGAAATTTGTTTGTTGGGGCTGTTGCACAGTTGGCTCTCCCCTTGCGCCTCTGTCTTTTTTCCTGCCAACTACTAAGTCTCTTCGACTCGCCACAATTTAGCCCTGTCTTTATGGCTGCCCGCCAGCTCTGGCGAATGCTGGCAACTGACTCCCACGACTTGTGATCAATGTCACAGGATTTCATGTCGCGTTTGCAGACGTCTTTATAACGGAGACATGGACGGCCGGTGGGTCTGATACCAGTGGCAAGCTCGCTGTACAATGTGTCTTTGGGGATCCTGCCATCTTCCATGCGGCTCACATGGCCAAGCCATCTCAAGCGCCACTGACTCAGTAGTGTGTATAAGCTGGGGGTGTTGGCCGCTTCAAGGACTTCTGTGTTGGAGATATAGTCCTGCCACCTGATGCCAAGTATTCTCCGAAGGCAGCGAAGATGGAATGAATTGAGACGTCGCTCTTGGCTGGCTTACGTTGTCCAGGCCTCGCTGCCGTAGAGCAAGGTACTGAGGACACAGGCCTGATACACTCGGACTTTTGTGTTCCGTGTCAGTGCGACATTTTCCCACACTCTCTTGGCCAGTCTGGACATAGCAGTGGAAGCCTTACCCATGCGCTTGTTGATTTCTGCATCTAGAGACAGGTTACTGGTGATAGTTGAGCCTAGGTAGGTGAACTCTTGAACCATTTCCAGAGCGTGGTCGCCAATATTGATGGATGGAGCATTTCTGACATCCTGCCCCTTGATGTTCGTTTTCTTGAGGCTGATGGTTAGGCCAAATTCATTGCAGGCAGACGCAAACCTGTCGATGAGACTCTGCAGGCATTCTTCAGTGTGAGATAAAGCAGCATCGTCAGCAAAGAGGAGTTCTCTGATGAGGACTTTCCGTACTTTGGACTTCGCTCTTAGACGGGCAAGGTTGAACAACCTGCCCCCTGATCTTGTGTGAAGGAAAATTCCTTCTTCAGAGGATTTGAACGCATGTGAAAGCAGCAGGGAGAAGAAAATCCCAAAAAGTGTGGGTGCGAGAACACAGCCCTGTTTCACACCACTCAGGATAGGAAAGGGCTCTGATGAGGAGCCACCATGTTGAATTGTGCCTTTCATATTGTCATGGAATGAGGTGATGATACTTAGTAGCTTTGGTGGACATCCGATCTTTTCTAGTAGTCTGAAGAGACCACGTCTGCTGACGAGGTCAAAGGCTTTGGTGAGATCAATGAAAGCAATGTAGAGGGGCATCTGTTGTTCACGGCATTTCTCCTGTATCTGACGAAGGGAGAACAGCATGTCAATAGTCGATCTCTCTGCACGAAAGCCACACTGTGCCTCAGGGTAGACGCGCTCGGCCAGCTTCTGGAGCCTGTTCAGAGCGACTCGAGCAAAGACTTTCCCCACTATGCTGAGCAGGGAGATTCCACGGTAGTTGTTGCAGTCACCGCGGTCACCTTTGTTTTTATAGAGGGTGATGATGTTGGCATCGCGCATGTCCTGGGGTACTGCTCCCTCGTCCCAGCACAGGCATAGCAGTTCATGTAGTGCTGAGAGTATAGCAGGCTTGGCACTCTTGATTATTTCAGGGGTAATGCTGTCCTTCCCAGGAGCTTTTCCGCTGGCTAGGGAATCAATGGCATCACTGAGTTCCGATTTGGTTGGCTGTATGTCCAGCTCATCCATGACTGGTAGAGGCTGGGCTGCATTGAGGGCAGTCTCAGTGACAGCATTCTCCCTGGAGTACAGTTCTAGGTAGTGCTCAACCCAGCGGTCCATCTGTTTGCGTTGGTCAGTGATTATGTCCCCCAATTTAGATTTGAGGGGGGTGATCTTCTTGATGGTTGGCCCAAGAGCTCTCTTCATGCCATCATACATTCCTCTGATGTTTCCGGTGTCTGAGGCCAGCTGAATATGACTGCATAGGTGTTGCCAGTAGTCGTTTGCGCAACGCCTAGCTGTTCTTTGTGCAGTACTTCTGGCTGCTTTAAGTGCTGCGGATGTTAAATCGCTGGGGGCTTTCTTGTAGTTCAAAAGTGCAATGCGCTTAGCGGCTATGACAGGTTCCAGCTCTTCATTATGAGATTGAAACCAGTCTGCATTTCTCTTCGCACTTTTGCCGTAGGTGGTCAAAGCTGACTCATAGATGGCGTCTCTGATGTGGGCCCACTTGGTCTCAGCATCCCCTGTGGGAGTGTTTTGAAGGGCTGTTACAAGTGAATTTAGAAATTTTTGTAACAGCTGTGGGTGAGAAATTCTGCTCGTGTTGATGCGCGGGTGGCCCTTCTGCTTGGAATGATGCAACTTCTTTGGTCTGAGTCTAACCTTGCTGCACACCAGGGAGTGGTCGGTGTCGCAGTCCGCACTGTGGAAGCTGCGTGTGATTTGAACACTGTTTAAGGCGGCTCGCCTTGTGACAATGAGGTCTAGCTGGTGCCAACGACGTGATCTTGGGTGCCTCCATGAAACCTGGTGACAGGGTTTAGTGTGAAAGAACGAGTTGGTGATGCAGAGGTTATGATAGGTACACAACTCAAGCAGTCTCTGCCCGTTCTCATTCATCCTTCCAACGCCATAGCGCCCAAGGCAGGAGGGCCATGAGTCATGGTCGGCCCCAACCCTGGCATTAAAGTCCCCCAGCAGGAATAGGTGTTCGGTGTTGGGGATGCTGCTAATGATGTTATGGAGTTGTTCATAGAACTGGTCTTTAGCTTCAGGTGCGGAGCAGAGTGTTGGAGCATAGATGCTGAGTAGGTGTACTGGACCAGAGGTGGTGAGCAGTCGGATGGACAGTATGCGTTCCGAGCCATTTGAGGGAGGCTCTATCATGCTGAGCAAGGAGTTTCTGATGGCGAAGCCCACTCCATGCTGTCTTGGTTCTTCAGGATCCCTGCCCTGCCAGAAGAAGGTGTAGTCTTGCTCTGCTAGAGAGCCACTCGCGGGGAGGCGAGTCTCCTGAAGTGCTGCAATGTCCACATTGAATCTACTGAGCTCGTTGTTAATGATGGCGGTCTTCCGAGAATCGTTGATTTGTGTAAGGTCTTCCGACAGGCCAGGACACATAGTTCTGACGTTCCAGCTTGCAAAGCGAAGGGCTGGTACCTTCTTTCCTTTTTTCATGTTGTTTGGTGCGGTGTATCAGTCCACCTTTCGGGCAATGACCCTGAGCTCCAAGCACCCATTGAAGCAGGCAGACTGTGGCGGGACAGAACCTTATTGACCGGGGGCTGCCCGGTTTGAGGCGGGCGGTAGCTGTCCAGTGAGGTGCAATGACCTCTCCCACCGACAAAGGCAACCCGTGGCGCCCAGTTTCTACGCCAATTTATCTGGACTTATAACCCGTAACTGCTGCCTTCCGTGTTGTTTTAGTCGCTGTGAGGCAACTATGGAGTGACCTCTCCATGGCGCATGCCTGGGCAAATTTATGGAGGTTGAGAGTTGCCCAGTCGTCAAAACCCCCCTCTCGGCCTTTCTGGTGGGGTCCAAAGGAGTGCAGGACACGACGTTTGGCACCAGTATGGCTGCAGGAACTGCCGGAAACATGCCAAAGGTGACACATGACCGCCTACGGGGTTCCGCTCCGGATTTTCTGTTAGGGTTTACTCCCTTAGCCTTGGTCTCTCCCGAGACGCCCACAAGGCAGTGGGGTTGTTGGGGCCCCTACACAGGTGTAGGATGGTGCCGGTGGGAGGAGGGGATGCAAGGGGGAGGGGTGGGGGGGGGGGTGCAGGGGAAGGGGGTGCGGGGTGAAGATGGTGCGAGGGGGGGCGGGCTGGGACGGGGTTGTGAGGGGGTGAGCTGAGAGGGTGAAGCAGGGAAGGGGACGGGGGTGGGGGGGGTGGAAGGGGGGGGGAGGGGGGGTGGAATCTGGTGCAGGTAATAAGCCATTTCCTCAGTGCCCACCATCGACGTCCGGAAAGCTCATCCACGTCCTTCGGGAGGTGAAGCATCATTTGGCAGACTTAGAGGTGATTACATTTGCTAAGGGTTTTTTTTTTTGCAGTGGTTTAAATAAAGGCATGCAGCATTGCCGACAGTGCGCTGCAGATGCTCTCCGAGCCATCTCCCGCGGGCGCTTTGAAGTTGCGGCCGGGGGGGCCGTTCGTGGATGTTTTGGGTGTTCGGGGCACCTTTTCACAGGACTTCTCTCGGGTCCCGCAGCTCCTTCTTCACCTCAATGGACTTACCGCATGCCGTGGCTGCAGACACTCTGGACTCTGGAACTAAAATAACTTTGTAGTAATAAGATGCTACAGGGCCAATGGTTATTGTAGCCGGCTTTAAAACAATTCTATTAACTAGATATGGATCTTTTAAGCTAATTATTGTAATTTTGACTGATTTTATTCAATAACAGCTTGCATTTATATAGCACCTTTAGCATAGTAAAACATCCCACATTATCAAACAAAGTTTGACACTGAGCTGCATAAAGAGATATGAGGGCAGAGGACCAACAGTCAAAGAGGCAGGTTTTTTTTATTCGTTCATGGGACGTAGGCATCACTGGCTAGGCCAGCATTTTTTGCCCGTCCCTATTTGCCCTTGAGAAGGTGGTGGTGAGCTGCCTTCTTGAATTGCTGCAGCCCATGTGGGATAGGTATACCCACAATGCTGTTAGGAAGGGCGTTCCAGGATTTTGACCCAGCGACAGTGAAGTAACGGCGATATAGTCTCAAGTCAGGATGGTGTGTGGCTTGGAGGGGAACTTGCAGGTGGTGGTGTTCCCATGCATCTGCTGCCCTTGTCCTTCTAGGTAGCAGAGGTCACGGAATTGGAAGGTGCTGTCTCAGGAGCCTTAGTGCATTGCTGCAGTGCATTTTGTAGATGGTACACACTGCTGTGCTTTTTTAGGCGTATGTTACAGCCACATGATGGGGGGGTGGGTGGTCCCAGGGGGTGGGTGGTCCCCACTGTTCAACAACCAACTGACTGCAGCAAGTATTTGAGTAATTCGCGTTTTAACCCCTTTGTGTTTTATTTGTCAAATAAACACAGCGACAGGTTTTCTTGTAAGTTTAAAACAGAAGATTAACTATTTATTGAGCAAATATTCACTATCCCAAAATTGTCGCAACCGCACCCACTCATGCAATTCACTCGCACGCGTGCGCACACACACACGCATGCCAACACACACGCACGAGACAGACACAGAGGAAAAAGGGGTAAGTGATTTGAAGTGAGGTAGGTTTTCGGGGTTCACGGTAAACCTGTTGAATCTTCTCTTAAAAGTTGCAGGCCTGTGTTGTTTGCAGATTTCTCTGTTGGTTGAAATTTCAGTCTGAAGACAGGGAATCACCAGTGTAGAACTCACAGAAGTGCACCTTCTATTTGGTTTGCTGGATTTTCTCCCAGCTGTCAACTAGACAAGCTTTAAGTGATGGTTTTTCTGGGTCTCTCTCTCTCTCTAGAGAGCTACTTTTTAAGCTAAAAGTCTCTCACATCTTGCCTCTGTTGGCAGACATAGATCTCTCTCCCTCTGGTGACTGACAATGGCCCAGGATGTGGCTACTTCATATATTCGTTGTTTCAGAAGAACCCATTCAATTCAAAAATGTCTCTTGATGGGTTCAGGATGGGTGTAATTGACACTTCTTAGCTTTGGAATATATCCTTCTGTCCTAGCTAGACAGTGTGAATATACAAGGCCAGGTCGTCTGACCTTTGGTGGCCATTTTGAAGCACATTGTCCACTTTTTAAGAGAAAAGTCAATTTTTATAACTCTTCAGGTTGAGTTCTTGTACTTTCAATTGCTGTACTTTATGTGAACGTAACAAGTGTCTTAAAGGAGTAAAAAGAAGTAGAGAGGTGGAGAGGTTTAGGCGGGGAATCCTAGAGCATAGGGCCTTGGCAGCTGAAGTCTTGGCTGCCACTGGTGCAACAATTAAAATTGGGGATGCTCAAGAGGCCAGAATATGAGGATTGCAGATATCTCAGAGGGTTGTTGGGCTGGAAGAACTTACAGAGGTGGGGAGGGGGGTGGTGGAGAATGAGGCCTGAACAGATTTGAAAACAAGGATGAAAATCTTTCTTTAAATCAAGGTATTCCTTAACTGGAAGCTAACATCAATCAGCAAGCCCAGGGAAGATGGCTGAACGGGATTTGGTGCAAGTTAGAGCACGAGTTTTTGATGACTTCAAGTTTAGACATGCCAATCACTTATCTCCTTGTAAGCTAATCGTAGGTTCTACATACATGAGGAAATTTTGAAATTCCACACTGTAAATCCATGCTCACAGGATCACAGAATTGGGAGTACTGATCCCTGTTGACTGTGCAGAATCATGGAATTCCCCATAATGCATTTCAAACTGGTAACCTCACCAACTGCAGAGTTTCGATCCCTCCTTACTGTGAGGTAGATTGGGACTTATCTGGGAAATGGAATGGGGAGGGGGTTAAAGTGAATTGGGATATTATTATAGAAGATAAGGAGTATGGAATTAAAAAGGGAAAAGATAAAATATTGGATTAAAAATTGGTTAGGAGAAAACAGGAAGTTGGAGTTGATGGCAGTTTTTCAGAATGGTTAGAAGTGGGTAGTGATGTCCCAGAGTTCAATTTTGGGGCCATTCTGTGCACTGTGTATAATCAATGATTTGGATATCGGCTTAGGGAGTGACGTCAATAGTTGCAGATGATAGCAAAATAGGAGGTATAGTTAATTCTTTAGAAAATCAAAGAAAGCTGGAAAAGCAGATGGATAAGATGAGGAAAATTGGCTAAAACGTAGCAGATGGAATTCAGTTTCAGAAAGTATGAGCTGATGCAATTTGGTTAAAAGAAATAGTATTATACTCTGAATGGTAGTAGGAACACTGATGTGGGAGAACAGAGAGAATTAGGCGTGACTATCCTTTTCTTGATAGTCAGTTTATTTACTGAACATTGAAGGCAGTACCTCAGGTTGATAAGGTTTTAAAAAGGAAACGAACAGAACCCTAAATTTTCTCTCAAGATTTGGAGAATATAAAAGCCGAGGTAATGAGCAGTCTATGATTAAACCTCAATAAATATCAGAGTGCTGTGTGTGGGATTGGGCTCCACACTATAGGACGGATACTGGGGTTTTAGGGACAGTACAATGCAGGTTTGCTTGGCTTCTGCCCAGTTTGAGGAAGTACAAATATGAAGGCAGATATGAAAAATTGGGTATGTTTTCATTGGAACAACACAGGTCACAGGGTGATATAATAGAAGTATAATAACTTACATTTATACAGCATCTTTAACATAATAAAATGTCCCAAGGTGCTTCACAGGAGCACTATAAAACAAAATATGGCACCAAGCCACTTAAGGAGATATTAGGTTAGATGGTCAAAAGCTTGGTCAAAGAGGTAAGTTTTAAGGACTGTCTTAAAGGTAGAAAATGAGGTAGAGAGGTGTAGGGAGGGAATTCCAGAGCTTAGGGCCTAGACAGCTGAAGACACTGTCACCAATAGTGGAGCAATTAAAATCGGGGAAGCTCAAGAGGCCAGAATTAGATGAGTGCAGATATCTTGGAGCTGAAAGAGATTACAGAGATAGGGAGGGGTGAAACCATGGAGGGATTTGAAAACAAGGATAAGAATTTTTAAATCAAAACATTGCTTGACCGGGGGTCAGTGACCAAGGAGTGATAGGTGAACGGGACTTGTGTTAAATGGATCCAAGCCAAACAGGGAAGAATTAAACTAGACACAGACCCTTTTCTTGATCGTCAGTTTATTCACAGAATGCAGCATTACACAGCCTTCTGTTCACCAACCACACTTGTGTCTAGCAGGCTCTCTTTATGTTCACTTCATATCCTTAATTGAATAATGTCCTTTGGCTGTTTACCTTTAACATAATTAACCGTTAACAGATTCCCCTTTCTTTAAAGGAAACTCAAACAATCACAAAGCAAAAGAGAAAAAAAAATTATTTTCTACATTTCACACAACTCATATTACAAGGTGTCCTTCTTCTAGGAGCTCCAATAATTTCTTGAAACAAATATTCCTTTTAGTAAAACAGCCTGATAATTAGTCGTTTGGTAGTACAGAACTTGAGCATTGCTGAAAATAGAGACATTTTGTCGAAGCTTTTCGTCTTGCACTCATCAGGACAAATTGCAAGAATACCAATGTAAGGGAAGCAACAAATTTATACTTTATGAGAAGAGAGAGTCCTGATTGGTTGACAAGTGGATGCTGATTGGTAGATGCATTGCCATGGAGAATGCACCAGTTTGTGGTGACTGACAGTTAACTGCCAAGCTGTTCAAACAACATATCCCTTCCGCTGTTCACAACGGGTGAGGTACAGACCGTACCCAACCAGCCCGTGCTTGCAAAACTCAAAACACAGTGTCCAATATTAGATGTGATTCCGCGATTGGACAACATTTTCTAAATAACCCTCAGTGTGCTAAGAATTACACTGACAACCAATTTAAGATTGTCAGTCTGGCTCGCAGTGTGGCGCATTTGTGCGTACTGGAAGCTATATATATTAATACACAGGGCCCTGTTCTTTGCAGATAGAAAGAACACATATACACATTGAGCCTGTTTCAGCTAAACAAAATAAGTGACAGTCATTTGCTGGTTCATTCTCAGCACAATTGACCAATCAGAGTCAAGCTACCTGGTTTAAATTTCAAACAAAGCTTGGCAGTTAACTGTCAGTCACCATAAACTGGTGCATTCTCCATGGCAACGCCTCTACCGATCAGAGTCCACTTGTCAACCAATCAGCATGCTCTTCTTGTACCATATAAATTTGTTGCTTGCCTTACATTGGTATTCTTGCGAATTGTCCTGATGAGTGCAAGACGAAAAGCTTCGACAAAATGTCTCTATTTTCAGAAATACTCAAATCTGATAATTGGTAATTTGCATCGACCCATTTAATCTTAGAGATATCTTTTCTCTCCAACATTTCTTTTATTCTGGCAGGGTCAATCCTTAATCTTTTCTCAGTGACACTTGTCAAATGAATGTTATCCCAGAGTGAACGGTTATCCACATAAGATTCAATGGGCAAACTTTTCTCAGAATGCCCCTTGTATAGGATTTCTTTCAAAATGTTAGATAAGTAAAATCCCATATCTATCGCTTCTACTAATGCCAGTGTTTCTGCAGCTAGAGTGCTTTTAACTACTCTTTCTATTTTCTCGGCTTTCCAAGCCAAGGGACAGCATTTGCCATGTTTTCCCACCAAGAATATGGTAAACCCAGCTGTACTCTAATATCCATCCAGAAGATTGGCATGAGAAGCATCACTAAAAAGGACTAATTTCATGCCTTTCGGATCACCTAATGCTGGAAATTTCAGTATGCATTTCTCTGAGTTTAATTTCTTTAATGTTTTATTTGCCCTCAAAACTTCCTCAATTGTAGCATGTTTCATCATAGTACTCAGTTCCAATACATCACAACTGGCATCAGGTCTTGTCTGAGTACATAACCAGCTTAACTGTCCAATCAGGCTTCTTAGCTGTTTCTTCTGCGATGACCTGGTCCGATTTATGGGGATTCAGTTAACACTTTCTAGATATGATTGTTGATTGTAGGTTATTCCCAACATACTCTGATCAATGTCTAATCCTATATATTTAAAAGCCCCCGAAGCCTGACTTCCAATCTTAAACTCCTCTTTTAATTTATCTATAACCAATTGCTTAAATTCCACAGAACATCCTCATAGAAAATCATCGACGTACATCATAAAGATTCCTACGAGTTTCTCTTTAGTGATACCAGTAGAACATTACCGAATCTGCTTTCAGCTGAATACATCCTACTTTCAGCAAGACAGACCTAACCATGAAATACCATACTCACGATGCATGATTCAATCCATAAACACATTTGTTTAATCTCCACAGCTTCCCTTCTACATCACTCGCTTCTTTAGGTGGTTTCAAAAACAACTCTCTTTGAAATTTTTCACCCTGCAAAAATCCAGCTTTTATATCAATTGACCTACATTCCCACGAGTATGCGGCTAAAAGAGCTAAGAAAAATTTCAAAATCACTTATCCTGCCGTGGGAGAGTCCACTCTCACATCTTGATCACCAAGTCTCTCTTTGAAACCCCAATCCGCTAGTCTCGCTATAGTCTTATATGTCCCATCTGGGAGTACTTTTTCCTTACATATTCATCTGTGTGATAAGGCTGGCTGTCCCTTATTTTGCACTTCATAATAGACACCAGATTCCTTCCAACTTTCCAACTCTTTTTGTTTAGCCTCTCATCAATTTTTCTTCTAATTTATTTGCAGCCACCATAACTTCCTGATCATAAGTGCATCTATTTCTAGTGGTGTTCCTGTAGTCTTTGTTCTGGTCAAGCTACAGCCTCTACTTGCCCTCTTATCTCTTTCTGGACTATTGCTACAGGATCTCTCCCTCCCATGATCAGAGATTCTGTCACCAGTATGCGATCGTTTCCAAGTGTCATAGTCACTTCCAGATCCACTATGGGGACTCACAGTGTGTTTTCCTGCTTTCCACCGTTTTACCTCATTTTGCCAGTCCACAGATCTTACCTCTTGTCCATCATCTTGGACGTTTAGCCAATATTTGAATTTGCCGGTGGCTTTCCCTGCTCTCCCTGCAATGGTCACATCCCTCCATTCAGTGGATCCCTTTGGTATTTACAATACTGTAGTACCGCATTTAGTTAGTTGTCCTTTGGGAAAAATAGCCCTTTCTTGTTCACTGGTATCACTTTGTCTATCATCATCCAGCCCCTTATCTACCATATTCTGTTCCTCATAACTGTCAAACACATGAGCATGTGAGGTACAGAATGTTCAGATACTGCAAGTTTATAATCAATCCCTATTAATGGACCCTAATAGTTTAACTACCACGTTGAAGAATCACAGTCCATCACACACTATCACTTTACCTGGACCTTTCCACTCTTTCTGACTTTCTCTTTTGTGGTATACTAAATCCCCAAGATTAAAGTTTATCCCTGAAGCTCTTATGCGATGCCATAAGGCTCGCCAAATTTTCTCTGAGACTTCTGCCTTGATGAATGCCCTTCTCCCTGCATTTAGGGCACTCGAGTGCTCAGAGAAGGTGGAAGTAATTGTAGTCCCTTCTAAGGCCAGGGGCTGATCACACAGTGCAGAAGGTATTTTGGGATTCCTCTCAAAAACCAACTGATAAGGACTATGGCCCCCTACCATTTGGAGCAAATTCTTCGCCTGGACTGTCTATGCCAGGGCAGATGTTAGCTTGCAATCTGGTTGGTCGGCGAAGATCTTATGCAGCATCTCATTGATCACTGCATGATTTCTTTCACAAAGTCCATTACTGAAAGGACTTTCAGCTGCGGTTTTCATTCCTACAATGTTCATATTTTTGTACGCCTCTAGACTCATTGGCAAATTCCCCCCATTATCATTCAGGAATTTCGCCAGTGCCCACAGTGCAGTCTTTCTTCTTTCTTTCTTTGGCCTCCTTGTCTCGAAAGACAATGGGTAAGTGCCTGGAGGTGGTCAGTGGTTTGTGAAGCAGCGCCTGGCGTGGCTGTAAAGGCCAATTCTAGAGTGACAGACTCTTCCACAGGCGCTGCAGATAAAATTGGTTGTCGGGGCTGTTACACAGCTGGCTCTCTCCATGCGGTTCTGTCATTTTTCCTGCCAACAGCTGTCTTTTTGACTCGTCACTCTTTAGCCCCGCCTTTATGGCTGTCCGCCAGCTCTGGCGATCACTGGCAACTGTCTCCCACGACTTGTGATCAATGTCACAGGACTTCATGTCGCGTTTGCAGACGTCTTTAAAGAGAGACATGGATGGCCGGTGGGTCTGATACCAGTGACGAGCTCGCTGTACAATGTGTCCTTGGGGATCCAACAACCTTCCATGTGGTTCAATGGCCAAGCCATCTCAAGCGCCGCTGGCCCAGTAGAGTGTGTATGCTGGGGATGTTGGCCGCCTCGAGGACTTCTGCGATGGAGATACGGTCCTGCCACCTGATGCCAAGGATTCTCCGGAGGCAGCAAAGATGGAATGAATTGAGACGTCCCTCTTGGCTGGCATACGTTGTCCAGGCCTCGCTGCCGTAGAGCAAGGTACTGAGGACACTGGCTTGATACACTCGGACTTTTGTGTTCCGTGTCAGTAAGCCATTTTCCCACATTCTCTTGGCCAGTCTGGACATAGCAGCAGACGCCTTTCCCAGGTGCTTGTTGATTTCTGCATCGAGAGACAGGTTACTGGTAATAGTTGAGCCTAGGTAGGTGAACTCTTGAATCACTTCCAGAGCGTGGTCGCCGATATTGATGGATGGAGCATTTATGACGTCCTGTCCCATGATGTTCATTTTCTTGAGGCTGATGCTTAGGCCAAATTCGTTGCAGGCAGCCGCTATCCTGTCGATGAGTCTCTGCAGACACTCTTATGTGTGGGATGTTAATGCAGCATCGTCCACAAAGAGGAGTTCCCTGTTGAGGACCTTCTGTACTTTGGTCTTCGCTCTAAGACGGGCAAGGTTGAACAACCTGCCATCTGATCTTGTGTGGAGGAAAATTCCTTCTTCTGAAGACTTGAACGCATGTGAGAGCAGCAGGGAGAAGAAGCTTTTTCTGAAGCAGCGATAGTGCGAGAGAGGTGTCAGCTGGGAAGGTGAGTTTCAGTTTAAAATAACTTACCTTTTGTTTCGGCGGACACGGGGACTGCTGGGTATGTAAACTTATATATTCGGGCAGTGGCTAAACCCGAAACACTACACGTGTAGTGTATCCCACCCATCCTCCTCCTCTAACCAAAAAAAAAGGACTCTTGTGTGGAGGGTTTGGTAAGGTAAGGTTTTCCTTTTTTTTAAATCTCTATTGTCAATTTAGTGCAGAGGGGATGGAAGCTAGGGCAGTTGCATGCTCCTCTTGCAGGATGTGGGAGGTGAGGGTCATCACTTGTGTCCCTGCTGACTTCACCTGTGAGAAGTGCACCCAACTCCAGCACCTCGCAGACCGCGTTAGGGAACTGGAGCTGGAGCTGGATGAACGTCGGATCATTCAGGATGCTGAGGGGGTGATAGCGAGCAGTTATAGGGAAGTAGTGACACCTAAGTTACAGGATAAAGGTAGCTGGGTGACCGTCAGGGGAGGGAAAGGGAATAGGCGCACAGTGCAGGGATCCCCTTTGGCCGTTCCCCTCAATAATACGTATACCGTTTTGGATACGGTTGGGGGGGACGACCTACCAGAGGAAAGCCACAGTGGCCAGGTCTCTGGCACTGAGCTGGCTCAGTGGCTCAGAAGGGAAGGGGGGAGAATAGGAGAGCGATAGTGATAGGAGATTCAATGGTTAGAGGAACAGACAGGAGATTCTGTGGTCGCGAACGAGACTCCCGGATGGTATGTTGCCTCCCGGGTGCCAGGGTCAGGGATGTCTCGGATCGAGTCCACAGGATTCCTAAGGGGGAGGGAGAGCAGCCAGAGGTCATGGTACATATCGGTACCAATGACATAGCTAGGAAAAGGGATGAGGACCTGAAAAGCGAATATAGGGAGTTAGGTTGGAAGCTGAAAGGCAGGACGAGCAGAGTAGTAATCTCAGGATTGTTACCAGTGCCACGTGCTAGTGAGGCTAGAAACAGGGAGTGAGTGCAGCTGAACATGTGGCTACAGAACTGATGTAGGAGGGAGGGATTCAGATATGTGGATCATTGGGATACCTTCTGGGGAAGGTGCGACTTGTACAAGAAGGACAGGTTGCATCTGAATTGGAGGGGCACCAATATCCTGGGCGGGAGGTTTGCTAGAGCTCTTCGGGAGGGTTTAAACTAGTTTGGCAGGGGGATGGGAACCGGAGGTACGGATCAGTGGATGGGGTAGCTGTTGAACAGGCAGATACAGAGTGCAGAGAGTCTGTGAGGAAGGTTAGACAATTGACACGACAAAGTTGCAGCCAGTATGATGGGTTGAAGTGTGTCTATTTTAACGCAAGAAGTGTCAGAAATAAGGGTGATGAACTTAAGAGCATGGATCAGTACTTGGAGCTACGATGTTGTGGCCATTACGGAGACGTGGATATCACAGGGGCAGGAACGGTTGTTGGATGTTCCGGGGTTTAGATGTTTCAAAAAGAATAGGGAGGGAGGTAAAAGAGGTGGGGGAGTGGCATTGCTAATCAGGGATAGTATCACAGCTGCAGAAAGGGAGGTCGTCGAGGAGGGTTTGTCTACTGAGTCATTATGGGTGGAAGTCAGAAACAGGAAAGGAGCAGTCACTTTGTTGGGAGTTTTCTATAGACCCCCCCAATAGCAACAGAGACACGGAGGAACAGATTGGGAGGCAGATTTTGGAAAGGTGCAGAAGTAACAGGGTTGTTGTAATGGGTGACTTCAACTTCCCTAATATTGATTGGAACCTCCTTTGTGCAAATAGTTTGGATGGAGCAGTTTTTGTCAGGTGTGTCCAGGAAGGTTTCCTGACTCCTTATGTAGATAGGCCGACTAGAGGGGAGGCGATGTTGGACTTGGTGCTTGGCAACGAACCAGGCCAGGTGGCAGATCTCTCGGTGGGAGAGCATTTCGGTGATAGTGATCACAACTCCCTGACCTTTACTATAGTCATGGAGAGGGACTGGAGCAGGCGGGATGGGAAAATATTAAATTGGGGGAGGGGGGATTACAATGCTATTAGGCAGGAACTGGGGAGCATAAACTGGGAACAGATGTTCTCAGGGAAATGCGCGGCAGAAATGTGGATGTTGTTTAGGGAGCACTTGCTGCGACTGCTGGATAGGTTTGTCCCGATGAGGCAAGGAAGGGATGGTAGGGTGAAGGAACCTTGGATGACAAGAGATGTGGAACAGCTAGTCAAGAGGAAGAAGGAAGCTTACTTAAGGTTGAGAAAGCAAGGATCAGACAGGGCTCTAGAGGGTTACAAGGTAGCCAGGAAGGAACTGAAGAATGGACTTAGGAGAGCTAGAAGGGGACATGAAAAAGTCTTGGCGGGTAGGATTAAGGAAAATCCTAAGGTGTTCTACACTTATGTGAGGAACAAGAGGATGGCCAGAGTGAGGGTCGGGCCGATCAGGGATAGTGGAGGGAACTTGTGCCTAGAGTCGGAGGAGGTAGGGGAGGTCCTAAATGAATACTTTGCTTCAGTATTCACTAGTGAGAGGGACCTGGTCGTTTGTGAGCACAGCGTGGAACAGGCTGATATGCTCGAACAGGTTGAGGTTAAGAGGGAGGATGTGCTGGAAATTTTGAATGATATGAGGACAGATAAGTCCCCGGGGCCAGACGGGATATACCCAAGGATATTACAGGAAGTGAGGGAAGAGATTGCTGCGCCTTTGGCGATGATCTTTGCGTCCTCACTGTCCACTGGAGTAGTACCGGATGATTGGAGGGTGGCAAATGTTGTTCCCTTGTTCAAGAAAGGGAATAGGGATAACCCTGGGAATTATACACCAGTCAGTCTTACGTCGGTAGTGGGCAAATTATTGGAGAGGATTCTGAGAGACAGGATTTATGATTATTTGGAAAAGCATGGTTTGATTAGAGACAGTCAGCATGGCTTTGTGAGGGGCAGGTCATGCCTCACAAGCCTTATTGAATTCTTTGAAGATGTGACAAAACACATTGATGAAGGAAGAGCAGTGGATGTGGTGTATATGGATTTTAGCAAGGCGTTTGATAAGGTTCCCCATGGTAGGCTCATTCAGAAAGTGAGGAGGCATGGGATACAGGGGAAGTTGGCTGTCTGGATACAAAATTGGCTGGCCCATAGAAGACAGAGGGTGGTAGTAGATGGAAAGTATTCAGCATGGAGCTCGGTGACCAGTGGTGTTCCGCAGGGATCTGTTCTGGGACCTCTGCTCTTTGTGATTTTTATAAATGACTTGGATGAGGAAGTGGAAGGCTGGGTTAGCAAGTTTGCCGATGACACGAAGGTTGCTGGAGTTGTAGATAGTGTGGAAGGCTGTTGTAGGTTGCAACGGGACATTGACAGGATGCAGAGCTGGGCTGAGAAGTGGCAGATGGAGTTCAACCTGGAAAAGTGTGAAGTGCTTCATTTTGGAAGGTCGAATTTGAATGCAGAATACAGACTTAAAGACAGGATTCTTGGTAGTGTGGAGGAACAGAGGGATCTTGGGGTCCATGTCCATAGATCGCTCAAGGTTGCCACCCAACTTGATAGGGTTGTTAAGAAGGCGTATGGTGTGTTGGCTTTCATTAACAGGGGGATTGAGTTTAAGAGCCGCGAGGTTATGCTGCAGCTCTATAGGGCCCTGGTTCGACCACACTTGGAATATTGTGTTCAGTTCTGGTCGCCTCATTATAGGAAGGATGTGGAAGCTTTAGAGAGGGTGCAGAGGAGATTTACCAGGATGCTGCCTGGACTGGAGGGCATGTCCTACGAAGAAAGATTGAGGGAGCTAGGGCTTTTCGCATTGGAGCGAAGAAGGATGAGAGGTGACTTGATAGAGGGGTACAAGATGATGAGAGGCATAGATAGAGTGGATAGCCAGAGACTTTTTCCCAGGGTGGAAAGGGCTATCACCAGGGGGCATAATTTTAAGGTGATTGGAGGAAGGTTTCGGGGAGATGTCAGAGGTAGGTTCTTT
Source organism: Heterodontus francisci (assembly GCF_036365525.1). Classification (NCBI taxonomy): domain Eukaryota; kingdom Metazoa; phylum Chordata; class Chondrichthyes; order Heterodontiformes; family Heterodontidae; genus Heterodontus; species Heterodontus francisci. The sequence continues at coordinate 33,194,234 of NC_090405.1, read as the reverse complement.
GCACAGACAGTGGTGGGTGCGTGGAATGCGCTGCCAGCGGTGGTAGTAGAAGCAGATACATTAGGGACATTTAAGTGACTCTTGGATAGGTACATGGATGATAGTAGAATGAAGGGTAGGTAGTTAGTTTGATCTTAGAGTAGGTTAAAGGCTCGGCACAACATCGTGGGCCGAAGGGCCTGTACTGTGCTGTACTGTTCTATGTTCTATCCCAAACGGTGTAGGTGCGAGAACACAGCCCTGTTTCACGCCATTCAGGATAGGAAAGGGGTCTGATGAGGCACCGCTATGCTGAATCGTGCCTTTCATATTGTCATGGAATGAGGTGATGATACTTAGTAGCTTTGGTGAACATCCGATTTTTGCTGGTAGTCTGAAGAGACCACATCTGCTGACGAGGTCAAAGGCTTTGGTGAGATCTATGAAAGCAACGTAGAGGGGCATCTGTTCGCGGCATTTCTCCTGTAGCTGGCGAAGGGTGAACAGCATGTCAATGGTGGATCTCTCTGCTCAAAAGCCACACTGTGCCTCAGGGTAGACATGCTCAGCCAGCTTCTGGAGCCTGTTTAAAGCGACTCGAGTGAAGATTTTCCCCACTATGCTGAGCAGGGAGATTCCACGGTAGTTGTTGCAGTCACCGCGGTCACCCTTGTTCTTATAGAGGGTGATGATATTGGCATTGCACATGTCCACAGGACAATACGCAGCTACTACTTCATTAAAGTCTCTTGCTAATAGAAGACTTACAATAGGCCGTGATGGCCTAATCATACTTTTTGCACATGTCACATTTTTCACTAACCTCTTCAATAAGCTTTGTGTACTCATCAACCACCCCTGCAACTTTGAATTTTTAATCTGTAACAAGAGGGATGTCGATGCAACTTTAAGACAATTTGCTTCTTGTCTCTCAAACTCCTACTGCCTGATACCATTAACACCTCTTTAACATTCTTATTAGAGATGCTAGTTTCTGTTAAAGGAATGCAATAATGTCCTGATTGAATAAATTGCAAATCTACTGGCTTTCCAAGGAAAATTGCTTTATCATGTTCCGTGTCCAATTTCATTTGTGCCTTTTTCATGGAAGGCTTGCTCAGCAGTAAGGGTATCTTGCTAGATACCACATCTGTACTGATAAAGGGCGGCACAGTGGCGCAGTGGTTAGCACTGCAGCCTCACAGCTCCAGCGACCCCGGGTTCGATTCCGGGTACTGCCTGTGCGGAGTTTGCAAGTTCTCCCTGTGACCACGTGGGTTTTCGCCGGGTGTTCCGGTTTCCTCCCACAGCCAAAGACTTGCAGGTGATAGGTAAATTGGCCATTGTAAATTGTCCCTAGTGTAGGTAGGTGATAGGGAATATGGGATTACTGTAGGGTTAGTATAAATGGGTGGTTGTTGGTCGGCACAGACCCGGTAGGCCGAAGGGCCTGTTTCAGTGCTGTATCTCTGAATAAAATAAAAATAAAGTGGTTTACTTCAGCTATTTTGCATGGAACCACCACCCTTTTCAGTGACTTTAATGTGTTGTCAACCCCGAACCTGAAGTAAGTATAACTTGCATACTCCATGACCTTACTTTGATCCTTACTACTTAGTAAATTGAAACAATATTTCAATCAATGCATTCCACATAGTGTGGATGTGCAACCAATGCCCAACATGGTGCAATTAAATTAATCTGTGACTAGTACACTCACACTGGACTGAAGCTTCTTGACACCAGCACAACTCCCTCAGACTAATCAACACCATCATCTTCCACATCCGAATCTTTCATGTCATGTATTGCCCCGAAAACCCTGTTGTTTTGTTTTGGACAGTTTAATGCATAATAATATTTTGATTCACATCTGAAAGAACTATTTCCCCGGACATTCCTGGGGTTCATTCGTCTGTTGTTTTTTACTCCATTCCTGTCGGCTGCCAGATCTGCCAAAATTGACTCGAACCTTATTTCTTTCGTCTGTGATTCTCCTGCTGTATTGATGCCTGTGCCCTATGTCCGAACAATCTCGAAATGCTGCGACCAAAGATTCCTCCACCCTCTGTGACACTGCCATGAAGGCTGCTGGAAATGACTGCTTTCCCAGGAATTTTTTTTAAAGCATCAGACATCTAATTCAAAAGCGTGTCTCTTTCTGAGAATCTTACTCCAGTTAAGACCAGAAGCCTGTAAAGCCTGGCTTGGGTATAAAATTAAAACCCGACCCGGGCCCGGCCCGACCACAGCCAACCCGAAACCGACTCGAGCCCAAGCCCTTTAATTTTTTTTTGCGCCCGACCTGACCCAACCCGACACGAATTTCCTTCATCTGTTCCGGCAGCAGGCTATTCCTGCAGCTGGGGTTGTGAGGAATCATGGGTAAGCCTGATCCCGTGATTTCCCGGAAGCAGTGTCCAGCCTGACCCGCTGGACACGGAATTTCAACCCGACCCGACCCATAGCCGACACATGGAATCGGGTCTAGTCGGGTTCTGGTCAGGTAGCCAGGCTTTAGGAGACACTTTAGCACAATCCAACAATCTGAAAGCAAGCAGTAAACAAGGATTTTCCAAATAGAATTTCTGCAGTTTGTTATATAGTGTGTTAAATTCCATAATATATTCCTCTATGGAATGATCATCCGTCTTTCTAAATTTACCAAATCATGCCTGGTATGCATTTAATAGATCATCTTTCTTATAAATTTTATCCATAAATCAGAATAGAAGCTCCAAACCTTCTTCAGTGTCCAACTGACGGGCCTCTAGCTCACAAAATACTTTGCACCTGATCTTGCTTTTGTTAGAAAGTGAAAGTGCCAAGGCCATATCTTGTTTTTTCTTTGATAAGGACGTAACCCGTGTCCACATATCTACTTCACTTTGCCATTGGTCATAAGGTTCAGATTCAGAGAACATCGGTGGGAAATCATATTTTGACACTTTATACTTGCTTTCAGCCATTCTTCTCAAAAGTAATTCAGATTACAACCTTCCGTCTGAAAAAAAATGTCTTAGTTTCCAATCTTCACCTTTAAACAACCATCCTCTGCTACCATGTTAAATGGATCCAAGCCAAACAATGAAGAATGAAACTAGATGCAGATCCTTCTCTTGACAGTCAGTTTATTCACAGAATGCAGCATTACATATCTTTGCCTTCTGTTTACCAACCAAACGTGTTCAGCACATTCTCTTTATATTCACTTCACATCTTTAATTGCACAATGCCCTTCAGCAGTTTACCTTTAACATAATTAACCATCTACCTTTAACAACATAATTAACTATTAACAATTTGGTGCGAGTTAGGACTCAGTCAGCAGAGTTTTGGATGACCTCAAATTTATGGAGGGTAGAATGTGGGAATCACAGGAGTGCATTGGAATAGACAAGTCTAGGGGTAACAAAGGCATGAATGAGGATTTCAACGGCAATGAAGATATGGAGGTAGAAATAGGCAGTCTAGTGATGTGATCGGAAGCTCGTCTTGGGGTCAAATATGACACCAAGGTTGTGAACAGTCTGCAGTGGAGAGATGTTGGAGGAGGATGGTATGGTCAACCATCTCAAAGTCTGCAGACAGGTTAAGAAAGATGAGGAGAGATAGTTTACCTTTGTCACAGTCACATAGTATGACATTTGTGACTGTGATAAGAGCCTCTTCGGAAATCTGATTGGGGGAATCCGAACATCGAGTTCTGGGGAAATCGGCATGGATTTGAGAGGCGATAACACATTCAAGGACTTTGGAGAGGAAAGGGAGCTTGGAGATGGGTGGTAGTTACAAGGATGGTGGGGGTAGGGGTTGGTTTTTTGAGGAGGGGGTGGGATTAAAACTATTTATTTGTGTGGAGGATAAATGCTGACATGGACAGAATAGCCATTTCCCTGTTGTAAGTTCTATGCATGTATCAGCAAGTTGCAAAGCTGTTTAGCTAATCAAGCTAGGTGTGCATGGATAGTATAGAAAGAAACCATAGAAAGATTATGGCACAGAAAGTGGCCATTCAGCCCATTGTGTCTGCGCTGGCTGAAAAAATGAGCCACCCAATCTAATCCTACCTTCCAGCACCTGGTCCGTAGCCTTGTCGGTTACAGCACGTCAGGTGCAGGTCCAGGTACCTTTTAAATGAGTTGAGGGGTTCTGTCTCCACCATTGATCCAGGCAGCGAATTCCAGACACCCACCACCTCTGAGTAAAAACATTTTCCTCATGTACCCTCTAATCCTTCTACCAATTACCTTAAATCTATGCCCCCTAGTAACTGACCTCTCTGCTAGGGGAAACAGGTCTTCCTGTCTACTCTATCTAGGCTCCTCATAATTTTGTACACCTCAATTAAGTCACCCCTCAGCCTCCTCTGTTCTAAGGAAAATAACCCTAGCCTATGCAATCTTTCCTTATACCTACAATTTTCAAGCCCTGCAACATTCTTGTAAATCTCCTCTGTACTCTCTCCCGAGCAATTATGTCCTTCCTATAACATGGTGACCAGAACTGTACCACTCCGGCTGTGGTCTAACCAGCATTTTATACAGTTCCAGCATTACATCCCTGCTTTTGTATTCTATACCTTGGCCAATAAAGGAAAGCATTCCATATGTCGTCTTCACCACTTTATCTGCCTGTCCTGCCACCTTCAAGTACCTGTGGACATGCATTCCAAGGTCTCTCACTTCCTCTACACCTCTCAATATCCTCCCATTTATTGTGTATTCCCTTGCTTTGTTTGCCCTTTCCCTAAGTGCATTACCTCACACTTCTCTGGATTGAATTCTATTTGCCACTTTTCCACTCACTGAACCAAACCATTGATATCATTCTGGAGTCTACAGCTATCCTCTTCACTATCGACTACATGGCCAATTTTTGTGTCATCTGCAAATTCCCCAATCATGCCTCCTACATTTAAGTCCAAATCCATTAATATATATTAATAATTAATATAATAATTAATATATACCACAAACAGCAAGGGACCCAACACTGAGTCCTATGGAACGCCACTAGAAACTGCCTTCCATTCGCCAAAACAAGAACAGTATACAGTCCCAATAGTGCGATGAACTGAAGGAACTAATTTTGATTTTTCTTTTTAAAAAATGAATTACAGGTCCGAAAATTAAAAATAAACATCAACTGATTATGATTATATTTGCAATTATTTATTCAAGAGAAACTAAAAGGGAACTGAATTAAAGGCCTGCTGTCTTTGTACGAATGTAAAACTCTCAGTGATGCTACCTTATTATCGGAATGTTATAGCACACGAAGCAGCCATCTGGCCCATCGTGCCTCTGTCGGCTTTGAAAGGACTATCCATTTAAAAAGAAGTGGCATTTTTATAGCACTGTTCTCAACCTGAAGTACTTTTGAAGTGTAGTTACTGTTTTACTGTCAGAAACTCAGCAGCCAATTTGCGACAAGGTCCTACAACAGCAATGATAAGTAGCCCAATAATCTGTTGAAGGTTAAATATTGGCCAAGACATTTGGAGAATTCCCTGCTGTCATGCAGGCCCCCACCTGCCATGAATGAGGCACATTAATTTCGTCACATGGAAATTTAACTTCAAATTGTTGCTGGGAAGAAGAGAAGGCCTGTTACAAGGAATTGCCAGGCCCCCGGCCGGAAAGACATTTTTGCATATGAGCATACGATGTTGGAACAAAAGAGCTATACCCTGCTGCCATACAATACACAGAAGAGAACTGGTCAAACCAGTCGGTCATGTGACCACCTGCTGGCCAACTTGGGGAGTTTTAAATTGTAGAGACAGTGTTGGAACGGGCAGAAAGCTGTTTTCTCCTGGGCTGAGAAGACGTCTCTTCTGCCTGCTCCCATCTCATTCACATGGAACTCCAAAACCCACTGAAGACACATGAACCCCAAGAGAGAAAAGTCTCCTACATTGAACAAAGTTTAAGAATACTGGGCCCCAACGAAAATCAAGACTACCTACAATCAAGGACTCTACAATGAGCTCAAAGCACAGTAACAAACCCCCTTCAGAGATTGCCACAAATGTTTTCACTTTATTTTTCTCCTGTTCTTTTCTGTCCTTATTTGTATGTGTGTATCGCGTGTGCATGCCAGCATAGGCATGTCGCGTGTGCATGCTAGCATAGGCATGTCGCGTATCCGTAGCCGTTAACCAAATTAGAGTTTAAGTTTAATAAAATTTCACTTTTCTTCTTTAAACCTGAGAAAACCTGGTGTGCTAGTTTCATTGGCTTATAATTGGAAAGCGGTGAACAAGGATTCACCAAGGGGAGCTCAAAACAGTGTGTTTAAAATTAAACCCTGTTACAGTAAGACCAGGTGAAAGCTGAGAGGGATCCCCAGACACCTTTCTCACCTGGTCGTAACACCTGCCCTTCCAATAGCAGACATGCAAACCCACTGACACAAATCAAGAGTCATACTCTTAAAAGTCAAGAGATCATGATTTGGTATTTTTTCAAATATATTTTTTTTTATTCATTCATGGGATGTGGGGGACGCTGGCCAGGCCAGCACATTGCCCATCCCTAATTTCCCTTGAGAAGGTGGTGGTGAGCTGCCTTCTTGAACCACTGCAGTCCATTTGGGGTAGGTACACCCACAGTGCTGTTAGGAAGGGAGTTCCAGGATTTTGACCAAGCGACAGTGAAGGAACGGTGATATAGTTCCAAGTCAGGATGGTGTGTGACTTGGAGGGGAACTTGCAGGTGGTGGTGTTCCCATGTATTTGCTGCCCTTGTCCTTCTATTTGGTAGAGGTCGCGGGTTTGGCAGGTGCTGTCGAAGGAGCCTTGGTGCATTGCTGCAGTGCATCTTGTAGATGGTACACACTGCTGCCACTGTGCGTCGGTGGTGGAGGGAGTGAATGTTTGTAGATGGGGTGCCAATCAAGCGGGCTGCTTTGTCCTGGATGGTGTCGAGCTTCTTGAGTGCTGTTGGAGCTGCACCCATCCAGGCAAGTGGAGAGTATTCCATCACACTCCTGACTTGTGCCTTGTAGATGGTGGACAGGCTTTGGGGAGTCAGGAGGTGAGTTACTCGCCTCAGGATTCCAAGCCTCTGACCTGCTCTTGTAGCCACGGTATTTATATGGCTACTCCAGTTCAGTTTCTGGTCAATGGTAACCCCGAGGATGTTGATAGTGGGGGATTCAGCGATGGTAATGCTGCTGAATGTCAAGGGGAGATGGTTAGATTCTCTCTTGTTGGAGATGGTCATTGCCTGGCACTTGTGTGGCGCGAATGCTACTTGCTACTTATCAGCCCAAGCCTGGATATTGTCCAGGTCTTGCTGCATTTCTACACGGACTGCTTCAGTATCTGAGGAGTCACAAATGGTGCTGAACATTGTTCAATCATCCGCGAACATCCCCACTTCTGACCTTATGATTGAAGGAAGGTCATTGATGAAGCAGCTGAAGATGGTTGGGCCTAGGACACTACCCTGAGGAACTCCTGCAGTGATGTCCTGGAGCTCAGATGATTGACCTCCAACAACCACAACCATCTTCCTTTGCGCTAGGTATGACTCCAGCCAGCGGAGGGTTTTCCCCCCGATTCCCATTGACCTCAGTTTTGCGAGGGCTCTTTGATGCCATACTTGGTCAAATGCTGCCTTGATGTCAAGGGCAGTCACTCTCACCTCACCTCTTGAGTTCAGCTCTTTTGTCCATGTTTGAAGCAAGGCTGTAATGAGGTCAGGAGCTGTGTGGTCCTGGCGGAACCCAAACTGAGCGTCACTGAGCAGGTTATTGCTAAGCAAGTGTCGCTTGATGGCACTGTTGATGACACCTTCCATCACTTTACTGATGATAGAGAGTAGGCTGATGGGGTGGTAATTGGCCGGGTTGGATTTGTCCTGCATTTTGTGTACAAGACATACCTGGGCAATTTTTCACATTGCAGGGTAGATGCCAGTGTTGTAGCTGTACTGGAACAGCTTGGCTAGGGGCGCGGCAAGTTCTGGAGCACAGGTCTTCAGTACTATTGCCGGAATATTGTCAGGGCCCATAGCTTTTGCAGTATCCAGTTCCTTCAGTCGTTTCTTGATATCACGAGGAGTGAATCGAATTGGCTGAAGTCTGGCATCTGTGATGCTGGGGACTTCAGGAGGAGGGCGAGATGGGTCATCAACTCGGCACTTCTGGCTGAAGATTGTTGCAAATGCTTCAGCCTTATCTTTCGCACTGATGTGCTGGGCTCCCCCATCATTGAGGATGGGGATATTTGTGGAGCCACCTCCTCCAGTTAGTTGTTTAATTGTCCACCACCATTCACGGCTGGATGTGGCAGGACTGCAGAGCTTAGATCTGATCTGTTGCTTATGGGATCGCTTAGCTCTGTCTATCGCATGCTGCTTACGCAGTTTGGCACGCAGATAGTCCTGGGTTGTAGCTTCACCAGGTTGACACCTCATTTTGAGGTATGCCTGGTGCTGCTCCTGGCATGTCCTCCTGCACTCTTCATTGAACCAGGGTTGGTCTCCTGGCTTGATGGTAATGGTAGAGTTGGGGATATGCCGGGCCGTGAGATTACAGATTGTGGTTGAGTACAATTCTGCTGCTGCTGATGGCCCACAGCGCCTCATGGATGCCCAGTTTTGCATTCCTAGATCTGTTTGAAATCTATTCCAATTAGCACAGTGATAGTGCCACACAACATGATGGACGGTATCCTCAATGTGAAGGCGGGACTTCGTCTCCACAAGGACTGTGCGGTGGTCACTCCTACCAATACAGTCATGGACAGAAGCATTTGCAGCAGGCAGATTGGTGAGGACAAGGTCAAGTATGTTTTTCCCTCGTGTTGGTTCCCCCACCACCTGCTGCAGACCCAGTCTAGCAGCTATGTCCTTTAGGACTCGGCCAACTCGGTCAGTAGTGGTGCTACCGAGCCACTCTTGGTGATGGACATTGAAGTCCCCCACCCAGAGTACATTTTGTGCCCTTGCCACCCTCAGTGCTTCCTCCAAGTGGTGTTCAACATGGTTAAGTACTGAGCCATCAGCTGAGGGAAGGTGGTTGGTGGTAATCAGTAGGAGGTTACCTTGCCCACGTTTGACCTGATGCCATGAGACTTCATGGGGTCCCGAGTCGATGTTGAGGACTCCCAGGGCAACTCCCTCCCTACTGTATACCACTGTGCCACCACCTCTGCTGGGTCTGTCCTGCCGGTGGGACAGGACATGCCCAGGGATAGTGATTGCAGTGTCTGGGACATTGTCTGTAAGGTATGATTCCGTGAGTATGACTATGTCAGGCTGTTGCTTGACTAGTCTGTGGGACAGCTCTCCCAACTTTGGCACAAGCCCCCAGATGTTAGTAAGGAGGACCTTGCAGTGTCGACAGGGCTGGGTTTGCCGTTGTCGTTTCCAGTGCCTAGGTCGATGCTGGGTGGTCTGTCCGGTTTCATCCCTTTTTATTGACTTCGTAGCGGTTAGGTACAACTGAGTGGCTTGCTAGGCCATTTCAGAGGGCATGTAAGAGTTAACCACATTGCTGTGGGTCTGGAGTCACATGTAGGCCAGACCAGGTAAGGACAGCAGATTTCCTTCCCTAACGGACATTAGTGAACCAGATGGGTTTTTACAACAATCGACAATGGTCGATTGGCCATCATTAGACTAGCTTTTAATTCCAGATTTATTAATTAAATTCAAATTCCACCTTCTGCTGTGGTGGGATTCGAACCCATGTTTCCAGAGAAATACCTGAGGTCTCTGGGTTACTAGTCCAGTGATAATACCACTACGCCACCGCCTACCCAAAATATAAACCAATATAGATTGACACTTGGTTTCTACACCTCATTAGTGGTCAATTTAATCTCTAATATAACTATAGTACTGCATCTGAAAATGCTTTACAAAATTTTTTAAAAATAAAATCCTACCTGTTATCAGCACATTTCTCTCCATCTCAGTTTAAGGCTTTGATGACTGTGATTGGGATACCATCTGCCGGGGCGTTGCATATATAGCAATTTCCAGTAGCTTTAGAGAAGGTTTGGGTTCATAGCAGGCTGGACCATTGGCTTTTGTTATGTTTGCAGCAGACAAAACTTTGTCACACATTCTGGAACGGAAAGTGGTTTTGGTTTTCTGCAGTCGAGACAAAACTTGCTCCCTGCTAACTGGGAGAATCGGAAGTGTAGCTATCGATTTCCAAAGAGCTGGGTACCACTTTTTTTGTGTCCCCATTTTATTGAGATCCAGCACTTGCCCCCACCGCTCATCCAGTTTTGTTACCCCGGCTAGAAATCGGCCAGTTCAGAATCTACTTGATACTGATTCCACTCATTCACAATTGCTTGTTTTTCATTGTCAGATTCCCTTATAGTTGGAAATCGTATCAGCAGAGTAATAATTGTATCTTCATCATAATCCAGTTTTTTAGGCGGATGGAGCAATCCCAACATCTCAAGAATGATATGTCCTCCTTTTTCCTCAGCCGGGGATTCCCCCCCACTGTGGTTGACAGGGCCCTCAACCGTGTCCAGCCCATTTCCTGCACCTTTACCCTCACCCCTTCCCCTCCCTCCCAGAACTGTGACGGAGTTCCCCTTATCCGCACTTTCCACCCCACCAGCCTCCACATCCAAAGGATCATCCTCCGCCACATCCAGCGTGATGCCACTACCAAATGCATCTTCCCCTCCCGTCAGCATTCCGAAGGGATTGTGCCCTCCGCGACACCCTGGTCCACTCCTCCATTACCCCCACCACCTTGTCCGCTTCCCACAGCACCTTCGCCTGCAATCGCAGGAAGTGTAATACCTGCCCATTTACCTCCTCTCTCCTCACTATCCAAGGCCCCAAACACTCCTTTCAGGTGAAGCAGCCATTTACTTGTACTTCTATCAATTTATTATACTGTAATCGCTGCTCACAATGTGGTCACTTCTATATTGAGGAGACCAAATGCAGATTGGGTGACCGCTTTGCAGAACATCTCCGCTCAGTCCGAAAGCATGACCCCGAACTTCCGTTAGCTGGCCATTTTAACCCTTGCTCTCATGCTCAAATCTCTGTCCTGGGATTGCTGTAACGTTCCAGTGAACATCAACACAAGCTCGAGGAACAGCACCTCATTTACCGAATTGGCACGCTACAGCCTGCCAGACGGAACATTGAGTTCAATAATTTCAGAGCATGACGGGCCCCTCTGTTTATTTTGTTATTTTTTCTTTGTTTATTTTCTTTTAGTTTGTTTCTGCTGTGCCTACCCACTGTTTTTTTTTTCATGTGCGTGCTTGGGGCCAGGCTTTTCATTTTTCTGTCTATTAACACCCTCTCTGCACGAAAGCTTTGTCTTTCACCACACCATTAACATACTGTTTGCCTTTGCTCCATGACCTACGGGTCAGTTATTCTCTGTGACCTTGTCCTATCAACACCTTCACTTTTGTTATTTCTTGCCCCACTCCCGCTTTACTTGCTTAAAACCTATTACATTTCTAATATTGATGAAGGGTCACTGACCTGAAACGTTAACTCTGCTTCTCTCTCAACAGATGCTGCCAGACCTGCTGAGTATTTCCAACATTTCTTGTTTTTACCTCAAGAATGTTGTGTTAGTGGGTTTTTCTAGTAGTTTCTCGGCAGCTGCAGAATAAAACTTTCTGGCTCCCATCGAACTTTTGAAGTGTAGCATTGTCCAACTCTCCATTAGCAGCAATAAACATTTTAGCATTAACATCAACAACTTCCTGTCTTCTTTCTGATTTGTTAAATCTTGGAAATCCACCATGGTTACATCATGGGGGATTCAATTACTAGGGGTCACGAGTTCAAACTGAGAGGGGAAAAGTTTAGGGGGGATATGCGTGGAAAGTTCTTTATGCAGAGGGTGGTGGGTGCCTGGAACGCGTTGCCAGCGGAGCTGGTAGACACGGGCACGATAGCGTCTTTTAAGATGTATCTAGACAGATACATGAATGGGCAGGAACCAAAGAGATACAGACCCTTAGAAAATAGACGACAGGTTTAGATAGAGGATCTGGATCGGCGCAGGCTTGGAGGGCCGTAGGGTCTGTTCCTGTGCTGTAATTTTCTTTGTTCTTTGTACATCATTAGCCCTACTTAACACATCTGACTTTACAAATTGATGGAGCAGTGTTTTTAGCAGGATTTTTAGAAGTTTAATGCTTCCTCCTTCCCAGAGGTAGGCAACTCGTGAATCCTTGGCTTGAAAGGAAACATTGTAAGCTAATAGATCATCCAGTCCACGTTCCAAAAAAAAAGAAAATAAAGATGCATTTCCTCATCTTGCATGTAGGTATAAATTCGCTGAACTCAGCCAGATTGCTCAATTTCATTATAGCTTCAAAATAGGCTTTAAAGGACTCCCATTGGTTATTGCACCTTGCTACTGTTTGCAGACTAGTTTCAATCTCACTTTGAAGAGCTGGAACCTGTCATTGCCGCTAAGCGCACTGCACTGTTGAATTACAAGAAAGCCCCCAGCGAGTTAACATCCGTAGCACTTAAAGTAGCCAGAAGCGCTGCACAAAAAACAGCCAGGCGCTGTGCAAATGACTACTGGCAACACCTATGCAGTCGTATTCAGCTGGCCTCTGACACTGGAAACATCAGAGGAATGTAGGATGACATTAAGAGAGCTTTTGGGCCAACCATCAAGAAGATCGCCCCCCTCAAGTCTAAATCAGGGTACACGATTACTGACCAACGCAAGCAAATGGACCGCAGGGTGCAGCACTACCTAGAACTGTACTCCAGGGAAAATGTATTCACTGATACCGCCCTCAATGCAGCCCAGTTTCTGCCAGTCGTGGATGAGCTGGACGAACAACCAACAAAATCAGAACTCAGTGATGCCATTGATTCTCTAGCCAGTGGAAAAGCCCCTGGAAAGGACGGCATTACCCCTGAAATAATCAAGAATGCCAAGCCTGCTATACTCTCAGCACTCCATGAACTGCTTTGCCTATGCTGGGATGAGGGAGCAGTACCACAGGACATTCGCGATGCCAATATCATCACCCTCTATAAGAACAAGGGTGACCGCGGTGATTTCAACAACTACTGTGGAATCTCCATGCTCAGCATAGTGGGGGAAGTCTTCACTCGAGTCGTTGTAACAGACTCCAGAAGCTGGCTGAACGTGTCTACCCTGAGGCACAGTGCGGCTTTCAAGCAGAGAGATCCACCATTGACATGCTGTTCTCCCTTCGCCAGCTACAGGAGAAATGCCGCGAACAACAGATGCCCCTCTACGTTGCTTTCATTGATCTCACCAAACCCTTTGACCTCGTCACCAGACGTGGTCTCTTCAGACTACTAGCAAACATCGGATGTCCACCAAAGCTACTAAGTATCATCACTTCATTCCATGACAATATGAAAGGCACAATTCAGCATAGCGGTGCCTCATCAGACCCCTTTCCTGTCCTGAGTGGCGTGAAACAGGGCTGTGTTCTTGCACCTACACTGTTTGGGATCTTTTTCTCACTGCTGCTCTCACATGCGTTCAAGTCTTCAGAAGAAGGAATGCAAACCACTTTGTCGCTGCAAACGTCATTATTCTCATCCATCATTAAAGTGATCGGGCATGTGTTACAGCTCATTCACAATGGCATTTGGTAAGAGCTTTTATTATTGCCGGGCTTTTGTTCTCCCACAGGAAAAGTCTTTTGCAATGTTTGAATCAGTTTTATGAGTTTGTGAAATGATCTGCAAATGCAATGGGTTCTGCAATGGCTTGGCAAAAAAACCTCAGCATTTGTAACCTTCTGATGTAAAGTCTGCAGTGCTAGGCTTAAAAAGCCTATCATTTTTTTGCATTTTCAAAGGATCAGCCTGACTTACATGCTTGTAAGTTTCCAAGTGTTTTTTGACATTGTTTATTCCAGAATTCCCAATGCTGATGTCCTTACAACAAACAAGACAAAATGCGTGTTCATCTGGATAGAAACTGCACCAGCCAGCATTGCATTTACACCTGTAGTGGCGCCGCTTGCTTGGATGTCCCTTTTCTGACATGACTAAATGACAGATACAATGCTCTACAACAGGGTTGTCCAACCTTTCACATGGTGGGGGTGGGCACATTACAATTTTTGTCTTACATAGGGGACCTGTGAGACAGTTTCGGAAAGATAAAGGCATTAAAAATTTATCTTACTACTAATCAAAACAACAAATGTGCATTTTTGTGTAGAAGCTATAAATGAGATTAATTTATTGACTTACTTTCTCATATGTTGGACACTGATTTAGTGAGATACCTGGCATTTTTTGCTTGCACAAGTAGTCAATGTTTGCCCAGATATTTGTTGTAGCAGTTTTGTGGTTGGTCAGTTTTTTTTAAAATTGCAAGTCAGTTTCACAGGTGCTGATATTGGGAGCAGCAGCTTCTGAACTTCGGACAGATTCAGAGTTTTCCGGCAGCCTTTTTAACAAAAGTCGGAAAAGCCCAAAGCTGTCCGAAGTTGAGAAACTGCTGTTACCTCTCCCAGCAACTGTCAGCTGTGAAGCCGACTAGCGATTTAAAAAAAAAGCTGGTCTGGAAGAAGATGACAGTGGGAAATTTCTCAACTCTGAAATACATCCATTGTCTGGATGGAAACCTTTGGGCCAAATGTTGGACAACCCTGCTCTACAAGGAAATATTAGACGATTCGCTCTCAGCCTCGCTCTCTTCTGCCAACCTCTCCAGCTGTTCTGTTCCCAGCCTGTCCTCATCTTATAGGATTGATACTTGGCTATGGGGAGATTGTGGGGCAGCTGGATTATGAGATTAATACAGGACTAACGTGGAGGACAGTGGGATTATTGATACAGGCTCCCTTGGGCCCTTCACCTGATTCCCAGTACAAACACTGCGCAAATGCCCGATCCATCTGAGTGGCCAGAACTCGTCTTGCCAGGCCCAGAGGAGGCCCTGCTCCCATCTTGGCTGCAGTACTAGGAGTGGCACGGGCTGAGCTGCCAGAAGAGCTACATGTGCAGCAGTTGGGACACAGCTGTCGACTGCCACGAGTCCCGCACCCGATAGCACACTTGCTACATGCAGGAGCTACACGAACAACCAAGCTTCAGCTGATTCCCTATAGGATGAAACCTAACCCACATATCCCAGCAGCAGCCAAACTCAGGAAGCATGACAAAGATTGACATTTTAGTGGACCAATCATGACAGTGGAAAATGTCACGTCTTGAGAATTCTATTGCAAGATCATTAGGCTAAATCTTCCTTACAAATCATGTCTCCTGTGATAAATTTGTGGGAGTTGTCAATACAGCTGTGGGATTTTTTTATGTGCACCTGAGAGGGCAGAAGGGTCAGTTTTAACATCTCTAAAAGTTAGCATGTCTGACAGTGCAGCCCTCACTCAGTACTGCAATGAGTGTCAAAAAGGAAAATACTTGCATTTATATAACATTTTTCATGACTGTAGGACATCTAAAAACACTTACAGCCACTGAAGTACTTTTTTTGAAGTGTAGATAGACACTGTTATAATGTAGAACTGTGGCAGCCAAATTTTGCACAGTAAGATTTCACAAACAGCAATATGATGACCAAATAAGCTGTTTTAAAGAAGTTATTTATGAGATATTTCCAAGTTCGCAGATGACAAAACTAGGTGGGAATGTGTGTTGTGAGGAAGATGCAAAGCAGCTTCAAGGGGATTTGGACAGACATGGTGAACGGGCAAGAACATGGCAGATGGATTATAATGTGGAAAAATGTGAGGTTATTCACATTGGTAGGAGGAACAGATGCGTAGAGTATTTCTTAAATGGTAAGAGATTAACAAGTGTAGACGTACAAAGGGATTGGGTGTTTTTGTCTATAAGTCACTGAAAGCTAACATGCAGGTGCTGCAATGAGGAGGCTAATGGTATGTTAGCCTTTATCGCAAAAGGATTTGAGTACAGGAATAGCGAAGTCTTGCGTCAATTGTACAGAAGCTTGGTTAGACTGGAGTATTATGTGCTGTTTTGGTCCCCTTACCTGAGGAAGGATATTATTGTCATAGTGTGAGTGCAATAAAGGTTCACCAAACTTGTTCCTGGGATGGCGGGGCTGTCCTATGAAGAGAGATTGGGGAAACTGGCCCTGTATTCTCTAGAGTTTCGAAGAATGAGAGGTGATCTCATTGAAACCTACAAAATACTTAAAGGGATAGACAGGGTAGATGCAAATAAGATGTTTCCCCTGGTTGGGGAGTCTAGAACCAGGGGACACAATTTCAAAATAAGGGGGAAGCCGCTTGGGACTGAGATGAGGAGAAATTTCTTTACTCAGAGGGTTGTGAATCTTTGGAATTCTCTACCTCAGAGGGTTGTGGAAGCTCAGTCATTGAGTATGTTTAAAGTAGAGTTGACAGATTTCTAAATACCAATGACATAAAGGGATATGGGGATAATGTGGGAAAAAGGCATTGAAGTGGAAGATCAGCCATGATTGTACTGAATGGCAGAGCAGGCTCGATGTGCTAAACGGCCTTTTTATGTTCCTTCGAATAAATATTGGCAAGGGCACTGGGGCAGACTCCCCTTCATCAAAATCTTTTACATCCACCTGGACCATAAACTCAAACCCCTGAGCCTATAACTATTTTGTTTATTTGTTTCCCTTTTAAAAGCTGTCGTTGATTCAGTTTCCAATACTAATTCTGTTCGGGTTTGGAAGGTATTGTGTTGTTGGGCATGCCTAGCCTGAAATATTTAAAGAGAGGAATCCCCTAAAGCAGGAACTCGGTCACCATCAGTTGACCAATGCCACCCACCTCCCCCACCCCGGGCTACTTTAATCGGAAATAAAAACAAGAAATGCTGGAAATACTAAGCAGGTCTGGCAGCATCTGTGGAGAGAGAAGCAGAGTTAACGTTTCAGGTCAGTGACCCTTCATCAGAACATAAATATTAGAAATGTAAAAGGTCACAGAATAAAGGCAAATGGTATGTTAATGGTGTGGTGAAAGACAAAGCAAGAGTACAGAGAGGGTGTCAATTGACAGTAAAATGAACTGCCCTGGCACCAAGCACAAACATGAAAAAAAAGTGGGTAGGCACAGTAGAAACAAACTAAAATAAAATAAACAAATAAATAAGAAAAAATAACTAAAAATCAAAAGGGGGGCCCATCATGCTCTGAAATTATTGAACTCAATGTTCAGTCTGGCAGGCTGGTGCGTGCCTAATCGGTAAATGAGGTGCAGTTCCTCGAGCTTACATTGATATTCGCTGGAACACTGCAGCAATCCCAGGACAGAAATGTGAGACTGAGAGCAGGGGTGTGTGTTGAAATGGCCAGCAACTGGAAGCTTGGGGTCATGCTTACGGACTGAGCAGAGGTGTTCCACAAAGTGGTCACCCAATCTGCGTTTGGTCTCCCCAATGTACAGGAGACCACATTGTGAACAGCGAATACATTACACTAAATTGAAAGAAGTATAAGTAAATCGCTACTTCATCTGAAAGGAGTGTTTGGGGCCTTGGATAGTGAGGAGTGAGGAGGTAAATGGGCAGGTATTAAACCTCCTGCGATTGAAGGGGGAGATGCCGTGGGAAGGGGATGAGGTGGTGGTGGTAATGGAGGAGTGGACGAAGGTGTCACGGAGGGAATGATCCCTTCGGAATGCTGACAGGGGAAGGGAGGAGAAGATGTGTTTGGTACTGGCATCATGCTGGAGGTGGCGGAAGATGATCCTTCGGATGTAGAGGCTGGCGGGGAGGAAAGTGAGGACAAGGGGAATTCCTCCATCAACACAAACTCGAGGAACAGCACCTCATTTACCGATTAGGCATGCTACAGCCTGCCAGACTAAACACGGAGTTCAATAATTTCAGAGCATGACAAACCCCCCTTTTTATTTTTAGTTATTTTTTCTTTTCAAATCCTCTCTGGCCACAGGAGAGGTACCAGAGGACTGGAGGACAGCGAATGTGGTACCATTATTCAAGAAGGGTAGCAAGGATAAACCAGGTAATTACAGGCCGGTGAGTCGAACATCAGTAGTTGGGAAACTACTCGAAAAAATTCTGAGGGACAGGATTAATCTCTACTTGGAGAGGCAGGGATTAATCAGGGATAGTCAGCATGGCTTTGTCAGGAGGAGATCGTGTCTAACTAACCTGATTTAATTTTTCGAGGAGCTGACTAGATATGTAGATGAGCGTAAAGCAACTGATGTAGTCTATATGGACTTCAGTAAGGCTTTCGATAAGGTCCCACATAGGAGATCGATTAAGAAGGTACGAGCCCATGGGTTCCAGGGCAATTTGGCAAATTGGATCCAAAATTGGGTTAGTGGCAGGAGGCAGAGGGTGATGGTTGAGAGTTGTTTCTGCGAGTGGAAGCCTGTGACCAGTGATGTACTACAGGGATTGGTGCTGGGACCCTTGCTGTTTGTAGTGCACATTAATGATTTAGACGTGAATATAGGAGGTATGATCAGTACATTGGCGGATGACATGAAACTTGGTGGTGTCGTAAATAGTGAGGAGGAAAGCCTTAGATTACAGGACGATATAGATGGGCTGGTAAGATTGGTGGAGCAGTGGCAAATGGAATTTAATCCTGAGAAGTGTGAGGTGATGCATTTTGGGAAGACTAACAAGGCAAGGGGATATACAATGGATGGTAGGACCCTAGGAAGTACAGAGGGTCTGAGGGACCTTGGTGTACTTGTCCATAGATCACTGAAGGCAGCAGCACAGGTAGATAAGGTGGTTAGGAAGGCATATGGGATACTTGCCTTTATTAGCCGAGGCATAGAATATAAGAGCAGGGTGGTTATGATGGAGCTGTATAAAACACTAGTTAGGCTACAGCTGGAGTACTGTATACAGGTCTGGGCACCACACAATAGGAAGGATATGATTGCACTGGAGAGGGTGCAGAGGAGATTCACCAGGATGTTGCCTGGGCTGGAGCATTTCAGCTATGAAGTGAGACTGAAAAGGTTAGGGTTGTTTTCCTTAGAGCAGAGAAGGCTGAGGGGGACATGATTGAGGTATACAAAATTATGAGGGGCATTGATAGATTAGATGGGAAGAAACTTTTTCCCTTAGCGGAAGGATCAATAACCAGGGGGCATAGATTTAAGGTAAGGGGCAGGAGGTTTAGAGGGGATTTGAGGAAAAAGATTTTCACCCAGAAGGTGGTAGGAATCTGGAACACACTGCCTGAAGATGTGGTAGAGGCAGGAACCATCACAACATTTAAATATTTAGATGTGCACTTGAAATGCCATAGCATACAAGGCTATGGGACAAGTGCTGGAAAATGGGATTAGAATAGTTAGGTGCTTGATGGCCAGCACAGACACATTGTGCCGAAGGGCCTGTTTCTGTGCTGTATGTTAGTTTGTTTCTACTGTGCCTACGCACTGTTTTTTTTCATGTGTGTGCTTGGGGCCAGGGTCATTCATTTTACTGTTAATTGACACCCTCCGTGTACTAACGCTTTGTCTTTCAGCACACCGTTAACATACTGTTTGCCTTTGCTCCATGACCTTCTGGTCAGTTATTCTCTGTGACCTTGTCCTTCCCTTTTGTTATCTCTTGCCCCACCACCCGCTTTACTTGCTTAAAACCTCTCTAACAGCACTGTGGTTGTACCTACCCCAAATGGACTGCAGCAGTTCAAAAAGGCAGCTCACCACCACCTTCTCAAGGGCAATTAGGGATGGGCATAAAATGCTGGTCTGACCAGCGACGCCCACATCCCATGAATGAATAAAAAAAATTCTAATATTTATTTGTCAGTTCTGATGAAGTGTCACTGACTTGAAAGGGTAACTCTGCTTCTCACTCCACAGATGTTACCAGACCTGCTGAGTATTTCCAGCATTTCTTGTTTTTATTTCAGATTTCCAGCATCTGCAGTATTTTGTTCTACTTTAATCGGATATAGACAGGCACTGAGCGTTCACTTAGTGTAACCCGATTTTAACCGATATTATATTCATGCGATAGTGACACTCAATACACGAATAGCAGCCAACCCACTATTTGCAGAGATTTCCACTCCATCACCTTGGAAGTACATCAACTGAATCGAACGACTCCTCTGGACCAGCCGCCGCGGCCAGTCTAGTCTCAATCTGACGCCGGCCCTTTTTATCTGAACCTCGAGCCCCTGGCGCTCAACACCTGTTCCCTCGCACCTACACATAGCATCGCGCCTGCGCCTGAAACAACACATGCCCCTCTCGCGCAGCGACCGTTGCAGCTCGAGCGCGCTTTCAAATTGACTTCTCTCCCCCGCCCAGCCTCTCGCCAATACCAACCGCCCTCAGAGACAAGCGCAGGCGCAGCAGAACCCATCACACACTCGCTCAGCTGAATCGGGCATGGAGGGGCGGGGTTTAATCCGCGCTTCTTGCGCGCGAGCGCGATGACGCACGTCCTTCCGGTTGCCCTGGTAAAATCCCCGGATGTGGAGTTAGTCAATACGGTACCTTAACCCGTGAAATGCTGGCGCCGCGGGGCGGATAGCAGCTGCGGTGGAGCGGGGAGGCTGTGAGTATTAAATATTGTAGGAATGGGGTAGGAAAGGATGGGGAGATGCAATTGCGGCCGTCTTTCCTCTAGGACACGGTCTGTCAGTGTGCCGTGTGGTAGCGGCTCTGACAGGAGCGGTGGCCTTGGCCTGTTTTCCCTGCAAATGTCTAATTGCGCTGGAAGCGGTAGGTGGTGGTTATCCGCTCTGGAGCCCAGAATTGTGTCTTATTTATTATCATTTAAACTGTTTTATCTAGTGCCACTTGGTTTCGTATCCTGCACCAATGTGTTTAGACATCGGTTTGCACTATTATAACCTGAAAGAGTAGAGATATTTCATGGCAATCAAAGAAGCAATGAATGCAAGGGAGATTGTTCTGTGTCGAATTTTAATTCATCCACCTTATCAAAGACTGTAATGAGCGAGAAGGTTTGGAAAGGTTACGTTAGTTATTTTTCTTAGCGAACAGGGGCCAGGAGGAGTAACACAGGAATGTTTTTTTCCCCCTTTGGTTTTAATTTCGATTGTTCCAAATCTGAACCCAGGTAAAACGTTTTCCAGAATTTGTTCTGCTGACGAACTGTACCGGTTCTTTTTAACCGACCATTCGCTTTTTCGAGACATATTATATTAGTTGTTTTCGCACATACCCGCGTGTGTTTTTTTTTCAGTTGAAGGGCGCATTTTAGAAAATTTTGCTTCTTAATGTGAACTCGTATGTTAAGCGTTTGACCACCATACCTTTTCAGTACAAGGAGTTTTGTACGAGAGACTATAATTGTTGCTTAAAAGCATTTTGGGCTGGACTTCTTTGCAAAATAGAGCATCTTTAAACATATATAAAGCTGCAAATATATAAAGGTCTAAAACTCAGGCTGGACTTATTTATTATGTTGTTTTGCATGACATTGCAAATCTATTCCTGTGTGACTGCCAAGAAATATCTGGGTTTGGGCAGATGTACACGCAGAGTAAATGGATCCAGCAAACCAGCTCATAGTGCAAGCCTATTCCTGTACATTTGTGCAGAAAATGGATCTCAACAAGCATGCATTCACTTATCTGCATCTTCCATTCTGTGAAACTGCTATATTTTGCAGATGCAAAGATGATGTTTCAATTGGAGATCATTTTCAAATGTGAGATTAATACCAGGACTCTCTTTTTGCAACATTGAAGTTTACAGCACAGAAGGAGGCTTTTGTTTCTGTTTCTGTTCTGCTTCTTTGCTAATTTTGATCACGTCATTGGGTGCTGGTTTTGTTGGGGAGGTAGATGTTTCATAATTTGTGCTGTCACTGCATTTTAAAGACTTTATACTTTTTTGTTTGCACATTTTTGATAGGTAGTTATATTAACTGGGAAACCCATTATGGATAAAGGGTCTTTTTAAAATAAAAGGCATAATTTAAAAGCAGGAGGATGGGAATGGTTTAATTTTAATTGAATGTTGTGTAATGAGACTATACAATAACCTTTTTAATAACTAGATCAGAAATCCTAGAACACAATTTGGATCTGGGTTAGCCACCATCCAAATGAAACACTAGGGATTTATGGTTCCATAGAATTTGTGACTACTTAAACAGGGATTAGATACATGTGAGGATGGCAGCCATTAAAAATGTTTTTTTTTGATATGCTTACAGGTTATAGAATAGGATTTGCTGTATGTTCGAGAAAAGTTGGGAAATGCTTGCAGAAGACTTTTGTAATTGACTGCAGCTATTCAAATAGGTGATAGTATTGAATAGGTGCACATAATTTTTGTGTTGTTCTGCATTTTTTGGTAGGCTCTAATAATTTTTTTGAACCCCAGCATATCTGAATTGTATGACTCAGTTAATGCTTAATTGATGCAGATGGCATAAGCCAAGCTGCTTCTGAAATTTGCCATTATGATTGCTGTTGATAGTAATCTATTCAGATTACTTTTCCAGGATACTTTAGGTTATGTTCACAATGGGAAGATTGGGGCACAAAAATTCTTACAGGGTGGATGTGGGTAGGATGTTTCCTCTGGCTGGTGAGTCTAGAACAAGGGGACAGAGTTTCAGAATAAGGGGTAGGCCATTTAAGACAGAGATGAGGAATTTTTTCACTCAGAGTGGTGAATCTGTGGAATTCTCTACCCCGGAGGGCTGTGGAAGCTCAATCATTGAGCATGTTCAAGATGGAAATCGATAAGATTTCTGAATACTAATGACATCAAGAGATATGGGGATAGTGGGGAAAAATGGCATAGAGGTAGATGATCAACCATGATCTGTTTGAATGGCAGAGCAGGCTCGACGGGCCAAATGGCCTACTCCTACTTCCTATGATCCTATAAAACAGTGCAAATCCGAGACTGTGTGGTTCCTAGAAATTCTGGCTCATTAAATTCAATGAGCTGTAAATTATTTGCGCCTAGCTGTTGGTCTTTTCTGACTGAAAATAGCACCAGAAAGTTTACCTGGT
The DNA here is from genome assembly GCF_036365525.1 of Heterodontus francisci. NCBI lineage: Eukaryota > Metazoa > Chordata > Chondrichthyes > Heterodontiformes > Heterodontidae > Heterodontus > Heterodontus francisci. Next base: position 33,171,308 of record NC_090405.1, on the reverse strand, counting down.
CAGCAGTTCTAATGTTGTCTATTCTGCATTTAGAAAATAACTTCTTGGGGTGACTGAAGTCTAAAATGGTTTGGCTAACTTAAGATGTGTAGGTCAGATGGTTTCACAGGTCGGCGCAACATCGAGGGCCGAAGGGCCTGTACTGCGCTGTAATGTTCTATGTACAGTTGGGTTAAATCTTTTTAATAAAAACCAGCAAAGAGAAAAGTTTTTTTAAAAAATAGATTGTTTAGGGTTGCTCGAAGTATCAAGGGGTAAAATTACTTCAGTCAGTAAGTTGAGTTTAAAAAAAAAAAGTTGAAATGATTGCAAAATGGGAGTTCACATTTTATATTCAGCCAAACTTTTTTTGTTAAAATTGTTGATCGGTGCAGTTTCACTCCGCCCCCCACAACTGACTGCAGTCTAAATTCATTTTCTAGTGGATAATACTAGATAGAATGAGCACTTGATTTGCATTGCTTGTTTTAGTCTGCAAAACATTTGAAAAGTAAAATTACAATTGTTTTCCATTGAAGTGAAAGAACAAGAAATGATGACTCATTATTTCAACCAGTGTTTTACATTTCTTTGTTCTGTGAGCATGATCCTTTGTTTATCTGTTGCTGTCACATTGTGAGTGTTATTGGTATTCCTCAACATTTCAGGATTTGGAAGACTTACTTTTTTACATCCTTGTAACTTGTATATGTACTAATAGTGAAACCTGATTTAAATATGTTCTGAGCTTTCAAGTCAATATGAATTGTTTAAAATGCACAATTTTGAGAACTTCATCTTTGACAAAATAAAAGCCTGCAGGAAAATAGTATCCAGCAATGATCTCATTTTAATGTATTAAATTTGCTTTGTGAAACCAAGTTCTTGATTTCATGTGGATAGGTTTTGCAACACAAATTAGTGATTTTAAAAGGTGGATTTCTTTTCCCAAAATATATCTGATGCAAGAAATAAATGGAAGCTGTTGAATTTCTTCCTGCACATGTTACTCATTCTGTCATGTTAATTATATGGATGTCTGATTGTCTTGTTTTTGCCTTCTTCAAAGGTTAAATCAGTGAAATGCTTTATTTTGGAAAAGAATTCTAATGATGTCACAGCATACTGTGCTCATGTGCCTCCTGAGGGTTGGTTGGTTTGTTTTCTTGTTTTCAGTTGTACCATAACCCCATGGATACAAGCGTCTCCCAATTTGCTGCAGTGACATATGTGATAATCAGCCTACCTGTGTATGATTGGCATTCTTCCATCTACAAAAGATGATGGACATGCAGCAGTCAGTTTAGGTAGGGTGTCTTGGTGCACCTTTGCTGATGGCTGTGAAGGCCAATCCTTGAGAGGCAGGTTCTGCCACACACGAAGCTGCCAAGTGATGTGAGTTGTTTTGATGTTGGCGCCTGTTGCCAAGCTGCTGTAGCAACTGGGCGTCGTGGTAGTCTACACAAGTCCACAGGATGTGCTGCCATTTCCCACTTTCTCTAGCTAGTGACTCCCAGTGTGCGCCATATGCTCTGCATATTTTTGGATTTCTCTGGATGGGTTCTGGGTCACCTGCACCAGCTGTAGGCTACAAGTGGGCAGCGCTTTCACAGCTGAAATCTTCTTAGTCTGACATCCTGTTAGTTTTTTGAAGGGTAGGAATATTATTCTTTAAATTTACTCTATTGGCATTTAACAAAAATTGCTGGAGATCATACTGTATTACAAATAATGGAAGGCAAAGCCTTTTGAGAGGCAAAGAAGTATATTAGAATTAGAACATTACAGCGCAGTGCAGGCCCTTCGGCCCTCGATGTTGCGCCGACCTTTGAAACCATCTGACCTACACTATTCCATTTTCATCCATATGTCTATCCAATGACCATTTAAATGCCCTTAAAGTTGGCGAGGTCTACTACTATATATTAAATAGGCTACTGTAATAAATGTCTCTTCGGATTTGAAGTGTATCTTGGCTGCCCCTCCTCTTTTTGTTTTGCTATAACTACTTTCTTCAGTAATCAGCATCCTAATTTTATGTGTACACACTCTACTATCCTCCTTTTATTCTCTGGCTATGAATGCAGGTACTCTCTTTCACCTCTATCAACAATGTTTTATAACCAACTACCTTTGAAGTGCCATATAGGCCTGGGCCCTGTCAGCCACAGTGGGGTGGGGAATCCTTGGTTGAGGAAAAAGGAAGACATGTTTGAAGCGCTGTTGTGGGACGTTGCATCATCAGAACAGATGCGTCGGATATGGAGAAGCTGAGAGAATGGGATGGAGTCCTTACAAGAAACGGGGGTGTGAGGAAGTGTAGTCAAGGGTAGCCGTGGGAGTTGGTGGGCTTATAATGAATATTAGTAGATGGAGACAGAGAAGTCAAGCAAGGGAAGGGAAGTGTTGGAAATAGACTTTTTAAAAGTTGCATCCAAACTAGAGATTTTTGTTGGCTTCGTAATATGGCATTTGAAACTTTTTTTGTATTTGGTTCACCTGTTACAGTAGATACAAATGTTACAAGATATGGCTGATTTTTGGACAGTTATTAGACCAGGTTATCCAAACTTGGTCCTTCTGGGCCGCTTAGCTGCATATCATTGAGTCTTACAGTTAATACCATCACAGAGCAAAACTAAACACCACTGAATGGACTTTTGTCTTTTCTCAGCATCCAGGTAGAATCTAATAGTAAGCAATTACATTCAATTTATACTGTGTGTATTTAAATCAGACGTTTCAAGATGTTCTTCAGGCCAAGGCCTAGATGGCATTTCTGATGGTTACTGTGGTCTTGCTGCAATTTCAACTGCAATAGGTATTGAAACTGCCCTCCCCGCAGGTTCTTGACAGCCCTTGACAATGTCCATCCCATTTCCCACACTTCTGTTCTTACCCCTTCTGGTTCAAGAATTTCAGACCGTAATCCTTTTCCTCCATCTTGTTTCCTTTTGGTTTATTCTTGTTTTTGTCTTGTCGCTTTCGGACGACAGCTGTTCAACATTCTGCCATTTGCACTTATAAGCACAACTTTTGTTTTCTTTTCTTGACCCATTGCCACTCCCTTCAGCCCAGCCCTACCAACTCTTTTTTTTTTTTGTTTTTGTTATTTAATCTCTTGTACTCCTTCCCTTTTGCTCTCTTTCCACCCTTCCCCATTTCACTCGTTTAAAACCTACTACATTTCTAAACTTTTCCCAGTTCTCTTGAAAGGTCATCGACGTGGAAAAGTTAACTGTTCTCTCTCCACGGATGCTGCCAGAGCTGCTGAATATTTCCAGAATTTTCCATTTATTTTGGATTTCCTTTTTATCTGATGTTCCCTCCTTGTTTAGAGATACAGCACTGAAACAGGCCCTTCAGCCCACCGAGTCTGCGCCGACCAGCAACCACCCATTATACTAATCCTATATATCCTGCCACATCCCCGACCATCTACCTACAGTAGGGGCAATTTACAATGGCCAATTTACCTATCAACCTGCAAGTCTTTGGCTGTGGGAGGAAACCGGAGCACCCGGCAGAAACCCACGGGGTCACAAGGAGAACTTGCAAACTCCGCACAGGCAGTACCCAGAACTGAACCCGGCTCGCTGGAGCTGAGAGGCTGCGGTGCTAACCACTGCGCCGCAGTGTTCTCGTGCTCTCTCAATCCGACAACTCTTGAGCCCCTTCTCCATTAGCTGCTGACAGCAGTTTTGCTGCTTTTGCCCATGGCTGTGCCTACCCCCTCCCCAAGTCCTTGCTTGATGAAACTGCTTGTAGCTGCATTGCCACTTTTTTTAAAAACAAAGAATTAACTTGCATTTGTATAATACCTTTTACAACCTCAGGATGTTCCAAAGTGCTTCATCGCCAGTGAAGTACTTTTGAAGTGTATTTTGTTACGACCAAAGCAGGAATAACAATTCAGTCCCACTATTCCACAGGTAATAGCATATCAAAATAAAGTTTCCTACCGACCGAAGAATAGCCAAACTAACCACATTTGTCCCCCAGAGTAAAGCACACCAAACCAGGTTTCTTTAAACAACAAAATTAGCTATTTATTAGAAAAGAAATAATAAGTCTTAACTACTAACGAGATAAATCTCTCTTTCTTTCTCCTTTTTAA